>NC_136261.1:252136394-252166394 GCF_964187855.1 Myxine glutinosa
GTGATCGGATCACTGACTCAACCCTACGTCTCATAGACCCTGTGTATCTGCATTTCATCAATGGATAATTGCTAATGTCATACCAATCATTATTTGATCTCACATACCTTAGAATATATGCCAATGTATACATATACACAAAGAATATATATTAGGGGGTGCTTACCTTAATTCGTTGTGTAGGGGTGCTTAACTTAATTCTTTGTGTATATATATATATGTATGTATGTAAGATTTTTTGATTGCTTCAAGAAATATAACTATATTTTTTGAGTGCTCCTTCCATGTCCATCACACTTTATTCTCAAGTGTTCTTGCTGTCGTAGAATAATAAAAATTGTACCATTGGAACTGCTACCTTAAGCTCCAAATCCAACTTCTTCTTCTTCAATCCTGGAAAGAAGTGATTTTCCAACAGACAACCTGATGATTAAATGGACACATTTTTGTTCCCAGTCAATCAAGTCAGTGGTCTTCGGGACCTCGCGCCAGAGGCATGAAGCCCGTTCTAAACTGTCAGCATAGAAATATTTTGTAATAGACGTCTTTGCAGGTCTTTATGGCCAAATTATGCTGTCAAAAAGAAGTTCCTTCTGGCAAAGGTATGAAGATAACGATTGTCATGAATTGTTATAACCATTGGGGTACTTAAATGAGGACTCTTTGTGAACTGCCCATTCTGAAAGTACCTCATCAGTGCTGGTGAACTGACATTTTGGTGAATATTTAATTGCTTCACCTGAGAAGAACAGCAGTCCGAGTTATCTTCCCTTGAACCATCCTCAATGGTGTGAGCCAAATCATTTGGTGTAAAATGATGCCCACATTATTACATACATACTTGTACTAAGTTTGATTTTAATCCCGTCAGCTGTTCTCAAATATCAAATTTTTACCTGACATGACCTCTGACCTTTGATGCCAAAATCTAATCAGTTCATCTTCACATCATAATACATATTTACATCCAGTCTGTTAAAAATCCCATCACTAGTTAACAAATTAGTGAAGTTATTGTATGTCCTTTCGTTATTGCATTTAGCTTTCGTTCCACAGAATTATTGCAAAAAAAATTCTGGAAGGTTCACTTGGCTGCGCCTGGATGGGTTTGAGGGTTGTGCAGTAGCAGCTGAAACCCGAATCCTATCCAGATTCCTCCTGATGACTCCATCTTTGCTCTTTACTTCTTCTGGTTCCTTCTGATGACTCCAATGCAGTATTTGGTTTTCCATTTCATTACGGAATTTTTGCCTAACGGGACCACTGACCTTTGACCTCTTGACCCCATAATCTAATCCGCTTATCTTTACATCATTATACATACTTGTACCAAGGTGTACATAGTTCCCTTCGGCCGTTATTCAGTTGTCACGGCAACAAAAACCGACCCAACCTGACAGAGCTTGAGAGGATCTGCAGAGAAGAATGGCAGAAAATCCCCAAATACAGGTGTGCAAAGCTTGTCACGTCATACCCAAGAAGACTCGAGGCTGTAATGGCTGCCAAAGGTGCTTCAACTAAGTACTGAGTTTAGGGTCTGAATACTTATGTCAATGTGATCTTTCAGTTTTTTCTTTTTAATAAATTTGCAAAACTTTCTAAAATCCTGTTTTCTCTTTGTCATTATGGGGTATTGAGTGTAGATTGATGAGGGGAAAAAATGAATTTAAACGATTTCAGCATAAGGCTGAAACAAAACAAAATGCGAAAAAAGTGAAGGGGTCTGAATACTTTCTGAATGCACTGTATGTGTGTAGCTTCGGAGAAGAGAACAAATAGCTATTTTTGGGGTCTCCCTCCCCCCCCCCCCCCTCACCCCACCTACAGACACCCTTAATGAGCGAAGATTTTGAAGTGATCAATAAACCTTCATCGGCATGATATATGAAGCTCATGGCCAAGTTACATCAAAATTGTGCATGCAGTTTTGGAGAAGAGAGCAAATACCTCTTTTGAGGGTCAATGCTCCCTCCTCCCCGTAAGCCCCTTTGATGTGCTCAGATTTTGATGCGGTCAATACACCTTTGGTAGGCATCAGATATGAAGCTTATGGCCAGGTTTCATCAAAACCATGTGAATAGTTTCGGAGAAGAGAGCAAATACCTATTTTGGGGGGGATCAATCCTCTCCCCCCCCCCCCCTCCCTCACCATAGAACACCTTAATGAGTGAAAATTATAGCCTTTGAGATATGGGAGCCAACACATTTTGGACGGACGGACAGACACCAACGTGAATTTGAGGGTTTTCTTCATGAAACTCAAGAATGCGGAAACGGACCTTGCTGAAACTTGGAACATATTAGCTCGACATACAAAGCATTTACTTATGAAATTTGCAAATGACTTTGTCCAGTAGAAGCCGAGAAACGAATTTTCAGTCCCTATGTTAAACTTGTATACAGAGAAGCGATCCCTTATATAAAGAGAGGGGTGATATATATACACCCCCCCTGGAATTAACCGGAGGGTATTCGCACGTGCGAATTCGCATTCGTGCGATATTCGCATTCGGAGGGCATATATATATATAGTCGTGCGAATACCCTGTGTTTCAATATATATATATATATAGTGGATTTGAGAATCCTGTGTAATTGTTGTAAATATCACCCTCTGTAAGTGTAATGAATTCTTGTAAATATCTCCGTTTTGTGTGTAAAGGTCAAAGGTCGTCCCCCTTAGTTAATCCATCGCATGCACGTAGAAAATCATATACCCTTCTAAATAGTTATTTCCTTATTCTGTGTATTAGCTTAAGGCTCTGTTTCCCATTAATTGACACTGCATTGCACCGAATCAGATAAGATAGAATCCCTTTTCAAGTCTCTCCCAATCCTCTCAGTGCATTGGGTGGTTTTCTTCACCCCAAACTCCATTACGCACGCGGTCAAGCCCACGAACAAGGGCGTTGCCCGCCCCTCGTCATCAGAAGGTGGAGCCAGGAAAGCCCCGAACGACCAACCACAAATCAGTGGGTATGGCTTGGTAGGGCGTGTCATATAACCCGCAGCGCGACGCCCACACCTGAGATGATTGAGGGAGAGAGATGCGTCAGAGAGTTGGCAGTCCACCGAAAGTGCGTAAGAGTTCAGTTGAGGAGGAGAGAGTGAGCTCTGGAGAGGAAAGCGAATGAGAATCGGCACGCCCTGCTCGCGATACCAACCAGTGCGGGCACGCGAACCTCGACGTGCCGCGGTCTTCGGATCTCCCTGTCGCCCGTTCTGTAAACCAGAGTGCGAGGAGTCGGGACTGTCACCTCCAGCCCTGCCGTTTGCACGGACCTGAACCTTCTCATCCCTCCACCCATTCCTGCCATTCCATCCTTTTGTGTACGTGAGTTTGTTTTGTGTGTCTTGTCCTGGGGTATAAGTTAAGCCTGTTTAGATAAGTTAGTATTTGCACTGTGTCTTCTGGTCCTTCCATCCTTCTGTAAATTATTTTCGTATCTTTCCTTCTCCTTGGTTACTTTTGGTCTTGTACATAATAGTAGTAATAAATTATATTTGTTCTTCCTACCTTGCCTTTCTTTCCTTTACATCCGTTTCGCTTTAGTGATTTCCCCATTGGATACCTGTGGCACGATTTGGCCAACGTTTAGAATCGGGTCTAGTTACTTGTTAATGGTTCGTGCCTCGGCTGCTAATCCGCTCGGCAATTAACATCTTGTCCGCGGTTGCGAACAGGGTTGCTCACCTGCCTCTCCGGAGGGAGCTGCGCAACTTCAGGACTCACGTCGGTCAGTCGCACACAAGGGGATTAATCCCCCCTTATTAAGGGGAAAAAGGGCCGACGTAGAGATCCGTAACAATATATATATATATCGTCGTGCGAATACCCTCCGGTTAATTCCAGGGCTCGCGAATGACCGAACAGCTTTAATTGAGGCGACGACCAACTCGGATTCGGCTATAAACCGCGGGAGGAGGAAGTGAAGAGGAAGTGGCGGAAGCGCTTACCTATAGCGATCCAACCGCAGCTCCGATCCTGCAGGGGAATTAACTCAACGAACACAAGATTTTGAATGGAAAGGGAAAATAATACAAGGGTTTATTTTACAAGAGATAGCGGGACAGGAAAATACGCGCCGCTAATAAAATGTCCTAAATCGGGATCCGCACATCTCACCTCAGAAACAAGACAAAGGAAAATGAATTACAAAAATAACTGTCCGTCGTGTAATGGTTTGTGGGTGCGAGCTTATCTGTCTGCAGTCTTGTCCACCGTCCAACGCGGCTCCAAGCTCCGACGTGAGGAAGCCCTCCGTCCGCTTCACACACGCTCTGCTCGGCTCTGAGCCAACGCCCCACTCCAGGCTCCACGTCGACCGCCCACGAGGTCCGTTCGCTCACAGCACCAAACGCACCGAGCACCGAGCAGATGGCGAACCCACGACCTCCAGGACCTCTCAACACGAAGAGCCAAGAGCCAAGGACGAA
Source organism: Myxine glutinosa (assembly GCF_964187855.1). NCBI lineage: Eukaryota > Metazoa > Chordata > Myxini > Myxiniformes > Myxinidae > Myxine > Myxine glutinosa. The sequence goes on from NC_136261.1 coordinate 252,140,832, forward strand.
CAACGACAAGTGAAGGGCCAGCACAACTCAATACCAAGTGCCATGTCTCAGCACGACGCAATAACAAGCGCGAACCGCCAGCACGATCCCCCAGAGCGAAGCGTAGAGAGAAGCCCGCCAGCGAGTCCTTTTGTAACTTGGCATGTGACGTCAGTTTTGGCGCGCGACCAACCAGAGCCTCGTAGCTTCCCGCCGTCTGCCGAACCTCATCGCGCCTTCCGCGCTGATCCGCTCAAGGTTCGCGCCTTCCGCGCCAACCAATCACAGTCCTCCTGGGCGTGGTTCCCAGCCTGCCCGGTGTCTGACACAAACGCCGGTGTTGTACCCAGCCGTTGCCAGTTTGGATTCCACAGTCTTATTGTAAGGGAGGGGAATTATTTAATGTTGCATGAATGACCTATCTAAGTGTTTATATAAGGGACACAGGTTTGACGACAGAGGGGACGACGAACAAAGGAATCTTATCTATAATCCCTGCACTATTTAGCACGCCCTGATCCCTCGTAGCGGGGGCATCCGACAAACTGGACTAAAAACACAGAACTTATTACAGGTAGATTCCCCATCGCGACAGTCGGATACCTACCTATACAGATCTATCTGGCTCTAGATATTCCTCTACCCAAATTCATAACAATATATATCAGTATGTCGAAGAATATGAACAATCTATATTCAATTAGATTTCAGTGCAGTCTCCAACACTCACACACTCAGTCACTGACACATAGACCGATTATAATAGCCTGTTCCCCCTCTTTGGAAATTGCCAAGATTAACAAACCAACACAAGCCTTTACAAAGATGCAATCAAAATGGGGGAGCATTTGATATCTTCTTCGATATGTTTCGAAACTTCCAACCACACTCGTTCAAAGCATCCTTGCAAAACCCCACCTGCGAATCCATCCCTTGCATCTCATTCTTCTCAGATTGGAAATCGACAAAGTCATCGATGACGTGGAATAGTTCGGGAGAAATTGCCTTGAAGAACTTGTGGAAATGATGCTTGACAGCCAGTGAAGCAAAGATAGTGTTGTTCACTAAAGCTGAGCGAAGATCAGTGAGCACACCGGGAGAATGCTGCCTGGGGTCTTCGTACAGATGTTTTGTGATTAAGTAGTCCAAGATAGCATCTCCTAAAAACTCCAGCCGCTGGTAGCAATCTGAAAGACAACCAGCTGATTGTTTTTGTTTGGCACAATAGTGAAATCTCAAACAATGAGCCAAGTAATTCACATAATCAGAGTCCCATAGAAGACATTCCACTAATTGATCTCATTAAATAACAGATCTTTAAAATTATGTGTTTACACACAGTCATTTCAGTTCATCATTTCCTTTTGCTAAAACAAGCAATGTGAATGAATTAACGAATGCAAAACAAGATACTGGGAAGTTTATGCCAGGGCACATTTTCCATCCATTTACTATGATTTTAAACCTCCTCTTCAAAAACTGTAGTGGGAATTTTTTTGAACCCACTTGGCAGAAACCTTTATGATGTTCATTCTCAGTTTTGTTCAAACAAATCCCCAACTCACACATTAGGTGGGCTCAACATGTGTTTTAAATCAGTACATTACTCCAATATTCTGTTTGGTACCCAGAGTGCCCCGGGAAGTGACGGCACTTCACCGAGGCTCAGTAGCTGTTTGTCTCGTCTAACAGTCCACAGTCATGAACACTTTGTTTAGGTCTCGTATATTCGTGTGTGTGTGTGTGTGTGTGTGTGTGTGTGTGTGTGTGTGTGTGTGTGTGTGTGTGTGTGTGTGTGTGTGTGTGTGTGTGTGTTTGTGAGCTCCACTACTTTCCTGAGATCGTATTGAAAAAAAAAAGCAAGGGATTTTATTTAATATTGGTGATTGAAATATTTTTGCGGGCTAAATGAAAAGGCATTAGGTATATACCAAAAGTTTCAGTTAAAGTTGATCATTTTGAGCTCAAAAGTCAAAATTACCTCACAATTGTTCCAATTTTTGATGAAGTCCAGATAGGTTACATGGCTATTTGACCCTAAAAAGGTCAAACTTAAATATGCATAAAATAGTTCCCAAATTGTTCACTATAAATCTGTAACAGCAATGTTATAATAAATAGAAGCTTCATGATTATAGGCAAGCATCACCGACCTGTTGCTACATATCAATGTAGGTTTATTTATTGATTTATTTTATGGAACCGTTTACGGTTTTTACATAAACTTTCATTGAGATTTTTTACTTCACAGTTTGCAGTTATAGAAATTACAATTTTCAAATGCTTGATATCCATTGAGGTTTTTTTTTTTTTACGGAAGCCATTACGTTTTTATGTCAATTTTCATTCACGGACACTTTCCGTCGGTTCTATGATTTTCCCCGGTGTACCGGCTTCGATGTCTGTCTACATGACAAAATTCAGCTTTCTATGACACCCAGAAGGTACCAAATATTAATATCAGTCAGTCAGACAGTCAATCTGTCAGTTAATGGTTAGAAAGAGCTTTATATATTAGATGTAGCAGTTGAATTAAAAAGAAAGTTAATCAGTAAGCTGGGATAATTATTTAGCTTTACCTCTGCCACCAAAGGTGGATGGACATTATGTTTTCACCACTTTTTGTCTGATATCTTGAAAAGTTATGGACGGATTAGGATGAAATCTGGTGGGCGGGTTGGGTGTGTGATGAATCATTTATATTTTGGGGAATATCTGGATCCGATATTTTTTTTCATTTATTGAGCGATTCTTCACCATTGAGCGATGGGGCCAAGAACGATATATAGCCTATCTCAAAAAGTTGTGAACAGGTTATGACAAAATTGGTGGATGAGTTGGATAGGTGACAAGAACAAGCCGATTACATTTTGGTTCAGGTACGGATCCAGATCTGACCTATCAGTGTAACACAAAACGTAAACTGTTCGGTCTGGTGGATGTATGAACTCTACCGGGTGGTGTTCTAGTTACCTACACCACCGAAGGTGGGTGCTGGGTTGTTTTCACCCCTGTCTGTCTGTATTTTTGTGAACAGGATATCTCCAAAAGTTGTGGATGGATTCTGGCGAAATTTGGTGGAGAGGTTGGGTATATGACAAGGTTGGAATTATTACATTTTGGTGAAGATCAGGATCTGAATCAAAAATTTTTTTAAAGTGATTCTTCACCATTGAGAGATTGGGCCAAAAGCGATATGTAGCAGGATATTTCAAAAAGTTGTGGATGGATTCTTTTGAAACTTTGTGGACTGGTCAAGTCTGTGACAGGGCCGATTGGATTCCATTTTGGTAAACATCCGAATCTGGATCCGAGTTTTTTTTATTTTATTTTCTTTTAAGTGATTCTTTGACATTGAGAGATAGGACCAAAAACGATACATCGCACAATATCTCAAAAAGTTGTGGACAGGTTATGACAAGATTAGGTGGATGAGTTGGTTCGGTGACAATAACAAGCAAATCGATTTTGGTCAGGTCCGAATCCAGATCCGACCTATCAGTGTGATTCAAAAAGTAAACTGCTCAGCTTGGCGGAGAGGTATGCTCTTTACTGAGTGCTGTTCCAGTTCATCTACACTACCGGTCAAGTTTTAGAACACCTCAATTTTTTCAGTTTTTATTGAAATTTACGCAGTTTAATGTCCAGTGAATAACCTGAAATGGTACAAAGGTAAGCAGTAAACTGCTCGAGGTTAAAAAAAGTTTAGGTTAGCAAAAACGGGAAAATAATGTAAATTGCACAGTAATATTGTAAAAAAGGCCTTCTTCAGGGAACAAGTAATGGGTTAACAACTTACAGCTGTTCTGCAGCAATGTAAGTAAATTAAGCCTTGAAAGTTGATGCAAACAATTCCTACAGGTGTCCCAACCTCTGCTGATTACTTGATTACAAACCCCCTGTCTGTATAAAAGCAGTATTGGAACAGACTGTTATTACACCCTCTGAAGCATTATTTGGACAATATTTCACTGCAGGAAGTAGTATATTGGAAACTGGAGGAAACTCTGACAGGAAGAGGTCTGGCAGACCCAAAGCCACAACAGAATCAGAAGACAAGTTTCTGAGAGTCAACAGCTTGCGTGATAGGCAGCTCACAGGACAACAGCTTCAAGCACAGCTTAACACTGGTCTAAGTAAGCAAGTCTCACTTTCAACTGTGAAGATAAGACTTAGAGCTGCAGGTTTGACAGGTCGAGTGGCAGTATGAAATCCATTGCTAAGATGGCAAAATAAGAAAAAGAGGCTTGCCTGGGCTATGAAGCACCACCAGTGGACTACTGAGGACTGGAAGAAGGTCTTATGGACCGATGAATCAAAATTTGAAATCTTTGGTTTATCACGCAGGCTTTTTGTACGCCGTCGAGTCGGCGAAAGGATGGTTCCATCAGTGTGTGACACCAACTGTCAAACATGGAGGAGGAAGCGTGATGGTCTGGGGCTCTTTTGCTGGATCCAGAGTTGGCGACTTGCACAGAGTGACTGGCACCCTGAACCAAAAGGGCGACCACAGCATTTTGCAGCACCATGCAATACCCTCTGGTATACGCCTAGTTGGTCAGGGGTTCATCCTACAGCAAGATACTGACCCTAAACACACCTCCAGGCTATGTCAAAACGACCTTCGAGGAAAATAACAAGATGGTAGGCTTCAAATCATGGAATGGCCAGCACAGTCTCCAGACTTAAACCCCATCGAGCTGGTTTGGGGTGAACTGGACAGAAGGGTGAAAGCAAAGCAACTTACAAGTGCAACACATTTGTGGTAACTTCTGCAACAGTGTTGGGAAGAAATTCCCAAACAATATTTGATTTCCATTGTACAAAGAATGCCACGAGTGTGTTCGGCGGTTATATCTGCAAAAGGTGGCTACGTTGCTGAGTCAAAAATTTAAATTAAATTTTGTTAAACAAAATCATTCTATGATTTCTTTTTTATCTCCAATTGTTTATTTGTTCTATGTTCAATTTCAGAGTACATTGAGACATTAAACTGCGTAAATTTCAATATAAACTGGAAAAATTGAGGTGTTCTAAAACTTTTGACCGGTAGTGTATGTTTAAGAGAGACCTATTATGTAACATCCTTCTGAAAATCCAGCAAGTTTTCAGGTTGGAATGCATTTCTTTTTCTCTCTTTATTGATAATAAAATCTTGTATCGAATTGTAGCAGAACTATGGTCAGCATATGTTGGCCAGCATGCAGGTTAAGCAATTTGGTTCACTTTTGAGTTGTGCCAAAAATATTGAAGATCAAAAAATCAAATCACTCTTGAAGGCTTAATGCTGTACATTAGTCACAATGGTGTCTCCCAACAAAGTTAAATTTGGTCAATTCTGCACCGTCAACAAACTAATATTCACCCCATCTAAAGTTTTGACAATAAATAATGTGACTGCTTGTTCCATGAATAAAATAATCCCAACAAATTTCAGTTAAAACAACAATATGCATTTCTTTAGGTACAGATATTTGAATGTAATGAGTTATAATTCTACACTTGTGTGCCCTTTTGGTTCCATGCAGCACTCAACCCAGGTTTGAAACCTGGATTACCTCAATACTGTTTCCATGAAAATTTAGCCAGCCAGCTTTGGCTGGAAATTTGAGCTGGCCCCATTCTTTTCAGACCCTTCTTCGAAGCGGACGGAAATGGGATAGATGGAAAGAAGTCACAAGACTGACCAATCAAATGAGTGGACGGATGTTTGCATCTCGATTGTCTCCTGTCTTAAATAAACTCATATCATCTTATTCATTTGCATCCTCTCTCTTCAACTCTGCTTTCATCATGCTTTGAATTTTAATGGTGCTATATATAATCAAAAAGTTCCAAATAATTTTTGTGATTGTCGGAAGCAAAACAATGGCATCCATCTTTGGAAAATTGGATGGATATTGGAGCTTCTCTCCTTCGACTGTTCGTTTTGTTCTGTTATGTCCTGATCTGTTCTATGTTTTGTCCTACTCTCTTTTGTCTTTTGTCCTGTTCTATGTTCTGATACCCCACAAGCCTACAAGCCACAAGGTGTAGGCCCCACAAGTCTACACTTTGTACAAAAAAAAAATTAATAAAAAAAAAAAAGAGAGGGAACAAAGTTACATTAGTTTACAGAATTCCCGATGTACAATACTCTGCGTTACAGAGTGTTGGCTCTGCAGAAGCAGTTTCTTGGACTGGGATTATGCTGGGATGGTTTGCCATCTCGCTCCAAGCAGTAGTTCGGGCAGGGATTTGGAATTTGGCAATGATGCTGGCGATAGCTCGCCTTCTCTTCACAAAGGACACAATGGCATCCTTAAAGTCCACCAACTAATGCCGGTAGACGAGACACCCGTTTAACATCCATCTGAGGGAAGGCACACACACTGATGATTCACCCTACCATCGAAACACCTGGATGACAGACTTTGGTTGGAGACTATCACTGGGTCAGGATTCAAACCTAGATGGTTTAGACAGTTTAGAGGCAAGTGTGCACATCACGAGGCCATCCTGTTAGCACTATTTTACAGAATATTATATATACCATTTGGCAATATGGGAGGGTATGGGGGAAGGTGAGAGTGGAGTGTGATATTTGGGGAGAGGTTGGAGATGTGTGGGAGGCGGAGAGGGGCAGTGGGTTTGGGAGAAAGATAGGGAGGGGAGGAATTAGAAAAGAGACAGAGGGGGTGAAGATGAAAGCCTGGGATGAGACGCGAGGGACGAGGAAGGGAAGTAAATGGGGGAAGGGGTGGGGGGGGGGAGGGAGAGATGGGAAGAGATGGGGGCCGAGGGACGGGAAAGGTGTGGGAGCTGAGGGAAAGGAAGAGGCTGGGGATGGGAAGAGCCAGGGAGCAAGGAATGGGAAGAAGTGGGGAATGTGGGACGGGAAGAGGTGGGGACCGAGGGATGGGAAGAAGCATGCGTTATGATGGAAGAGGTAGTGCAAGAAGAGCAAGAGGAGTGTAAAAAGCAGAAGACGTCAGAAAGAGGCAGAAGCAAGGACTGGAAGTCATGGGGTGGTGAAGAGAAGAGCGGGGGTAGGAAAGTAAGAGTGTAAGATGAGAGAGGGCACAAAGGAGTGGGGGTGCGAAAGGGAAGAATTAGAAGGTGGAAGAAAAATAAAAAGGAAAACTACAATGACACTCTTCGACGTCACGACGTCAACCAATGTGCCTCCGCCCACATTATTACATCATTATAATACTTGTACCAAGTTTGATTTAAATCCCTTCAGCTGTTCTCAAGTTATCACATTGTTGCCTGACATGACCTCTGACGTCTTGATGCCATAATCCAATCAGTTAATCTTTGCATCACATATCCTTATACCAAATCTGTTCAAAATCCCATCCCTTGTTCACAAGATGGCACGGCAACATAAATTTCACTTAACATGACCTCTGACCTCTGACCTTTGACCTCTTGCCCCAAAACTCTAATCAGTTAATCTTTGCATTATATATACTTATACCAAGTTTGGTCAAAATCCCATCACTGGTTCACGAGTTGGCGAGGCAACATAATTTTTACTTAACATGACCTTTGACCCAAAAATGTAATCAGTTGATCTTTACATCATCATACATACCTGTACCAAGTTTGAATTAGATCCCTTCAGCCGTTCTCAAGTTATAAACCCATTAAAGACTTTGACCTTTGACCTCTTGACCCCAAAATCGAATCAGTTCATCTTTGCATCATAATACATAATAATTGTACCAACTTTGGTGAGAATCCCATCACTGGTTCACAGGTTATTACAGCAACTGGATTTTTACCTAACATGACCTCTGACAATTGACCTCGTGACCCCAAAATATAATCAAGTCATCTTAACCTCATTGTACAGACCTGCACCAAGTTTGACTAAGATCCCTTCAGCCGTTACCAAGTTATCGTGGTAACGAAAACCAATCACGGACAGCCGGATGGACAACCCAAAGACATAATCAAAGTCGCCGGAGGCATAAAAATGAGAATAAGGAAATAAATAAAAAGAAAGACATTGAAGATAATGCATATATAGTATGGAATATTGGTTAATGATACCAGTGATTGTGTTGTAGTAGAATGATGCATGAGTGAAGGCCTGCAACAGGTAACCCTTGTTCCGAAATGCGTAGCAAAGGCTGTGTTCAAAGCCATCAAATCCTGAGATCAGCCGTGCAAGAACACAATCTGCTCCCTTCCTTTCAAAAGTACACCGCGGTGGGATTGCAAGTACACCATACTCGTGCTTTCCACAATCGTTTAAAGGTCCTTTTGCCACCTCGATTTCTTTCAGACCGTTTCCAAGCTGCAGTTGCCTGGATGGACAGTCTTCGACATGATCATTTTCAGCAAAGTGTCCAACAGTGATGGTTTTTGACAAAGTCTCTGGATTATGAGTTTCAGTTCCAAAATCTTTTGGTACCAAGTCCATATGCGGCTGCTTAGGAAGAACTTGCAGGCCAATCGAGCAAAGGAACAGTTGTGCGGCACGTTCTCCACAGCTTGTGAGGTAGCAACCAAGCAATGCTTCAACACAATCAGCCACACTCTTATCAGCGATGCATTGCTCTGTATGCAAATCATATGAGATGGAGGGGCGACCAGCTGCGCATGAGCCTGCTGCACCAATGACACCTTCTTCAACAGGGTTCCACACACCAACAACAAAATCCTCATCACCCTCAGCTTCCACCTTGTTTGGATCCAAGTAGCACATGGCATCCCAAGAGCTGTAATTACCCCATGTTCTTCCCGCACCATCTCTGCTTCCCTGCCGGTTCCGACTCCCCGTCTTGCGATGGGCACCCCAGTACACGCGCCCATTCTCCATTGTACCTGCACCCATGAGCATGTTGTCAATGAAGCGGATGTGTTCTGGGTCATAATAGTCAAAATCGTCATCTGGACAGTACCCAGCACCAACAGGGTTATCCGGCACAGGAGGTTTCCATAGATCTTCACAAAACGCAGGATCTTCACCACCATTTTCCTCATCACTATCATCAGTGTCATCATCACTGGAAGTATTTCGGCAACTGTGTGATTTGCCTGTCACCTGGGCATAAAAAGCAAGTCATTTAAAACGTTAACAAATGGCATAAATAAAAATGAATGATTCTAGAATTTTTTTTGAATTTTCCAAATAAGTGCTTTGGGGACATTTATTAATATGTATTACATTTGCACTGGTAAAAGGGTGAGAGGGGCAACACACCAGGGAGGAAGAGGCATGTTGGATTGCATTTACATACATGATATATATATATATATATAATGTGAGTTTGTGTCAGTCAGTCAGTCAGTCAGTCAGTCAGTCAGTGTCTCATCCATAACTCCAAAAACATGAAACCTAGTGGCTCAAAACTTTGCATGCATACGAAGGGAACTCCAAGGGAGTGCATGAATGAAAACTTGGGTTTGGATAAATTTAAAAACGCCATTTGAAGATAATTAACAGACTTATTAAATTAAAACCAAAAACAGGCTTACCCTTGGTCAGCCCGCATTCACCTCGAGGGTCTTAATCCGCCATTTTGTGTCGGCTTAATCAAAGTTACACAGGCCTATGGTGTACACTTGAATGAAGATTGAACAACATGTCTTCTGTCATTAAATGAAGCTACCGTTTTGAGGAAATAAAAGTATATTTTGATTACAACTCATGCAGGGAAACGAAGTAATGCATATTTTATTCACAGCGATCGCAGCAGCAGTCCAACACACACCGCCCAACAAAGGTACGTTCTCATAATACAGATGAAAGAAAATAGTTAAATATTTAATTTTTTAAAATGTTGGTTATCACCTGACTTTCCAATGCTTATAAACAAACTGATGGACATATAATTCACGTAAGTGAAGAAAATAAAACAAGAATGGCACTCTTCAACGTCAACCACTATGCTTCCATCCACATTATTACATCATTATACATCCTTTTACCAGGTTTTATTTAAAGCCCTTCATCTGTGCAGTTTGGCATTATGTGTGCAATCCATGGAAGTTACAGGACTTCCAAATGCTTATGTTAGAACCCTTTAGAAAAGAATTACCCTTTATAACCATTAGAATTACCCTTTAAACCTCATTATAATTACCCTTTATAACCATTAGAATTACCCTTTAAACCTCATTATAATTACCCTTTATAACCATTAGAATTACCCTTTAAAACCCTTTAGAATTGCCCTTTAGAAAATAATTACCCTTTATAACCATTATAATTACCCTTTAAACCTCATTATAATTACCTTTTATAACCATTGGAATTACCCTTCAGAACACTTTCGAAATACCCTTTCGAACCCATAAGAATTACCCTTTAGAACTTTTAAAAATTACCATTTAGAACCCTCTAGAATTACACTTTATAAACCTTTAGAATTAAACACTGTGGGTTCGAAAGGTTTTTCTTCATTTATGATAGATGGATGGAAGGATGGACATAGCCAAATATTAAAGCACCTTCACTGCTTAAACATTAGCTCACTTTTCGCATGCGCAACCGTGACAAATTCAGAGCCAATTAGGTCATCGTTAACAACACCTATTCCCCATGCAGAGTTCTTTACAATGGGCCATGTTTAAATTTTTCCATGGAGCGGTTTTGGAGATATGGAGGTGTAACCTTTTTCAGTTTTTCCAAGATGACGCCTGTACAACATGACTTATTAAATCATAATTATCTTTAAATTTTCTACAGGAGGAGGCGCTTCCAAGGTGAAAATGTATTGTTCATCAGACCAACAGTTGCAGAGAAAAAAAAAATTCATACTGATCGGATGAAGTATTGTACTTGTCGAATTATTACGTCATAACGAAGGCACCAATGACATCATCATGAACATATCTAATTCCCCATTGGGAGTACTTGACAATGAGCCATGTTTCAATTTTTTGCATTGAGCGGTTTGGGAGATAGAGGTGTAACGTTTTTCCAATATGGCGTCTGTACCACGTAAACTATGACATCATAATTATGAATAAAAAAATTCTACAAGCGGAGGGAGGCTTGGTAAAATGGTAAAATTTTGTGTCAATCGGACCAACAGTTGCCGAGAAATTTAATTTAAACAAGTCAGGAGACGACGATGGTTCACGAGCGAGCGGTATTCAATGACAAAGAATGAATGAATGAATGATCGTTTTGAGGCCATTTTTCCCCGCTAAAGCAGGGGTTAGCTCGGTGGTGAAAGAAGGCCACATTCCAAAGGATTGGGAACTGAGTACCCTCGTCCCTCTATACAAGGGGAAAGGTGACCCTCTGGAGTGTGGCTCGTACCGAGCGATAAAGTTATTGGAGCATGGAATGAAGGTATTGGAAAGGGTGTTGGAGAGGAGGATAAGGCAGAAAGTGAAGATCGACGAAATGCAGTTTGGATTTATGCCAGGAAGAGGAACGACAGCCGCGCTTTTTATTGTGAGGCAGTTGCAGGAGAAGTACATGGAGAAGAGGAAGAAGTTGTTTCTTGGGTTTGTTGATCTGGAGAAAGCATTCGATCGGGTTCCACACAAAGTATTGACATGGGCAATGAGGAAGTTAGGAGTGGAGGAATGGTTGATCAGAGTAGTGATGGCAATGTACAAAAGAGCGCGCACAGCTGTAAGGACAAATGACGGGAACAGTGGTGAGTTTGAGGTGAAGGTGGGAGTGCATCAGGGGTCGGTACTAAGTCCACTACTATTTGTAGCTATGATGGAGGTGCTGGCTCAGAACGTAAAGGAGGGTTTACCGTGGGAGTTGTTGTATGCAGATGGTCTGGTGTTGATTGCGGAAAGTATGGACGGACTGAAGGAAAAGATGAACAAGTGGAAGGAATGTATGGAGACAAAAGGTCTGAAGGTGAATATCGGAAAGACGAAGGTGATGGCAAGTGGTAAAACATGTGGTGAGGTGGAAAGAACTGGGAAGTGGCCATGTGCTGTGCGCAGGAAGGGTGTCGGAGTGAACTCCATTCAATGTACAATGTGCGCTGAGTGGGTTCATCAAAAATGTAGTGGTCTGAGAGGGTCATTAACCAGTGTGGCAGCTACATTCAATGTAAGGTGTGCACAGAGGGAGCTGCAGATGGAGGAAATGTTGAGTTGGATCTTGGAGACGGCGTGAAGCTGGAAGGTGTGAAAACATTTTACTACCTCGGAGACATGCTGAATGGAGAAGGTGGATCAGACTCGGCAACGGTTGCTGGAGTGAGATGTGCATGGAAGAAGTTTCGGGAACTGAGTGGCATGCTGATGAGGAGGGGAGTGTCGTTGAAGCTGAAGGGAAAGGTGTATGCTGCATGTGTGAGAAGTGTTATGATTTATGGGAGTGAGACATGGGTAATGAACGTAGAGCAGCAACGAAGGCTGGAAAGGGTGGAAATGTGAATGGTTCGGTGGATGTGCGGAGTATCGTTGAGAGAGAGGAAGACAAATGATGAATTGCGAAAAATGATGGGAATAGAGCCTGTGATTGATGCTGTGAAGAGGAACAGGTTGAGATGGTTTGGTCATGTGTTGAGGAAGGATGAAAGTGACTGGTTGAGAAGAGTGATGGAAATGAATGTAGAAGGAAGTAGAGGACGGGGAAGACCGAGAAAGACTTGGCTAAAGATGGTGGAAGAAGAAATGCGGGCAAGGGGGTTAACAAGGAGAGATGCAGAAAATAGGGCAAGATGGAGAAGATTGTCATGGGGACCGCAAGGCTAACCCCCACTCTAGCAGGGAAAATGGCCTTAAAATGCATGTTGTTGTTGTTGTTGTTGTATCGCAGAGTAGACCAGAAAATCACAATACAGAATCACATTTAATCAAAATCATCCGTCCACAATTTTTTGAGATATCCTGCTAGACATCGTTTTTGGCCTTATCTCCCAAAGTTGAAGAATTCACTTAAACATTATACTACACCAATTCTACACACCCAACCTCAACATCAACTTGTCACACACCAAGTTTTGTCCAAATCAATCCGCAACTTTTTGAGATATCCTGCTATGTATCGTTTTTGGCCCTATCTCCCTATCTCCCAATGGTGAAGAATCACTTAAAAATTTTTACTAGCCGGATCCAGATCCGGATCTTCACCAAAATCGAATTGAATCGTCCTTGTCAGACACCAAACCAGTCCACCAAGTTTCATCCAAATCCGTCGACAACTTTTTGATATCCTGCTATGTATCATTTTGGCCCTATCTAACCCAATGGTGAAGAATCACAATCGGTAACTTCTTGAAAATTAATGAAATGAAGTAAATAATCGGGGGGGATGGAGGGAAATAAATAAATAAATAAATCGATTCATGTTTTTATCAACAAATCAAAAATACCCTTTATAGCCAAATCACTTGGTTATTTTTGTGTCCAAATATCAGCTGACAAGCTCAAAGGATAGCTGAGATATCACCCAGAAAAACAAACAAACAAACAAGAAAGAAAGAAACAACCGGAGTGAAAACTGAGTACTCCCTTTCAGCGCATGTCATCGCCGGGCTCCCTTTGGTGCCCGGTGATGACATCATGCAGCACCTGGAGATGGAATAGGAAAGGAGAGGGGTACAATGAGGTGGGAAAGACAAGTGGATTAAGCAAGTGTGCAAATGAAATACCAAGCATTTCTCATTGTATGAATCTGGTTTATACACCACCTAAAGAACTATGTTGCACTCTGCTACATTTCGTATAGCACCATTTGAAACACCAATTAAAACATAAAAACACATGTCTTACACCATTTGAAACACCAATTAAAACATAAAAAAACACACGTCTTACCGTATCATTGCTCACTCCAGTGTTCTGGCACTTCTCCTGGTTTACGACATAGCCTGGAGGAAGCCAGTTCACAGGAGGGTCAAATATGGATACAACCATGCGGTTAGGGAGTCCCTTTTTCTTTCCAAGTCTATACAAGTTACAGTTGCTAACCTGTGCAAAAACACACGCAAAGAAAAATGCAGTTGCCCAACATGACAAACCGTGGGGGGGGGGGGGGGGGGCATATCTGCATATCTGCCACTATGACATGAAGGTTATCATCCGTAACCTGTGGCTCGCTGAGTGCACAAAAAAACGAAAGGAAAAACGAGGAAATCAAAACAGTGCACAAAAAAACTGAATTATTATACATACAGAATTAATCAAATCCATCCTTACAAATGAAAGTAGCTGCGGTTTGGCTACTCAAGAGCAACATAATAATAATAAATTTTGATATTTGACAGAGCTAAGTTGTCTTTGTTGTGGAAAACCACTAAGTATAGTATGGCGAGCGGGTGGAAAATGTGGTTAGCGTAGAAATATAGAAGTGGAAGAAACACAAAGTGGGGATGGGAAGGAGAGAGAGTAGTGAAAAAGGGCAGCTTTTCAGCTTCTAGAAAAGCTTGCCCTTTCAACAGGGTCGCACCTTCTTGCTGCGCATGTATGACAGCCGTCCTTCATGTGCATCAGTGTAGGTGCAGAAGAGGTAGGTAGTGATGGCATACTTGAGAAATGAGTCACCCAGCATTTCCAATCGTTCTAAGTTGAATCCATCGCTGGCGTTTGATAGCGTCAGGGCCTGCAGGACCAACCCGGGGTTTGGACCAATCAGCGGGCCGGGTGTTGGGCCAGCATTTGATTTTGGCCCACTCATTTCGCCTATTAATTGAGTAATGGAGGTCGAAGATGAATGAGGATTTGCAAAACAATGTGAAACTGATGACGTTTGCTCAAGTGCAACAGGAGTCTGTAAATAGTGCGTGACTATTGTTTCAGTAGCTATGCCAGTACATATGTTCTGAGTCTCTTGCTTAATGGTATTAGGGAGCATGCCCAAGAGTGCAACTTCCCGCTGACCGACAGACAGCGTGGAGATTTCGGTCCTGCCAACCTTCGCGATGGACAAAGGTGCATAGATGTTCACAGTGGTAGGAGATGCAGTAGAGCTTGAGGTAGGTTGCAAACTATCAAGTGTGCCTCTTAAAACATCCTCTACTTCCTCTTTTGATGACTTATCCTTGGTCCAGGGATCGAGTCTATTGCCTTGGACAGCATGTAGTGCAATTGTTGCATCTCCATTGGCAAAGTGCATATCCCCAGTGAACAGAGCAGCTGAAGCATGGTTACCTTGAGCAAGCTGGTCTCTATTCTTTGCATCTTCCTTGCCTTCTTGGAGACATTCCAGAATTACAGGAGGTTGGCTGGCTCGCAACTCACAGAGTTGCTCAGACAGCTGGTTGACTTTCTCCGCCAAACAAGGGCCATTTTCCACTACAGCAGGGGAGCAAGCATTCGGTTTTTTGACATCGATAGACTTCCTCCAGCCAAAATCCAGATTTGGATACCTGAAAGTTGAGTAAAGAAAGCAGAAGGGTTGCATAATGATCAAATCCACGCATGGAAAAGAAAATCTGGTATGTTTTCATGTTTTCTTATACCGGCAGGAGTCTGGGAGGGTAAGCATGCCAACACCGGTCTCCCCGGCAATGATAGACCGCAGCTCCTCAGATGTAAGAAGGCAGTGGATACGATAGAGAATGCTGGGGAGGCACACTGCTTTCCTCCACATCGATGCTGGGATGGGGTGGATGGCACACAGCTCCGGTACCAGAATCTATAACCAAGAAATGTTGTCATGAATAGAAACTCTGAGCATGTTGCTACATTCCTCATATACTCATTCACTATCATTAAACCAATAATAAAACCAAAGACAATAACAATATTCAGTTCTTTTTTTAATTAAAATATGTACATCGAGCCATTTATGTTACAAAGATCAACTGGGTGGCAGTGCTCAATTTTCTTTTTTTCTAACGCAAAGCCAAGAGAGCGTGCGCTTTTAGCTATTGATCCATTGAAACTTCAAGGCACTAAATCAGCTTATACAATATAAATATACCATTAGGGTGATAACATATTGATATATCGTTATAAATAGCCTTTACCCAGTATATTTTATATTGCAATGTAAACAGACCATCGGGTCACATACATACATACATACGTACTATTAGGATTAACAAAAATAGGCCTAATCACCCTGTAGGTCACATAAGCCCGACCATTTTTGATACCTTTCCCCAACTGCATACAAAAGGCAGGAATTCACCAATTTGTGATCCCATTTTTGAAGGAGAAAGGTAATTATAGAATTAGTTTTACAAAAGGAGCCAATTTAATCGAAATGTTATCCCTATTAAAATGACCAAACATCATATCATGACCCCCCCCCCCCTTGATCAAACGTCTTAAGAAGGCTAAAATGTTGGTTGATGCTGATAAATTGATTAACGATTAACGTTGATTGACGTTACTGGCACTGCCCTCTCTTGGATTAAATCATACCTCTCTGACAGACGCCAGTTCATCTCCATCAATAACTGCAAATCCCCCACTGCTCCTCTCCCCCAAGGTTCAGTTCTTGGCCCCCTCCTCTTCATCCTTTACCTGTCCCCCCTCGGTCACTTAATCCGCCGTCATGGTCTCCAATTCCACTGCTTCGGCGATGACATCCAGCTTTTCATCTCCACCAAGTCCTTCTCCACCGACACCCACTCTATCCTGACAAACTGCATCACTGAAATAAAATCCTGGCTTCAAATCAACTTCCTCAAGCTTAACTGTGATAAATCTGAAATAATCATCATTGACCCAAAAACGCTCACAAAATCCACCCATAACTTTGCCCTCAACATCGACGGTATCCCAGTATCCACCTCCCCTCACATCCGGAATCTTGGCGTCATCTTTGACCAAACCCTTTCCTTCGACAAATACACTAAACAGATCACAAAGTCAGCCTTCTTTCACCTGAAAAACATTGCCCGTCTCCGCTCATCCCTCTCCTCCACGGCTGCAGAAACCCTCATCCACGCCTTCATCACCTCCCGTCTGGACTACTGCAATAGCCTCCTCTATGGTTCACCCTAAAAAATCACCAATAAACTCCAATACATTCAGAACTCCGCTGCCCGTCTACTCACCCATTCCCGGACCCGTGACCACATCACCCCCGTCCTTTACAAGCTTCACTGGCTCCCCATCCCCCAGAGAATCCAGTACAAAATCCTCCTCTTGACATACAAAGCCCTCCATAACCTGGCCCCATCCTACCTGGCTGACCTCCTCTCCAGACACACTCCCACCCGCAACCTCCGCTCTGCTGGTACCAACCTCCTGACCCCCTCCTTCCGGACCAAATTCAGATCCTGGGGGGACAGGGCCTTCTCCATCGCTGCTCCCGCCCTCTGGAACTCACTACCTCACACCATCAGAGACTCCTCCTCACTCACCACATTCAAAACATCACTAAAGACCTTCCTGTTCAACACTGCATTCAACATTCAACCCACAGCATTTAACCCCTGACTATCTCTTCTCCTTCTCCCTCCTTTTGCTTTAAATATTTCCCTATTGATTCTTGTCTTTTTGCAATTGTTGTTTTCATGTATTGTTATGCATTATGTTTTCCACTCTGTCAAAGCGCCTTTGGGCTTCTGGAAAAGCACTATACAAAATAAATGAATTATTATTATTATTATTATTATAAATTGACTTTTTAATGTGACTTGCTGATTGTTTGGTTTCACATTCTGAACTGCAAAAGCCTCAACATGCACAAAACAGATTATTGATTGCTGCAGAAAGCAATGGAATGAACAATTAAAAGGTTAATGTCTGATTTTAAAATGTCAAAGCTCAATTTGAAAAGTGTAGAATGCACAGCACCTGTTTGTTCTGAAGGCTGACCCACTTTGCTTTGCGTTTCTCGGCACTACTCAAAGGAAGAGCTTTACCCTTCTGATTCAAATGTCGTGGAGTCAGCAAATTAAGCCTTCAAAGAGTCAGGAAGGCCTAGTTAGGTCATGTTGAGCACTCACAAGATGTACAGAGAATCATGCAATCAGATTCACTGCTCACCGTGATGATGTATGATCCACATCGAGAAGAGGCTGAGTGACGTTGGTAAGATCGAGGTTGTACTTGGTTTTGTAATACTCGGCAAATGTGCAATACTCAGGTGAGGGAAATGGGCTCAGTGGGGTGAATTCTGTGTACACATCCGCAACATAGAATCGATGTGGCTGGTCAAAATTCCTGTAGCTGCGAGGACAGCGCAACAAAGAAAGAAAAAAGGTTTTAAAAAGGAATAAAACATGATACCACAAAACAAACAAAATGAATAAATAAATAAAGATGCAAACTGATTTAAATTGATTAAAATACTTAGAAGCAAGGAACAAAGAAATTCAACATAACAGCTCAAAATTTAATTGATTTATTTATTTTAATAAAAGTAATTTTTTATATAACCTAGCTATGATAAAGTTCCAATGCTTGATTGATTAGTGTTTATAATTATTCTCTTCAGCTTATATTAATAGGTGGCTGGTGATGGTGGTGTTATTACAAATAGAACATATGGTAATGTAAGTGCCTTCAGAAAGAATTCACAACCCTCGACTTTCTTCACATTTTGTTGTGTTGCAGCCTGAATTTAAAGATGGATTCAATTAAGATTTTTTTTGTCACTGATCTACATAAAATACCCCAAAATTTCAACGTGGAATTTATTATTTTAGAATTTTTTGTTACAGAATAATTAAAAATGAAATACAGAAATATCTCGTTTACATAAGTATTCAACCCTCTGAGTCAATACTTGGTATAAGCGCCTTTGGCAGAGATTACAGCTTCGCGTCTTCTTTGGTATGTCTGTATCAGCTTTGCACATCTAGATTTGGGGATTTTTTCCCATTCTTCCTTGCAGATTTGCTCAAGCTCTGTCAATTTGGAAGGTGGATTGACCAGCAATCTTCAAGTCTTTCCACTGATTCTCAATGGGATTCAAGTCTGGGCTTTGGCTGGGCCACTCAAGGACATTCACCTTCTTGTTCCGAAGCCAATCTACTTTCACGTGTTGCTTTGGCTGTATGTTTGGGGTCATTGCCATGTTGGAACGTAAATCTTTGCTGCAGTCTAAGGTCTTTTACACTCTGAAGCAGGTTCTCCTCAAGGATTTGCCTGTATTTTGGCTCCATTCATTGGTCCCTCTATCCTTACAAGTCTCCCAGTCCCTGCCGCTGAAAAGCCTCCCCATAGCATGATGCTGCTACCATCATGCTTCATGGAAGGGATGGTGTTAGATGAGTGATGAGCTGTGCTCTGTTTCCACCAAACATGGTGCTTTGCATTCAGGCCAGAGTTCAATTTTCATCTGATCAGACTACAATATCTTGCCTCATGCTCTCAGTCTTTCATGTGCCTTTTTGCAAACTCCAGGCATGCTGTCATGTGCCCTCTTCTCTGGAGTAGCTTCTGTCTGGCCACACTCCCATAAAGCCTGGATTTGTGAAGTGCTGCAGAGACTTGCCTTCTGGCACTCTGGCAGGTTCTCCCATCTCAGCAAAGGAACTCTGTAGTTCTGTCAGAGTGGTCATTGAGTTCTTGGTCACCTCTCTGAGGAAGGTCCTTCTTGCCAGGTTGCTCAGTTTGTTTGGACGGCCAGCTCTAGGAAGAGTCTGGGTAGTTCCATAATCTTTCCATTTCCTAATGATGGAGCTCACTGTGCTCCTGGGAACTTTCAACACACTAGAACTTGCTTTATACCCTTCCCCAGGTCTATGCCTCCTCACAATGCTATCTTGGAGTTATATGGACAGTTTATTGGACTTCATTGTAGAGTTTCTGCTCTGACATGCAACTGTGGGACCTTATATAGAAAGGTGTGTTTCCTTCTAAATCATGTGCAATCAATTTATTTGGCCATTGGTTGACTCCAATCAAGTTGGAGAGACGTCCCAATGATGATCAAAGGAAATTTGATGCACCTGAGCTCAATTTTGAGTGTCATAGCAAAGGGGTTGAATAGTTACTGACTTGAGACATTTCAGCTTTTAATTTTTAATTTTTTGTAAGATTTCTAAAAATAAAAATTCCACTGACATTATGAAAAATCAACTGTGAGATCTGTAGATCAGTGACAAAAAAAATCTGAATTTAATCCATTTTAAATTCAGGCAGTAACAACAAATTTTGAAAAAAGTCAAGGGGTGTGAATACTTTCTGAAGGCACTGTAGGTAACAGAAAAGAAAAAGGATGGCAACACGTTTTCCTCAATTTATCTTTACCATCAGCAGACTTTGTTAAGACATCATGATTGAAAGCAAAAGATACCAGGCAGCCAACAAAAACATAATTTACACCATGTAAAGATGATTAGGTGAGCATGAAGTCAGTCTTAGTGGGAAAATTGAACCAAACAAAATTCCAAACTTAATAAAGGGCTGTAACTATATTTGCTACAATCCATATCATGGAGGTTTTCTTATGTGCTTTTTAAAAAGGATTAATATATTTTTTGTGTACAGAGTCATGGTTCGTGGAAGAGATAGAACAATGAATGTATATGCCGGCATATAATTGTCTTATATATATGCCGTATATCGCTGCTGTTTGTTTTCTTGATTCTTGTCTTTTTGCAATTGTTGTTTTCATGTATTGTTATGCATTATGTTTTCCACTCTGTCAAAGCGCCTTTGGGCTTCTGGAAAAGCGCTATACAAAATAAATGAATTATTATTATATTATTAATGTATCAGGACGCAACAACATAAGGAACAGTAGAAAGAGGGTAAGAGGGCGAAAGAGAGGGTGGGGATGAAACACCAACAAGCAGGGATGAAGGAAAAGTAGAGGGAGACTTTGTCAAATAATGGGTGTGGGGAGGAATGAGGGGTTGGGGAGGATGCATGTGGTGGACAAGGATACAGAAGGAAGCACTCAGACATGAAAAACTGGAAATTTGAAAGGAAGAGGTATTGGGGGTGGGGGTTTTACCGAGGGTAGAAAGATCATGGTTTGGGATCAGGGATGATCTGAGATGGTGGTGAACAGCTCTTTTGAAGACCTGGAGGGAAGAATGAGATTGAAGAGAATGTGGATGTTGGTTCCACAGGTGGGAAGAGGAACAAATGAGTGAAGGTGAGCGGTGATTCTGGATTTTGGGAGACGTTCTATCAATGTCACATTTTCAGTGTATGTGTACCATGCCCCTGCCCTTCAAATTAATTTTCACTTTGTACATTGCAGAAATCCTTGTTAACAGAAATGGTGAAGTAAGTAATGATCGTTTGCTGAAGTGGTTTTTGTTTTTCATAGTTTCATGATCTGTTGTCACTATTCTTACATTACATTCTTTATCACATATTGTCACTCATCTATTCTCTGTTGTCTCATCACTCATCTGTCTGTCACTCATCAATCTGTTGTCACTCATCTGATCAAGGAATCTTCTTGTATGTATTTAAAAGGACATGGCTTTTCTTCTCTACAAGATCAAGGGTCATGAAAGAGCTAGTGAAAGGGTATGAACTGACAGTAAGGCAGCAGGACAACTCCTGGACACAACATACCAGACGATAAACAAACAAGAGAGAGAGAGGGGAAAAAAAAAGAAATCCTTTCCTCTTAATTGGAGGAAATCATTCCATATGATACAAAGATGAAAAAAAAAAGAAGAAGAGAATAACAGCTCACACTTTAAAAGCATTGAAATAAAATACAACTCATTGATTAAAATTCAAAAATCAACTGTGAGAACCCTGGCAGCCTTGCTGCATAAAGACTTCCTCACACACCGCTGTTGTGAAAAAAAGTTAAGACCAAGCTCAAGATGCAACCAAGATGGAACCGAGGCCTAAAAAAGTAATCACATCATCGATGACATCAGCATTTTCACTTCCTCGACATGTTTAGTACGGTGCAGATGTCTTAAACCACCTTGAAAATAAACATTTTATTGTCACATTTGCACACTACCGGTGTGTACCCCGGTTTAGAATAGGTACACCGTATCCCTGCGTGTCGTAAGAGGCGACTCAAAGGGTTGGCGTCAGGAAGGGCATCCGGCCATAAAAACATTGCCTCAAAAATAGAACCATGACAATTTGGAGAAGATTGTCATGGGGACTGCAAGGCTAACCCCCGCTCTTGCAGGGAAAATGGCCTTAAAATGCCTGTTGTTGTTGTGTTGTGTCACATTTGCACACTGATAAAATAAAAGGTGTTATAATTATCATGTTTTATTATTAAAGTAACAAAAATTAATTGTTTTATTTTGTGGAAGGGGGATCCATATCTAGACTGTCGTAAGTGTAATATGTATGGTCCATGCATTTAGAATAGGTTAGATTGCCATGTAACAGGGACCTGTCAGAGAAAGTCGTTTGTAACACGTGAAGCTGTGAGGAGGCAGCATATGTAATTTATCGACAGGGTGGTTGACAGAATAATTTGTATGTGTAAACACCTCTTGTTTGTGGGCAGAGCTAGGGGAGGATTTCCCATGGCAGAGGCACACGTGTCAAGTGTGCTACCAGGCCGATCGTGATCTCTCTGGCCATTGTGTGCCAGCCATGGTGGCACAGTGTGCTGTGGAGCAGGGAGTCTTAATGTGAATTTATTTTTATTGGGGTCTCCCCATGGGTGGGACGGCCAGAAGAGGACTCCGTCCAGGAATAAGAGAAGAGCTGAGACCAGGAGAAGGAGGAGGCTTTGGGTGAAAAGAGGATAAACAAGTACAGATACATTCAAATCACACCGACCCAATACCAAATGATTAAATATCCTCCAGTACGGCATTGCCGGGGCGCCTTCAGCTTTCGGCGCCCGGCAATATCTCCGTGCAGCTCATAGAGACTGTATTGGGTGACAGAGGTAAACAATAATTGATTGGTTAATTGCATAATTAAAATCAATAAATGATCATCATAAAATATTTTCTGAATCAATTGGCTCATAGCATACCTAAACCACTCGTGCTTCATCTGAAGCTGTAACTTTTTGAAATTAATTAAATAAGTCATTAATCAAAAATTAAATAATTCATTGATTAATCAAGAACTAAATTAATCGTTTAATTGATTTATCAATAAATCAAAAATATCCTTTATAGCCACATCACTTGGTCACTGTCGTTTCCAAATATCAGCTTCCTAGCTCAAATGGTGCCTGAGATATTGCCCAGATGAGAAAGAAAAGAAATAAATGACTAATAATGAAAATAAATAAATAATAACCATTAAAAAAAAAAAATCAATTGGCTAATATAATACATAAACCACCAACATTTCATCCAAATCTGTAACTTAAAAAAATAATTAATTAAGCCATTAATTGATTAATCAGTAAATCAAAAATATCCTTTAGCCAAATCACTTGGTTATTGGCATGTCCAAATATCAGCTTCCTAACTCAAAAGGTGCCTGAAATAATGCCCAGAAGAGAAAGGAAATAAATAAGTACTTAATTAATCGATAATAATTAAGTAACTAATCAATTAAATGATTAATCAAAAAACAAAAAATACTGTTTTTGACAAAGTACTTACTCACTATTGTGCCCAAATTTCAGCTTCCCAGCTCAAATGATGGCTGAGATATCACCCAGACAAACAAACAAACAAACAAGAAAACAAACAAACAACGAGAGTGAAAACTGAGTACTCCCTTTCAGCGTGCGTCATTGCCGAGCCCCCTTCGGTGCCCGGCAATGACGTTATGCAGCACCTGGAGATGGCATAGGAAAGGTGCGGTGTACAACAAGAGATTCATGGAGGGGCTTGAGAGACAGATATTATAGTGGTTTTGCTATGAAGAAGTTTTGGGATTGACCCAAGCTGGTATCACCCTACCTTTGGAGAGGGGAAGGAGCCACTTCGCTTGGAGGAGGAAGAAGGGCCTGCAGAGATGACGGAGGGCAGACCAGGAGGCCTTGTTTGAAAATAACAAAATGGGGCTGGCCATGAGGCCTGGTGGAGGGGTTGATCGTCGCTGTCTTTCCTTGTGGCTGATTTTTATAGTGCTCTGTTTGACGTTCTGCTACTTGGGTGCTTACTCGTCGCTGGCACTGATCACGGCAGTTTCACTTCATCTTTGGACAGGCTTCGTCACTGGCTCTGGTCTCACACCTGGTTTACAAAGCGGGCTGCATCGAGTCCTGTGTCCACCCTGTACATCCTAGACAAAGGGAAGTCCCGCCTATATTCTTATCCTGTTGTACAAGTGTGATTTGTGGCACCTGGAGTGGGTTAGGATTTGAGCTATATTTCTCATGCTTGTGTACAAGTGTGCGTATTCCAATCTACCTCTGTGTCCAATGATTTGCTTGGTTTATACCATTTGTTAATAGCGTCTTGTCTACCCTCGTCCCTGTACATTTATTTATAAGAAAAGTAAATTTGAAAGATAAGAAAGCATGTTTGAGCTATCTGCTTTTGGTGTGTGTGCCATCGATTTTGGCTCATTTGAATGATCATTGGGGAACAGTAAAGTTGAACAATTTATTTAATGCAATGCAATAAGAGACCGCTTGGCCATTTCCCAAGATTAAAGATCCCGGCACAGAGAATACTGTTTAACGGAGCCTCAGACGTGACAGTATTTTACAATATTAATCTATCTATAATTCCACTAATCTCTGTGTGTATGTTTGTTTGTATGTTTGTCTGTGACCGCTGTTTCTCGACAACTACCGGTCCGATATACTTGAAACTTGCCAGGTATATTGCTGGGGACCCGAGGATGTGCCTTTTCAAGGTTTTAAATTAATCGCAGAAGTAGTTACCGAGCTATGTCCAAAAAACGATTCAACCAATCAGAGAGCAGCGAGCTATCACGTGTGCCGAACGTGGCGAACAGACTCTGCCTCGGATGGCACATTTGAGAGCGTATTCATTTATTTCCCGTCGGCAAACTATGTTGCCGTTAAACTATGTTTTAAAACTAATTAAAACTACTATCTATAATTCCACGGGTCCGATAAAAAACACCGTACTCGCAAGCCGTTCGCTTTGGACCAAACCATTTCATGTAAATAGAGGGGGGGGATTGTCACCGTACTCGCAAGCCGTTCGCTTTGGACCAAACCATTTCATGTAAATAGAGGGGGGGGATATAATTTTAGATATATATATAGTACGGGCATGCCCTAGTGTATGCAATTTCAATTATTTTGAAATCCAGAAGACGTTGGTTGAGGGCTAGGGTGAAGGAGATGGGATTAGTTAGGATAGATTAGGGTGAAGCCGGCCATCCTGTCTGTGAAGACCCGTTACTTGCAAAACCTGCCCGCCCCCCTATCAGCCGGCCATCCTTGTTGCCTGGACCATGGACAAAACAATTGTGGTGATGGCCAATGGGCAGTGGGCACCTGACCAATAATTTGGGAGAACTGCCAGGAAGAGGCAAACTTTAATAAAGGATGAAATGTCCCTCTTCAGAGCTATTGACCACTGCAAATAGTTTAATGAATTTTGAATTGGGAGATTTCGTTTTTTTGAACAAGTGGGAGAAGGGCATACAACTCTATGTGACTCATGTGGGAGAAAGGTGGTCTGAGGCCCCTTCCCACGCAGGGTTATAAAAGCCCAAGCAAGTTGCACTAGGTTCTCTCTCTCCCTCTGGGTCTTGTTCTCTGTCTGTTCTATGCTGTCCTGATGTTCCACGCGCCTGTGATGGCAAGGACAAGCTCCACACGTGGGACTGCAGCATGCAGTGGAAAGTACGCGGTAAGTCTTGTCGCCTCTTTTCTATCTGTCTCATCACCTTGAATGAATGTGCTAGGCCGTATTTTTTAAG
>NC_136261.1:252171394-252278894 GCF_964187855.1 Myxine glutinosa
TTATTCTGGATGACGTTTTTCTCAAAAAATAAATATATTGATTAGTCACTTTCCATGTGAGTTGTTGAGCAGTGTACAAACAATGTAGAGAAAACGGCCAACAAGTTATTGACTTCAACGAACCCAAACTAAAATAAAAAATAAATTCAAAGTAACAAACACCAACAACTCAACTTTATGCAGAGTACTTTTCTTCAACATTGATCCAAGAGCCTGTGCACAAAGCACTTGCAGAACAGACATTAGTTTACTTTTACATTAATTACAAATACATTAGTAAAATAAAATGGCACTTCGAATTTACTGATGTCTTTCAGATGGAAGAGCGCATACCTCCTCCAGGCTGAACAGTTTATGTTTTGTATCCCACCGAAAGGCCGAATCTGGATATGGACTTGAATCAAAATCTAATAGGCTTGTTCTTGTCATCTACCCAACTCAGTCACCAAGTTTTGTCATAATTCGTCCACAACATTTTGAAATATCGTGCTAAATATCATTTTGGCCCGCTCTCTCAATTGTGAAGAATCACTTAATTTATCGGATCCGGATAAGGATCTTCACCAAAATCGAATAAAATCGTCCTTGTCACACATGCAACATGTCCACCAAGTTTCGTTCAAATCAGTCCACAACTTTGAGGTATCGTGCTCACATACAGACAGACAAACAGACGTGAAAACATAACCTCTGTCCACCTTTGGTGGCAGAAGTAGCAATGGACAAACGCATGCTATGCATTTTAACCTGGGTCCTACATGTATCCTGAGACAGGCTTTCAGATGAGAACACTACAGGCCAACCCAAGTTACGAATGCAACTGTTAAATTCACATAATCAATTCATCCACTGTCCATTCAGTCAATGTACAATGTACAAAATACATTTGACATGATTTGCAACAACCATTTTCACATACTATGTTCTTGATTATGATTAGTGTTTAATCTTGGTGTCCCACTGTTTGAAGAATATTTGCATTTTTTTTTGTTTGTTTATTTTTACCTACAATTTTCAATTATTTAATTTTCAATTACTCAAATTTCCTTAATTTTAATAATTAATTATTTGTCCAATTTTCACTATTTTCCAATTTTCACTCATCTAATTTTCAATTATTTAAATATTTATAAATTTCCTGATTTTTCCACTTTTTTGTCATTATGAGGCAGAATTTCAAGCGCTACCATTTGGATAATATTACAAGTTGGCTATCCCGGGAAACAACAGCAATCTCAGATTGCAGCCCTCTAACTATATATTGGAAAGATTGCAGCCCTCTAACTATATATTGGAAAGATTGCAGCCCCCAGCCCTATAAAACAAACTCGAACAATGACAAACTGGTATTGTTAGCTCTTTCACGAGCCTCGATGTTGTATCCCAAAAAAAAAAAAAAAAAAGTGTGCCTATTTGTAGCATGTCTTTGCTTGTTATCTCCACTTGTGGGTTTTCATTTAATCTCTCACTATGCACATTTACAAGACAGGAGTTATAATAATCATTCATAGCTACAAGCAAGTCAAAGTAACAACTTTAAAAAAAACCCAAATAAACCAAGATCAACACCACAAACAATGACAAACTGGTTTTAAATAAATGAAGAGGGAAAACGTTAGATATTGCAATTTGGCGTTTGATACCGTGGAATGATGACAGCGTCTTCATAATCCTCAAGGCAAAACGCAAAAGCTCCGTCTCGTGTTGTCTGCTTTGCTGGGATTCCAGTCCGAACTTCAGATCGCTCGGTCTCCTCCATGAATACAAAGTCTATGTCGAGTTCAACCGAACCATTAACTGCAATAATCAAACAAAGCGAGTAGAATTGGTTAACCCACCATCCCCCTGCTCTTTCCTCTCCAATTTTCCTTAATCTTGATACGGGGTTGTTCAAGTTCATTTAAACTTTTGAGAAAGTCCAACAGTACAATGAGGTTGGTGAAATTCCAAATACCTTTGTGGTCGCACCTTGATGCCATACGAGTATAAATATTTGTTATGGGTACGCAGCCATTTCAGGACACATACTTTGATGTCTTCATCATTGGTAAACTTGATTCCACCAAGATGTTATTTGAGTTGTCCAAAGTGATAAAAATCACAAGGTGACCAATCTGGACTAGATCGAGAGGTTATTTAGAACTTCATAAGCAATCTCCCTTGAGTAGTAGCGGTCAAATTGGTCATGAGGGCGAGCATCATCGGACAATAAAAAAATGCACTCGCACAGCACTTCTGGCCGTTATATGCATAACTGTTGCCCCACTTCGTTGTGTAATAAATCACTGTAGTACTGCGTTTGCATCGATTGTTTTCACAATACATTCCACAGGTACATAACCGTTGAGGTGCAACAAAAACAAAAAACAAACACTTGTAACAAATAAGCTTCCCAGCTGATAGTTGGGCTGAGTCTCAAATTTAATTTGTGGTGGTGACCAAGAAAGTCTCCGATTCATGCTGGCTCGTATAACCTCTGGCACGAAACGAATGGCCGCAAGTCTCATCGGATGTCAGGATCTTCTTCAATAAATCATCGGCCCCCATCCAGAAGCTGTTCCAATGGTCATATAAGTAGGCTTTTAATCATACGTGAGGTCCTTTGGTACGCATGTTGCACCGACGTTATTGAATTTCAAGTCAGTTTACGTCATGAAATTGTGTGGTTAGTGTCCTGTGAATTTCAGATTGCTTTACGTTTTCCTTCACAAGGAAACGAATGATAAAACCCCTGTTCCATAGCACATATGACTATGCTTGGCTGCCATCTTAGTTTTACTCAGAATGCTTTGACCAGCATTGATATCACATACTTGCTCAAGGTAAGCAATATCATCGCTCAATATTTCAGCATTAAGCTATTATTTTTACATGCTCTACAGTCTACAACAACAACAACCGTGAAGCTCGTCAACATGAAGCTTGAACGATCCTTGTATACGATCTTCATAGAAAAGATTTTTTTTCCCCCTCATAGCAGCATCTGGTTTGGAATTAAAATGTATCTTTTTGACTTATTTCATTATATTCGCTCCAAATCTGGAAGTCGTATACTGTCACGAGATGGCTCGATTTGAGATGATCAGTTGCAGCTTTTAACGAAATAAAAATTCCTGTACTATTGGTTTAAAAGCAAAGCCAGTGCCAATCTCCAGATTTCCAAGTGTTCTAAAAGTGGCATAAACTGTGATAGTTTCCTCGACTTGTCAGAACAGATCAAGATCATAAATAGTTTGTCGACCATACACAGGACAAGAACACTCGCAGCTCAGAGCCTTAGAACGCTTTGGTCCGTCAGATGGAGAGAGCAATGAGAGCCCCTTGGCATCAACACCACAACCTCAGATCTTCAGCCAGGAGGGTAAACCTCAAATGGAATTTTGGCAAGCTGCCTAGACTAGTGGGAAGGGCCACAAATTTAATGATGATCCCTCCCCCACCCACTCCACAATGCACTTACACTGCCCATTATAATCCTCTGTATCCCACAAAAAAAAAAAGAATGAACAACAGTTTTGAGTACGAAGCAGGACGCGCAAAGCAAGACAGAGCTTTGGGTATGCCAAGAATGTGTTTGTGTTGAAGAACAATATCTGTGCAACGTTGTAAGACTGCGGATGTACCTTTAAATTGAACACGTTTTACGTGTGTTCGGTTTGGCAGTGTATAAGCTTTGGCTTGGGTGTTGCATCTTGTGGCCTTTGCTTGTTCTTGTGAATTAGGACTGGGCTATCTTGTTATGGAAATAGGGCAGCAAGGTCTTGGAAAAGCAGCATCATCACCTCAAGCACAACTTGTTTTTCTTCGCGAAAATATTATTTTCAGACCTTTTAATAACACCTGTACTTTGGGAGATTATTGCAATAGAAGATTAAAATTCCATTAGTGGATTTATTGTTGCGAGTTCACCGCAAGGTCAATCATTAGTGATATTTGACAATTCAATTAAGCAACAGACAACTGGACTGAAGTTTTTTACTTTATTATTTTTGAACAAGACTGTTGAGGCTCAACAACAAGTCCCACGGTTGAGATTCGGCAAACAACAACAACAACTCGGGCCTGGGGTGGAAGTGCCATTTTTTTCTCTGCCTGCCATTTTGCGTGCGAGCGTGCAAACCGCCATTTTTCTCTGTTTGTATTTTCTTTTGAATATTCGCTCATTCTGCAGGTGTGAACACTTGGTACGTTATTATCCTACTCTGAAAATGCCTCTCTGTAATATTTTAATCATTGACATTCTTCGTGGCTGTTTATTTGCGATTTATTGCTCGATAGTTCCATACTGCTTGTATGAATCAATATATTTTCTGCATGATTTGTTAATTCCCGAATAAAACGGCATTCTTTGGCAAGGTTGTCGTCACATTCTCATTCATACGCCCACCAGCGTGGTACAGGTCACCAGGCGCCTGAACGAAGACTACACTTACACCGCCTATTGTACATTACTAGCAAGTTGCCCATGCCCGCACAGGATTGTAAACGGGATAGGAATGGAGAAAGCAAAAATGAAAATGGCATCTTCTGTCATGGAGCCAGCAAGCTGGGAGAAACAATTCACATTTAGTGCCACATCTGATACAATTTAAATGTTCTAATGAAGGTGAGGTGTTCTATTTGAAACTGTTCAATATACGTATATTTGATGCCGAGGGTCCGTAATAAAAAATTGTATTGGCGTCAAAGCCAGTGACCAATTGCAAATTAATAGTAGGATGCTTAAGCTTCAAGCAAGATCATTTTCATATGACATTGATTAGGGATGCAACACCTAAATTAATGGAAGAAGTAAAAGCATTTGCTGAAAAAGGATGGGGGTAGAGGGGGGGGGGCAGAGATTGGAGATCGGAGGAGAAAGACCTCTCCACCACGTTAGTTTGCAAGCTACTAAGTGATTCATTTTATTTTGGAAAAGTCCTGATCGATGTGATCATGCTGAGAATGTGCAAAGTATCCAAATCTAAACCACCAACCACAGGCTTTTATGGACAAACATGCTTGACCAATGCAGAGCAAAAACTAAATAAATTCAAATACAATTATGATGACATGAAAAGTAAAACTATATCATAATTATCAGCATTTTTTAGAAAGCCTTTCAAGTCAAAAATGGAATAAAACGCTGACGTCGAACATGAACTCATTGCATAATATTTATGAGAGAAAAAATTGTATATTTTTCATAAGAAATTAATAAATAATGATTCTGACAAATGGCATTTTTGGGAATCTTTTCGATACAAACCTTGGTTCAGTGGTAGGATATAGTAGGCTGCCTCAGCCTCTGTCGGTTTGAACTCAAGTGCCGGCTTCTCCAAGCGCAGGATGTGAGAGAAGATGTACTGGTGGAAGCGGGTGATGAGTCCAAGGTGCTCTGCACTCAGCGCAAAGCCCTCACGACAGAGCCGGATTTCCACCGTCACCTCTCCAGAACGCGTGTACACAGGAAAGCAGGGTATCTAGATGGAGGAAGTCAATGAAACAATAAAAAAAAATCAATATAAATGTGTGATTATTAAACAAAAAGATCCCAAACCAAAAGTGAATTAATTACATGTATACAATGGAAAAATTGCAAGCAATTCCAGCAAGAGGAAATTATTAAAGCATCATCACCAAATCCAATTTGGTATTCCAGCAGGGCGAATACAATATGGAAACCTAGTACATGATGTGGCAAGGCAAGAGAGCCCCAGGGCTAATTGGGGTCCAATTAGCCCTGGGGCTCTCCTGCCTTTCCACATCAACAAACTACATCAGCAAAAATTGTCCCATTTTCTGATCAAAAATGAAGTTCCATGACATTACTCCCTTCTCTACCATTCCCCAACCTCACACCTTCCTTCCCAACCCTTCACTCATGTTCAACCCCTCATATCGTTTTATTCCCTCTTCTATCATATTAAAGCGCGGCGTTACGCGCGCTGCTTGTGAGCAAGGAGGAAGCGGACAAGCGGTAACATATAAACGCCTTTATTCAAGACTACACTGTAACACTCCGGGCTGGGCGCCCGGTGTCTCTCATGAGGCCACGCCTACCCCTCGGACGTGGCCACCGCCCACTTGGTGCGTGGAATGATGTCACCACGCCAGTGGGCTTTTGTGTCCGCCACACGCGCCCCCCCAGAATTCCCGCGCACCTGGAGGGCCAGTTTGCGGGGCAGACGAATGACCCGGCCGAAGCGCCCCCTGGCGATCGGCGGCGTCCGGGGTGCAGGGATGCCAGGTGGGATGCCCCTGGCTGCTCCTGGGATGGGTGCAGGACCGGGGGGCGGCGTGGCGGCGGGGCTGGGCGGTGCCGGGGGTCCGCCCGCAGGAGGGCGGCCCCGACGTGGGGGTCGGGCCACTGGCGGTGGATGGTCCACATCGAGGTGGGCCGGCTTGAGGCGGTCTACCGAAACGCGGTCAGGAGTACCGCCGATGTCCAGGGTGAAGTGCTTCGCCCCGGTCTCCAGCACGCGGAAAGGCCCGTCGTACGGGGGCCGCAGTGGTGTCCGATGGGCATCGTGGCGGACGAAGACGTACTCCGCCGTGCGAAGCTCCGGGGCGACGTGCGTCGGTGGGTGCCCGTGGCATGCCGTTGGCACCGGGGCGAACCTCTGGGCGGTCTCTTGCAGAGCGGAGCGCTGCTGTGCCGCGGACCATGGTGCCGTGGAGTCGGGGAGGAACTCGCCCGGCACCCGCAGCGGTTGCCCGAAGACCAACTCCGCCGCGGATGCGCGCAGGTCCTCCTTGGGCGCCGTCCGGAGGCCCAGCAGGACCCAGGGGAGCCTGTCGACCCAGCCGCCGTCGCGGAGGGTGGCCCGGAGCGCGGCCTTCAATGAGCGGTGAAATCGCTCACACAGGCCGTTAGCCTGGGGGTGGTAGGCCGTGGTTCGGTGCAGCCGGACCCCGAGCCCCTGCGCAACCGCCCCCCAGAGCTCCGAGGTGAACTGGGGGCCGCGGTCGGATGAGATGTCTGAGGGGGCGCCGAACCGGGCGACCCAGGTGGCGATGAAAGCCTGCGCGACATCGGCCGCCGTTGTCGACGCCAAGGGCACGGCCTCCGGCCACCGGGTGGTGCGGTCCACCATGGTGAGGACGTGGGTGAAACCCTGCGAGGGGGGCAGAGGTCCCACCAGGTCCACGTGGACGTGGTCAAACCGGCGTTCCGGCACCGTGAACGGGGCCAACGGGGCCTGGGTGTGCCGGTGCACCTTGGCGCGCTGGCACGCGAGGCATGTCCTGGCCCAGCCGCGGACGGCCTTCCGGAGGCCATGCCAGACGAACTTGTCGGCGATCAGCCTTTGGGAGGCCCTCGCGCCCGGGTGGGACAGGCCGTGGATGGCGTCAAACACCTGGCGCTGCCAGCCCGCGGGCACAATGGGGCGAGGACGCCCGAGGGAGACGTCGCACAAGAGGGCCGCGCCCGCGCCGTCGAACGGCACCTCGGTGACGCGGAGGCCCGTGACGGCGGTCCGCAAGGCCTGGACGTCGGGGTCAGCGGCCTGGTCCGCTGCCATCCGGGCATAGTCGATGCCGAGGTGGACTGCGTGGGCGACGGCCCGGGAAAGGCAATCCGCCACCGGGTTGTCCTTCCCCGCGACGTGCTGGATGTCCGTCGTGTACTCGGACACGGCCGAGAGGTGACGCTGCTGCCGGGCCGACCACGGCTCGGTGACCTTGCCCATCGCGAAGATCAGCGGCTTGTGGTCGACGAAGGCAGTGAACGCCCGGCCCTCGAGCAGATGGCGGAAGTGCCTGACCGCCAAGTGAAGTCCGAGCAACTCGCGGTCGAAGATACTGTAACGGCGT
The DNA here is from genome assembly GCF_964187855.1 of Myxine glutinosa. NCBI lineage: Eukaryota > Metazoa > Chordata > Myxini > Myxiniformes > Myxinidae > Myxine > Myxine glutinosa. The sequence continues at coordinate 252,179,192 of NC_136261.1, forward strand.
TCGGGCGGGCGAAGCTGCCGGCTAAAGAACGCCAGCGGTTGCCAAGCTCCACGCACCCATTGCTCGTGCACCGCGCCCACCGCGTAGTCCGAGGGATCGGTGGTGAGGGCGATCGGTGCATCGGGCGCCGGGTGCGCGAGCATGGTGGCGTTAGCCAAGGCGAGCTTCGCGCCCGTGAACGCCGTGTGCATCTGCTCGGTCCAGGTAACGTCGCCTTTGCCCGGCTTACCTCGGAGAGCTTCGTGCAGGGGGCGCAGGAGCTGGGCGATACGGGGCAGGAACCGATGGTAAAAGTTCACCATGCCCAGGAACTCCTGCAGCCCTCTGATCGTGCGGGGGCGCGGAAACCCCTTCACCGCCTCCACCTTGGCCGGCAGGGGGACGGCTCCGTGCCTGGTGACACGGTGCCCCAGAAAATCGATTGTGGCGGCGCCGAACCGGCACTTTGCGGGGTTCACAATCAGGCCATGCTGGCCCAGGCGTTCGAAGAGCGTGCGGAGGTGGCGTAGGTGCTCTTCGCGGGACGCGCTGGCGACGAGGATATCGTCCAGGTAGACGTAGACAAAATCCAAGTCGCGCAGGACGCTGTCCATCAGTCGCTGGAACGCCTGAGCCGCATTCTTCAGACCGAAGGGCATGCGCAGGAACTCGAAGAGTCCGAATGGCGTGATGACCGCCGTCTTCGGGACGTCCTCCGGCTTGACGGGGACCTGATGGTAGCCGCGTATGAGGTCCACCTTCGAGAAGAAGGACCTGCCCGCCAAACGGGCGGAAAAGTCCTGAATGTGGGGGACGGGGTAGCGGTCGGGAGTCGTGGCGTCATTGAGACGGCGATAGTCCCCGCACGGTCGCCATCCCCCGCCGGGCTTCGGCACGATGTGCAGCGGCGACGCCCAAGCGCTCTCTGAGCGCCGAACGATGCCGAGTCGCTCCAGGGTAGCGAACTCCGCTTTTGCCACCGCCAGCTTCGTCGGCTCGAGGCGGCGTGCCCGGGCGTAGACCGGTGGCCCGACGGTGGGGATGTGATGGGCCACCCCGTGCTTGACGGCCCCCGCCGAGAAGGTGGGCCGCGTGAGGGCCGGGAAACCGGCGAGGAGGCGGGTGAATGCGTCCGCTGCCGGAAGCGTACAGACCAACGTGGCCGGAACCGAATCGTTCGGCAAGCCGCTTGGCAAGCCGCTCGTTGAGCTGGGCAACGCACATGCGAGCGAGCTGAACGTCTCGGCCTGGACAAGCCGTCTGCGCTTGACGTCGACCAGGAGCCCATTAGCGCACAGGAAGTCCGCGCCAAGCAGTGCCATGGGCACGTCGGCGGTGACGAACGTCCATCGGAAAACCTGCCCTCCAAACCGCAGAGAGAGGCAGCGTTTTCCGTACGTACGGATGGGCGTCCCGTTCGCGGCAAGCAGCGCGGGGCCCCCACCCGCGGCGTGCTTGTCTGACATGCCGGCGGGAATGACACTCACCTGTGCTCCCGTGTCGCACAGGTAACGGCGCCCGGAGAAGGTGTCCGTTATGAACAGCAGGCTGCTCGAACGGCCGGCGCTCATCGCCACAATTGAGCGCCGGCCCGGGCGTTTCCCGACCCGTTGAAGGAGCACGGCGGATGACACCGCCGAGCTTCGTGGCCGAACTTGGCGTGGAACCAGCACCAGGTGGTGGAGCTGGAGGAGCGCGGCTGGCTCCGCCAGGCCGGTGGAGTCGACGGGTTTCCCCGCGGTGGCGGTTTTCGCCGCGGCGGTGGGCGGGGCGTGGCGGCGTTCACGAGGTGCGTATCAGCATGCTGCTGAACCACAGCGTGCTGTAGAAGATGATGCTGTGGAACATCAGCGTGCTGTAGAAGATGATGCTGTGGAACAGCAGCGTCGAAGGCCGTGACGGCCACGCCAACGCTCGCCCGCGTGTCCGAAGCGGCGAAGTACTTGTCCGCCTCGGCCGCCAATGCTCGGGGTTCCGTTAGCCCGGTCCCGGCCAACGCGAGGCGAACCTGCGCTGGAAGTTGGCGACGGAAAAGCGCCCGGAATAGCGAACCGGGGGCTTCGTCGCCCAACAGTGACAGCATATGGTCCATTCGGACCGACGGGCGCGTCTCACCGAGCTCGGGGAGATCCAGGAGGCGGTCGGCCCGTGCGTCGTCCGTGAGTCTGAACGTGGCTAGGAGTAGCCGCTTGAGTGCCTCGTACTTGTGGCCGTCCGGTGGGTGGCGAAGGACGGACACAACTCGAGCGGCCGTGCCGGGCCCGAGGGAGGCGACGACGTGGCAGTAGCGCGTGTCATCGCCGGTGAGGTGCCGAAGCTGAAATTGGGCTTCGGCCTGGACGAACCAGACTTCGGCCTGAGCCTCCCAAAATTCCGGAAGTTTGACGAAGGCGGCCATGGCGATGGCGTCGCGTGTGGAAGGATCGCTCCGGCAGATCCAACGTCGAGGGTCACCAATAAAGCGCGGCGTTACGCGCGCTGCTTGTGAGCAAGGAGGAAGCGGACAAGCGGTAACATATAAACGCCTTTATTCAAGACTACACTGTAACACTCCGGGCTGGGCGCCCGGTGTCTCTCATGAGGCCACGCCTACCCCTCGGACGTGGCCACCGCCCACTTGGTGCGTGGAATGATGTCACCACGCCAGTGGGCTTTTGTGTCCGCCACAATATATTCTTCATTTTCTCAATTCAATCACACCCTCCTAATGTGTGTATTGTGAAGATAGACCAATATAATGCAAAATTGGAAGGAGTGATGAGGTCGCTGAGTGGATGGGGTGGAGGTAAAACATAAAATTTTATTAACAAATGCATCCCTAGGTGCTGCAGTTTTGAGCCCATACTTGTGGGATGCGTTTGGTTGTAAGGATGCCGAAGCAGCGTTTTGTATCCTCTGGAGGGTACAGCTTGCGTTGCCGAAAGTTCAACTCATCCGGAAGGGGTGTACTTAGCACCATGCCAATGAGGTACAGGAAACAGGGCTGTCCTGCATGTGGCAGACTTTTTTGGAAACACTCAGCAATCTACAAAGATGAAGTGCATGAAGGGTAGTGGAGAAAGGAGGAAGATTGCAAAAGATGAGAAAATAAAAATCAGAAACATCATAGGCATTAAAAACAAAAGTTTTTATACTACCAATCTCCTCTACAATTATACTATACAAGTGGGGTCACCAGTGGGAATCCCACGGGCATGGACGTGTCTGACATTTCGACATATTGAGTTAGATGCTGCACCTGCACATTCAGTTTCACAAAATAGTTACTGGCAATTTATCAGATGCACAAATGATGTAATCTACACAATGTATTTACTTCTGATAACATTTAAATGCATGTGCGCGCGCGCACACACACACACACACACACACACACACACACACACACACACACACACACACACACACACACACACACACACACACACACACACACACACACACACACACACACACACACACACACACACACACACACACATATATATATACACACACACACACACATACACACACACATACACACATGTACACCCACACACATGTATACGCATACACACATATCTACACATACACACACATGTATACACATACACACACATACACATACACACATGTATATATACAATTATACATACACACATACACACACACACACACACACACACACACACACACACACACACACACACACACACACACACACACACACACACACACACACACACATCCCACATGTATATACATGTTTAAAGTGTACGTGCCCTTCCCCCCGCCGGCAACGCTGGGTACTTCTGCTGGTAACTAATAAAATAAAAACGAAGAAATATCTCTCGGTAATTTCCTGAAACTCAGTGAAATTCGATGAAATTCGCTCCCTGAATTCACTCGGTTTATCAGTGAAATTTTTTCTTTGGGTGGTGTATAATCGCTCCGAACGAAATATCTCTCAGCAATTTCCCGTCTGTTAATTTATTTATTTTACATATGTGAATTACACGTCCATGCACACGTGAAATGAACACGCGAACCTTTACTTCCGGATAATAATGTTGAATGAAATAAGAACGAATAAATATATGTCGGCATCATTGTTGACGTTTTTGTGACGACTGTCATCAAACGGAAAAGTAATATATCTTAACGGAACAGAAAAAGCGAATTTTTTATATATGTCGACACTTCCCCCTTCTGTTATTTTAGGCGGTGTATGATACATCGTGGCGTGATTTTTAAAAATATATCTCGGCATTTTCCCATGTGTGCGTGAATGTTCTCAATTATTGCTGACACCGAGTCTAAAACCATCGATACAAATGAAATCAGATGGTGAGTTAGATTGGAGATAAAGGCGTGAGAGAGACTCAATGGCCTTGATATTACAGGCCTTTGAGAATTCATTTCGTTCTATAAATGGAAACTTTAATGGGATTTTATTCCCGTCTATTTCCCACCGAGTCTAAAACTATGTTAGTGACTGTTAAAAATGAAATGATATGTCGAATTAGAGTTGAAATAAAACTGTGAGAGAGAGCAAGACAGCACGGGCCTAACTAAACAGGCCTCAAAGCTATGCGAGTTAATAAAAAGGTGGATATTTGTTTAAGAAGGCTGTCCCAGAATGGGTGGAGCTACTCTCTAAACGGAGTAAGCCACACCCCCAGACAGACAGACAGACAGAATCACCTACGGCTATTATAATATAGATACTGAATAACTGAAACTACTGAATATTGAAAAGAGAAGTAAATATTCATGCATCAATAAATAAAATAAATAAATGTACACGTGAATGTACAATTTTTTTAACAATGCACTATCAAACTTAGCAAAACTTCCATTATGCAATCATATTGTCATTTAATAGGATATACAAGGCAATGCAATACAATTTAGACAAGGAGGCAATTTGGCCGATCATGCTTACACTTCCACATTCACAATTGACATAATCAACCATAATACAGTGGAACCTTGACTTACGAGTGCCCCAACTTACGAGTTTTTCGAGATACAAGCCGTCGCTCGGGCGGTTTATTGCTTTGAGATGCGAGCCGAGATCTGAGTTACGAGCTTTCGCCACCCGCCACCAGGTGGGTTCCGGTCACGTGGTTATCTTGCCGTGCAAGTATCTCTGCCGTATATCGCTGCATTTTTGTTTTCGCATGTTGGTTATTTTGAGTTTACGCCAGCCGCCACCAGGTGGGTTCCGGTCACGTGGTTATCTTGCCGTGCAAGTACAGTATCTCTGCCGTATATCGCTGCATTTTTGTTTTCGCATGTTGGTTATTTTGAGTTTACGCCAGGCGCCACCAGGTGGGTTCCGGTCACGTGGTTATCTTGCCGTGCAAGTACAGTATCTCTGCCGTATATCGCTGCATTTTTGTTTTCGCATGTTGGTTATTTTGAGTTTACGCCAGGCGCCACCAGGTGGGTTCCGGTCACGTGGTTATCTTGCCGTGCAAGTACAGTATCTCTGCCGTATATCGCTGCTGTTTTGTTTTCGCATTTTGGTTATTTTGGAAAATTTCTTAGTTTTAACCACGGGTCCTAAGAAATTGAGTGCCAAGGGCAGTAGTGAGAAGAAGAAGAGGATGATGTGCTTGGATATAAAACACGCAATCGTCGAAAAACATGAGCGAGGTGTGCGTGTTGTCGACTTGGTGAGGTGGATGTGAAGGCAGCTGAAGATTTTATTATAACTTTTGCCGAACTGATAGAAGCCGAACGATACATCCCCCAGCAAATCTTCAACTGTGACGAGACAGGGCTCTTCTGGAAAAAGATGCTGAGGAGGACGTATATAACGGCAGAGGAGAAGAGCATGCCAGGCCACAACTTGTTCAGAGTGCCGGCGATAGCTCGCCTTCTCTTTGTGGAAAACACGGTGAGATCCTTAACATCCAACAACTAATGGGACGCAAACGGGGCGCCCAGTTTAGCGGTACACACATTGATGAATCACCCTGCCTGTGATTCACCCATGACAGGTTATAGCTGGGTCGGGATTCAAACCCAGGCTGGACAGTTTAGACTTTAGAGTCAAGTGTGCGTACCTCCAGTCCAGGCCATCCTGCCAACTTGTATGCTGCATACAGGTGAAATATAAAGCGCGAGATATTTTTATATATACTGTATATTTAAAAAAAAATTGGTGTGGTTTTTGGTGGGCTGGAACGGATTAATAGCATTTCAATGCATTTTAATGGGGAAATTTGATTTGAGAAACGAGCAATTTGAGTTACGAGCTCGGTCACAGAACGAATTAAACTCGTAAGTCAAGGTTCCACTGTATCTCTATTTTGCTTTTTTTGTGATAAATTATTAAATCTACAAGCTGGAAAAAGTGTTGGCACATATATATTTAAAAATATATTGTCATGTTGCCTGGGATTAAGATCCCCGACGACGGATAGTCGAAACGAGCTTTAACTCCGAGGCATATTTTGAAACTTGGTAGGATTATCTTTTCGCGCGTGCGGGAAAGGCCCGAAGCCTTATCTAATCGGACAGCCACCACGGGGTTATTACTTGACCCACAAACACAATACAAGAAATAGAAATTCAACAATTAAAGGATTTAATAAAGTGAATAATTTGGGGCAATGAAAATGAAATAAATGGTGAGGTAAAACTACATTCTAACTGAGGGACCCTCCATACCGACACAGACACGACAAGGGATGACAAATAAAATAAAATGTGTTTGTGTGGTGCATTGGCCGGTACTCAGCCGGGTGTCCCCAAACGGCCCTCGAAAACCTGGTGGTCGTCGAACGGGTCCCGAGTCACCGCGCGGGAAAGCACGCATTGGCGCGAGGTCACGCCCACAGCCAGCTGCCGGTGCGAGGCAAGCAGGCAAAAGCACCTCCCTCGGTCTGTACAATCTTTCCACGTTGCACAAAAACCCCCGAATGTGTCCACCAGCGTAGACGGCATGAAGCGCACCTGTTCTCGAGCGCGACCACGACAAAGAGAGCGAGAGGAAAATGTGACTGCCTGGTCCGACTGCCAGTTCGAGAGTGTGAGAAAGCGAGGGGAAGGGAGGCACCTTCCTCCTTTGTCCCTCGCTGACATCCCCCCCCCCCCCCCCCCTCCGACCAATCCCCACGCCCAATTTCATCGGTCCATGACCACGACCAATCGTCGTCATCAGGGCGGGGCCTCACGGCTTTGCTTGATGCCCAATGACGGAGGTCGAGGGGTGGCCTCCCCATCACGAGTCGTCGGGGGGCGGAGTCTAATCTCTGTTCGGGAATGTTCGGATGACGTCGGCAGTCGTGGCGGGGGGAGGGGGGGTTACTTGCCCGATGGAATGTGCGGGTTTCTGTCGGGATTGTTGGTTTAATGGCTGTTGTTGCAACAATGGGGCCGATTGCTTGGCAGACCGAGATTTTGTAAGAACATGAGGGAAAAATCACAGGGGGCCAATTACACACTGGGGTTTATTAATCTTATGCCCTAGAACTAGTCAACACAAAAGCCACGCCCCTTATGGTGACATGCAAACACTCTTAACCTGCACGTTTACCCTGCTCGCCTTCTCTTTGTGGAAAACACGGTGAGATCCTTAACATCCAGGAACATCCTTAACATCCTTAACATCCTTAACATCCTTAACATCCAGGTACATCGGAATGGGCTTTCTACGGATCACACGGTCCATGTTAATTTATACATTCCAGACTTCACTAAGATATTTCATCTCCTACCCCCACAAATGTAACAATATTGTGGGATAATTAACATTCACAACCTAGCTCCAGGTGAGACAGGTAGCCTTACATTCCTATCCAAAGGAAGTTGTGTTCCCCAATGAAGCAATTATGTAGGCACTTCACCAGAATGGCAGTTTTAATCAGTATCTACTCTAAAGGGGAACAATTCCATGAAAATACTCAATAAGCGAGCAGTGCAGCAAATGTGATGTGATCAACACTGTTTTTCTTGCACAAACATGAGTGTGGCACCATGCTAGTTTGAGTTGTGCAAAAAGTCATGGGAAAAAAAATCTGATATAAAATGGCCAAGCATCTTGGATAAGCTGAGCTGTTGTTAGGGTTAGCCGAGGTAACAAGCTGGGTTTGTCGAATAATTTGTGAAGCCAAGAGGAAAAGGAAAGGACAAAGCATAGAATTATTGTGGTCAAAAAGCCGGCGGTTTGAAGCTAAGCCGAGGCAGTCAAGGCACCGGGAGTGTTTCTAATTTTGTTGCATTTCTTCCAGATTCAAATTAGGGTATTATATTAATCAACGCAATTTGAATCATATGGCTTTGGATAACATTTTCGAAATCAAATATTTCCCTCCACATTTATTTTAGAGCAGCAAGAAGTCAGTAATACAGTAAACAATGACCAGCTTTTAAATATCTAAAAACAAAAGAAATCTAGAACATCACGCAGAAGAGCGCATACCTCCGCCAGGCGAAACAGTTTACGTTTTGTATCCCACTGATAGGCCAGATCTGGATCCAGACCTGAACCAAAATATCATCGGCTTGTTCTTGTCACAGAACCAACTCATCCACCAAGTTTTGTCATAACTGATTAATAACTTTTTAAGATATCATGCTGTATATCGTTTTGGGCCCGATCTCTCAATAGTGAAAAATCACTTTAAAATTATCATATCCGGATCTAGATCTTCACTAAAATCGAATCAATTCGTGCTTGTCGCACATCCAACATGTCCACCAAGTTTGACCAAATCAATCCATAACTTTTTGAGATATCCTGCTTAAAGGCAGACAGACAGGAGTGAAAACATAACCTCCATCCACCTTTGGTGGATGCACGACTGTGATTTTAACTTGTAATTACTGTCGACGGTAATTAACGATTATGAGCATGCACGACGGTAATTAACGGTCGAGGTGATCATAAAATTATATTTTCTCGTATGTTGTCCCATTATGTATTGTTATGTCTGGTAAATATGAAGTTTGTCGAAGTTTTTATTTTATTTCAGGAAGTAAAAAAACTAGAGGGAGAAATGCTTTGCAATACATGTCCTCTACCAAGTTTCAGTTCAATATGTTAAAGAGTAAGGCGAAAAAGTCTGGAAATTTTTGCACAAGTAAACACATCCCTTTATTTGGGCGGTGTATAATGTAGCACATTCGGTGCCGACATTTTTAAAAATAACCCGATGTAAAAACATGAAGCAAAAACATGCGTTTGGCTTATGAGCATATACAGTCACGTGAAAAAGTAAGTATTTTATTTAAGTACCATGTAAAGTTTTGACTTTTTCAACATATTTCAACATACAACTATTTGATCTTCATTTCAACAATATTGAAAGACTAGCGGGGTCACCCGTGGGAATCCCACGGGCATGGATGTGTGTGACATTTCGACATATTGAGTTATATGCTGCACATTCATTTTTACAAAATGGTTACTGGCAAGTCATCAGATCCAGAAATGGTGTGAATTTAGTTATTTCACATAATATGTGACCCCTCACTCCTCTCCACCTGACACTCTCCTGTCTCCACCTGACACTCTCCTGTCTCCACCTGACACTCTCCTCTCTCCACCTAGCACTCCTCTCCTCTCCAAACCCTCACATCCCTCTCCTTTCCAATCCCTCACCTCTCCAATCCCTCACACTCCTCTCCTCTGCAATCCTTCACACGCCTCTCCAATCGCGCCTCACACTCCTCTCCAATCGCGCCTCACACTCCTCTCCAATCGCGCCTCACACTCCTCTCCAATCGTGCCTCACACTCCTCTCCAATCGTGCCTCACACTCCCCTCCAATCACTCCTCTCCAATCGTGCCTCACACTCCTCTCCAATCACGCCTCACACTCCTCTCCAATCGTGCCTCACACTCCTCTCCAATCGCGCCTCACACTCCTCTCCAATCGCGCCTCACTCGCCTCTCCAATCGGCTTTCCCCGTCTCGTTTCTCTCCTTTTTCTCCCGTCTCGTTCTTTTTCTTGCTCCAAATCGGCCCGTCGGAATCGGAAATCGGCCCGTCTCGCCCGTCGGCCCGTCGGAATCGGAAATCGGCCCGTCTTGCTTTTGTGCTTGTGCGTAAATAAATTGTGTTCATGACACCATTTCTGGTGTTGGGCTAGCGGCTAGGGTGCCGGCTTAGGATCCTGGGTTCGAATCTCGGTCGATCGCCGAATTAATGCCAGGGGGGTTGACTCAGCCTGTCATCCTTCCGAGGTCGGCTAATTGAGTACCAGTTCACTGGTAATTCCCTGTTTGTCGTTGAAGGCGGCAAAAAGGGTTGGCGTCAGGAAGGGCATCCGGCCGTAAAACATTGCTTCAAAAAGGGGACAAAAAAACAACAACTACCACGGTCCCCGAAAAGGCCAACCCCCGCTTTGCGGGGAAAAATGGCCTCTAAACGGTGGTTTTTACACCATTTCTGGATCTGATGACTTGCCAGTAACCATTTTGTAAAAATGAATGTGCAGCATCTAACTCAATATGTCGAAATGTCACACACATCCATGCCCGTGGGATTCCCACGGGTGACCCCGCAAGTTTGCATTGACGTTCGTCGATGGACTCGTTCGCCCGTCTCATTCGTTTTCTTGCTGCATCCTGTTCAAGTCTGCGTTCTTCATCGACCGTCTCATTCATTTTGGAAATAGAAGTTTCCACGCAGCGCATGAATTGTCACGATCCTCAAGAGGAATTTGTCTCGTAATCATCAAATGATAAATGGCAAGTAAATTATATTGTGGAAAATTAAAGATTTCAAATAAACCTATTTAAAGTGTATTCGCACATAACTAATTTTAAAAAACGAAGAAATATCTCTCGGTAATTTCCTGAAACATATTTTACTTCCGGCTAATAATGTTGAATTAAATAAAAACGAAGAAATATATGTCGGCATCATTGTTGACGTTTTTGTGACGACTGTCATCAAACGAAAAAGTAATATATCTTAACGGAAAAGCAAAAGCGAATTTTTAATATATATCGACACGTTGCCGTCGGTGTCATGTTGGGCGGTGTATGATACACCATGACGCGATTTTTAAAAATATATCTCTGCATTTTCCCGCGTGTGTGGAATGTTCTCAATTATTGCTGACACTGAGTCCAAAACCACCGATAAAAATGAAATCATATGGTGAGTTAGATTGGAGATAAAGGCGTGAGAGAGACTCAATGGCCTTGAAGTTGAAGTTACAGGCGTTTGAGAATTCATTTCGTTCTATAAACGGCAACTTTCATTGGATTTCCTTCCCGTTTTTTTTCAACCGAGTCGAAAACTATGTTAGCGACTGTGAAAAATGAAATGATATATCGAATTTTTAATATGTATCGACACGTTGCCGTCGGTGTCATGTTAGGCGGTGTATGATACACCATGACGCGATTTTAAAAAATATATCTGCATTTTCCCGCGTGTGTGGAATGTTCTCAATTATTGCTGACACCGACTCTAAAACCATCGATAAAAATGAAATCATATGGTGAGTTAGATTGGAGATAAAGGCGTGAGAGAGACTCAATGGCCTTGAAGTTACAGGCATTTGAGAATTCATTTCGTTCTATAAACGGCAACTTTCATCGGATTTTCTTCTCGTTTTTTTTCAACCGAGTCTAAAACTATGTTAGCGACTGTGAAAAATGAAATGATATATCGAATTTAAAATAGATATCGACACATTGCCGTCGGTGTCATGTTGGGCGGTGTATGATACACCATGACGCGATTTTAAAAAATATATCTCTGCATTTTCCCGCGTGTGTGGAATGTTTGTGGAAAATTTAAGATTTCAAATAAACCTATTTAAAGTGTATGCGCACATAACTAATAAAAAAAACGAAGAAATATCTCTCGGTAATTTCCTGAAACATATTTTACTTCCGGCTAATATGTTGAATGAAATAAAAACGAAGAAATATATGTCGGCATCATTGTTGACGTTTTTGTGACGACTATCATCAAACGAAATAGTAATATATCATAACGGAAAAGCAAAAGCGAATTTTTAATATATATCGACACATTGCCGGCGGTGTCATGTTGGGCGGTGTATGATACACCATGACGCGATTTTAAAAAATATATCTCTGCATTTTCCCGCGTGTGTGGATTGTTCTCAATTATTGCTGACACCGAGTCTAAAAGTAAAACCATCGATAAAAATGAAATCATATGGTGAGTTAGATTGGAGATAAAGGCGTGAGAGAGACTCAATGGCCTTGAAGTTACAGGCCTTTGAGAATTCATTTCGTTCTATAAACGGCAACTTTCATCGGATTTTCTTCCCGTTTTTTTTCAACCGAGTCTAAAACTATGTTAGCGACTGTGAAAAATGAAATGATTTATCGAATTTGATTTGAAATAAAACTGGGGGAGAGCAAGACACCACGGGCCTACAAAACAGGACTCAAAGCTATGCGAGTTAATAAAATGGTGGATATTTGTTTATAGCCACTCCCAGAATGGGTGGAGCTATGGGTGGAGCTACTCTGCAAACCGAGTAAGCCACACCCCGGACAGACACCCAACAGATAGACAGACAGACAGACAGAATCATCTACGGCTATTATAATATAGATAAAGGTGATATAATATAACAAATATCATGAAACATTTACATTTTGTAGTCCATTGTATAATTTAAATAAACATAAATGCAAATTTCGCATGTGGAAAAAGTAAGTACACCCCATGAAATGTTTTTTGTCTTTTTAACATTTGTGGACATATCAATATTTGATCTTCATTTAAACAGTACCTATAGCTAAAGGTGATCTAATTGAACAAAAAACAATGACAAATTGACTTTGCAATAAATTATTCAACAAAAAATTAACAGAGATGCTATTTCCTTCTGTGGAAAAAGTAAGTACACCCTTGGCTCGAATAGGTGGTATTGCCCCCTTTGGCAGAAACAACCTCAAGTAGGCATTTCTTATAACTGTCTACCAGTCTCTGACATCGACTGGGAGAAATTTTTGCCCACTCCTCCATGCAGAATTCTTTCAGCTGTGCGATGTTTGAGGGGTTTCTTGCATCACAGATCGTTTCAACCCCCCTCCCCCCCCCCCCCCTCACAACATCAAATGGGATTTAGATCCAGGTTTTGACTTGGCCATTCCAGAACCCTCCATTTCTTTCTTTTCAGCCATTCCTTGGTGGATTTACTGGTATGTTTAGGGTCATTGTCATGTTGCAAGGTCCACCTTCGGTTGAGCTTAAATTTTCCGACAGATGGCCTCACATTATCCTCAAGCATCCTCTGGTACAATGAAGAATTCATAGTGGATTCTATGATGGTGAGCTGCCCAGGCGCTGATGCAGCAAAGCTGCGCCAAACCATAATATTTCCACCACCATGCTTTACAGTTTGTATCAGGTTCTTGTGGTCAAATGCTGTCTTTGGTTTTCGCCAAACATGTCTTCTGGTACTGTGGCCTAATAGCTCTACCTTTGACTCATCTGTCCAGAGCACATTGTTCCAGAAGTGCTGGTCTTTGCCGAAGGTATTCATTGGCAAACTTTAGTCTTGCCCTGTTGTTCTTTCTGGACAGCAAAGGTTTCCTCCTGGCACACCTCCCATGCAGATCAAATTTGTGCAGCCTCTTTCTAATGGTAGACTCGTGCACTTTGACATCAACAGTGGCAGGAGCTACCTGTAGATCCCGTGATGACATTCTGGGGTTCTTAGAGACTTCTTTCAGCATCTTGCGGTCTGCTCTCGGGCTGAACTTGCTGGGGTGGCCTGGCCTCAACAAGTTGGCAGTTGTTTGGAATCTTCTCCACTTGTAGATGATCTTCCGGACAGTCGAATGATTGATTTCAAATTGTTTGGAGATCTTTTTAAATCCCTTTCCAGACTCGTAGGCATCTATAACATTCTTTCTGAAGGCCTCAGAGAGCTCTTTTGATCTAGGCATGGTGACACCGCACACTTCCAACAACAAATAGCAAAATAAACTAAATGTCTGAGGTTTAAATAAGACAGGTTCCTCCAAGATCCTCTCTAACGATGTTCTAATCATTTGCACTTGAGCTGGTGCACCTGATTCTAATTTTAGGTATTTGAAGTAGTGATAAATGTAGGGGTGTACTTACTTTTTCCACATGCGAAATTTGCATTTATGTTTATTTAAATTATACAATGGACTACAAAATGTAAATGTTTCATGATATTTGTTATATTATATCACCTTTATCTATCAATATTGTTGAAATGAAGATCAAATAGCTGTATGTTGAAAAAGTCAAAACTTCACATGGACTGTATAATACTTACTTTTTCACGTGACTGTATAATACATCGTGGCCATATACCTGGGATCATTCCAATTTCACTGGACCATGAACTAACACCCACATCTAAGGACTAAGGCCTGCTGATCTGTGCTGCTTCATTTGGGGTTGAGTCAGGCCGGCTGTCCAGCCAATGGTTGTAAAGTAGTGGGGTGGAGTCAGCGCACCTGAAAACTGACCCGTGTATAATATGTGATATTTTCTAAGTTCCAAAAAGGGCATAACTCCATGAAAAATTGATGAAATGCCCCAAAACTCAAATATATTCTTTAACATCATAATAAAGCCGTGTACCAAGTTTCATTTGAATGTGTTAAAGGGTATGGAAAAATGCAGAAAACCACAGATGGGACGGACAGACAGAGAACAAACCCATAGTTCCCCTCAGGGTTGGGGATTAATAATGACATCAAATAACGAGGAGGACGTCATGGCGAAAAGCTTCATCAAAGAACGTACATCCACATTCACGGTGATGCTAAAGAAAAAGTGCATAGGAAATTGAGTAAAAACTTTTTAAAATACTCCTGAATGCTCGTCTCCACTTTCAAACTGTTTGGCGATGGATATCATCCTTTATGGGAGGAAAAAAATAAAATAAAATGGGTATGCACGACGGACTTCATTCATGCAGGCCTTTAACCAATGTGAGGACAAAGTCGCTGCAATGAAGAAATTCTCAATTCAAGATCCGTGTATCACAATTCAAGACATTGCGAGAGTCAAGATTACTCAAGTCAACAGTGCATTTCACTTTAGTCGAAATTTGCAGTTGAGCTAAAATAAGAAAAGATTGAACTAAGTTTACAATTATCAACCGATGAAAGGACCGATGAGACATGCTGAATGGAGAAGGTGGATCAGACTCGGCAACGGTTGCCAGAGTGAGTTGTGCATGGAAGAAGTTTCGGGAACTGAGTGGCGTGCTGACGAGGAGGGGAGTGTCGTTGAAGCTGAAGGGAAAGGTGTCTGCTGCATGTTTGAGAAGTGTTATGATTTATGGGAGCGAGACATGGGTAATAAACATAGGGCACCAACGAAGGCTGGAAAGGGTAGAAATGCGAATGGTTCGATGGATGTGCGGAGTATCGTTGAGAGAGAGGAAGACAAATGATGAATTGCGAAAGATGATGGGAATAGAGCCTGTGATGGATGCTGTGAAGAGAAACAGGTTGAGATGGTTTGGTCATGTGTTGAGGAATGATGAAATTTACTGGTTGAGAAAAGTGATGGAAATGAATGTCGAAGGAGGTCGAGGACGGGGAAGACCGAGAAAGACTTGGCTAAAGGTGGTGGAAGAAGAAATGCGGGCAAGGGGGTTAACAAGGGGAGATGTAGAAAATAGGGCAAAATGGAGAACATTGTCATGGGGACCGCAAGGCTAACCCCCGCTCTAGTAGGGAAGATGGCCCTAAAATGCCTGTTGAAAGGACCGTTCAACCCACATTATGGTCTCCCACATGAAGTAATGATATACATAAAATACTTTCAGAGACTCCAGATTGAAGTTCACACAAGGTTACTCGTGTAAACACCAACAGTATTTTGGTCATTTTGTGTTTCCGGGAGGTAGATGATTTTTCGATGAAGACGACGTCCATGTCGTCAATGGACTCGGGCATGAGGATCTATCGTTTTAGGAGTGTGTGGAATACAATGAGCCTGAACGGTGCGCACGTTCTGGATGGGAGTGGGTGGACAGAGCATGGGGAAGCATCACATGGCCAAAATGATCCACTCACACATTCTCCATATTGTAGAGTTCTATAAGTTGTAGGAGGTGTCATGTGTGTTTCTTTTTTGCACAAGGGAGAGGAATGAGCATATGAGCATATCAGCATACACGTTTACATTAGCAACTAGAAAGACATTCGGTAGCGCACCTACCTCCGCCAGGCTGACCAGTTTACGTTTTGTATCTCACTGATAGGCTGGATCTGAATCCGCACCTGAACCAAAATCGAATCAGCTTGTTCTTGTCGGTTAACTAAATCATCCACCTAGTTTTGTCATAATCCATCCACAAGTTTTTTAATATGGTGATATATATGGGTCATATCACCAGGTTGGGTCACACTGTGACTTGGGCATAGTTCATGTATGAAAGGGGCAAAATATCACAGAAATTCTATGTTTTCTGATGTTAACTGGTTTGTGGTAAAATGTGTGTGTATGCTTGTATATCTCATGAACAATACAAAATTTTGTAGAGACATACTATATTTTAGATTTGAAAATCATACTGGTGTCCAGGGCAAAAAAATGGTACCAACGTGTGACATTATTTCTGTGATAGATTCAAATTTACATTTCATGAATAAAACGTTTCGACAATAATCAGCAATACTCATGAATAGTAGGTCAGTAGCATAGACGTGAGTGTGCACAAATCTGAACATGACATGTCCTGTCAGTGCACAAATCATGTAACCCTGTTGTGGGGAAACATCGACGTAACGCATGGTGTCCATTAATAAAAATCCTTGTTACATCGATGAACCGGCCCGTTATCAAGAGCCCTTATGACATTCGTAGGTCTAGGCGAGCTTAACTACTTTAATTGAGGGGGTTAATACAGAGAATGACGGTATGAAGTTTTTCTGGACGTTCTTTTTTTTTTTCCACCAACTCATGAAAAGAATATTTGCCACGTGGGTGTCTTGTTTTGTATTTCATCATCTAAAGAATAAAATTCACACCTTCTCCGGAAATGGTACCAACCAATGATCGTAGCGCGAACATCTCTACTCGATATCAGACGACTTTCCTGGCATGATATTGGGTCGTTTCCGTGGTAGCAGCATCGCTAACTTTAATGAAATTTAATCAGATGTAATAATCAGTTAATCGTCAGAGACCATGATGAAAGTGATTAACTAACACATTAGAATATCATTTTTAGACCTTTCTTTGGAAATAAATGTTGCATAAAAGGTTTAATAATTTGTGAACAGGCAAATTAATACATTTTGTTTTCCTTTGAAGCAATTTTTCCATTGATGTTGAAACTTTTATATTAATGTTTCAATTTTATTGAAAAAGCCACAACAAATGGATTTTTAAATACATTTTTCCTCAAAACACTGGTTTGATTCTTTGAATGGTTTTAATTACATTTACCCCCTCCCATAAGGTTATGTGACAGTGACTGAAGAGAGAGAAATATGTATGCAATAAAAATTTCAGGAGCAAAAGTTAAAAATATGGTGTCCATGTTGCGTCTGCATAATATGTGCACACACAGTCATTAAAAACATGCTTACATTTTTTTGCAACAAGCTTTACACTAAATCTCTTGGAATAACTGATGAAAGCAATGTATGTACTCTGTCATTTGAGGTGCAAGAGGATGTGATTCATTGCCGTTAAAAAAATCACTTTCATGTCACACAATGTGCCCCAACCTGGTGAAATGACCTACAAAGCATTCAGAAGGTATTCAGAAATACAGAAAGTATTACGGAAGCCTCTCCTCAGTGAAAGACACATGAAAGCCGCTTGGTGTTTGCAAAAAAGCACTTAAAGGACTCTCAGACTGTGAGAAACAAGATTCTGTGGTCTGATGAAACAAAGATTGAACTGTTTGGCTTCCGTCTGTCCACTCTCCCAGAAAGCCCAGATCGGTGGAGTGTTGCAGTGATGGTTGTCCTTCTGGAAGTTTCTCCCATCTCCACACAGGATCTCTGGAGCTCAGCCAGAGTGACCATCGGGTTCCTGGTCACCTCTCTTACCAAGGCCCTTCTCCCCCGATTGCTCAGTTTGGCCAAGCGGCCAGCTCTAGGAAGAGTCCTGGTTGTTCCAAACTTCTTCCATTTAAGAATTATGGAGGCCACTGTGCTCTTGGGAACCTTCAATGCAGCAGAAATTTTGGTGTAGGCTTCCCCAGATCTGTGCCTTGACACAATCCTGTCTCTGAGCTCTGTAGGCAGTTCCTTCGACCTCATGGCTTGGTTTTTGCTCTGATATGCATTGTCAGCTGTGAGACCTTATATAGACAGGTGTGTGCCTTTCCAAATCATGTCCAATCAATTGAATTTACCACAGGTGGACTCCAATCAAGGTGTAGAAACATCTCAAAGATGTTCAACATAAATGGGAGGCACCTGAGCTAAATTTCAAGCGTCATATCAAAGGGTATGAATACTGATGTCAATGTGATATTTCAGTTTTTTCTTTTTAATAAATTTGCAAAACATTCTAAAATCCTGTTTTCTCTTTGTCATTATGGGGTATTGAGTGTAGATTGATGAGGGAAAAAATGAATTTAAACGATTTCAGCATAAGGCTGAAACAAAACAAAGTGTGAAAAAAGTGAAGGAGTCTGAATACTTTCTGAATGCACTGTATACATATATATATATATATATATATATATATATATATATATATATATATATATATACACACAACAACAAAAACAACATGAGCGGGGGTTAGCCTTGCGGTCCCCATGACAATCTTCTCCATTTTGCCCTATTTTCTGCATCTCTCCTTGTTAACCCCCTTGCCCGCATTTCTTCTTCCACCATCTTTAGCCAAGTCTTTTTCGGTCTTCCCCGCCCTCTACTTCCTTCTACATTCATTTCCATCACTCTTCTCAACCAGTCACTTTCATCCTTCCTCAACACATGACCAAACCATCTCAACCTGTTCCTCTTCACAGCATCAATCACAGTCTCTATTCCCATCATCTTTCGCAATTCATCATTTGTCTTCCTCTCTCTCAACGATACTCCGCACATCCACCGACACCGAACCATTCGCATTTCCACCCTTTCCAGCCTTCGTTGCTGCTCAACATTCATGACCCATGTCTCGCTCCCATAAATCATAACACTTCTCACACATACAGCATACAACTTTCCCTTCAGCTTCAACGACACTCCCCTCCTCATCAGCATGCCACTCAGTTCCCGAAACTTCTTCCATGCACATCTCACTCGAGCAACCGTTGCCGTGTCTGATCCACATTCTCCATTCAGCATGTCTCCGAGGTAGCAAAATGTTTTCACACCTTCCAGCTTCACGCCGTCTCCAAGATCCAACTCAACATTTCCTCCATCTGCAGCTCCCTCTGTGCACAGCTTACATTTGAATGTAGCTGCCACACTGGTTAATGACCCTCTCAGACCACTACATTTTTGATGAACCCACTCAGCGCACATTGTACATTGAATGAAGTTCACTCCGACACCCTTCCTGCACACAGCACATGGCCACTTCCCAGTTCTTTCCACCTCACCACATGCTTTACCACTTGCCATCACCTTCGTCTTTCCTATATTCACCTTCAGACCTTTTGTCTCCATACATTCCTTCCACTTGTTCATATTTTCCTTCAGTCCATCCATACTTTCCGCAATCAACACCAGATCATCTGCATACAACAACTCCCACGGTAAAGCCTCCTTTACATTCTGAGCCAGCACCTCCATCACAGCTACAAATAGTAGTTGACTTAGTACCGACCCCTGATGCACTCCCACCTTCACCTCAAACTCACCACTGTTCCCGTCCTACGTCCTTGCAGCTGTGCGTGCTCTTTTGTACATTGCCATCACTGCTCTGATCAACCATTCCTCCACTTCTAACTTCCTCAATGCCCATGTCAATACTTCGCGTGGAACCCTATCAAATGCTTTCTCCAGATCAACAAACCCAAGAAACAACTTCTTCCTCTTCTCCATGTACTTCTCCTGCAACTGCCTCACAATAAAGAGCATGTCTGTCGTTCCTCTTCCTGGCATAAATCCAAACTGCATTTCGTCGATCTCCTTCTTCCTTATCCTTCTCTCCAACACCCTTTCCAATACCTTCATTCCATGCTCCAATAACTTTATCGCTCGGTACGAGCCACACTCCAGAGGATCACCTTTCCCCTTGTATAGATGGATGAGGGTACTCAGTTCCCAATCCACTGGAATGCGGCCTTCTTTGACCACCACATTACAGATCTCTGTCATTCTCTTCACACCCCAACTTCCTGCTGCCTTCAACATATCTCCCACAACTCCCGTTGGCCCTCCCGGTTTTCTACTATTCATTGCTTTTATCGCTTCCTCAACTTCCTTCTCAGTTATCTTCTCTGCCAGTCCTAAAACTGGGTTACTCTCTATGTTGCCATCCCATTCATTCTCTGTATTCAACAGCATTTCCATATATCTTTTCCATCTTCCTTTAATTCCACCTGTAGTCCTTGAGCCAACCAGCCATATTTTGAAGTGAATGCTCCGGCGGGGGGAGTAATTCTCATTATGATTTTCCATTAGACCAATGTCTCAAGTGTCAGAAAAGGTGTGATGGACATCTGAGAACGGTAGCTTAGTGCCCGGATGGACGCCATCTTTGAAACCACCCAGCTCGAAAATGCCCATTTGGTGGGGTACATTGTTGCACGTGTATCTGGACTTCTATACTAGCTATCGATGTGCGGTTGACGACTAAATATACGTCCGATGTGTACCGTCTAAATAAAAAATAATATGAAGCATTTTGTTTTAGATTAATTATTATAAAAATCAATTATCGAAAAAAAATCATATATTTTTCAATATTTTATTATTAGACTTGTACTTTTTTTAGTGAAACAACACTGGTATGATTTTCCAAATTATGCATTGTGCTACACCGTTTATCTGTCTATAAAAATAACTCAAAAACTAAAACATATCATCCACCACGAGTTTACACAAAAAATATATGAAAAGGCATGCACTTTCCACAAACCCGAAACTATGTCAGTTGGAATTTCCCGCCGATAATCAACCCACAGAACCCAGTGCCGGAAGTGACGTCAGTCTATTCTATATCTATATTCTATATTCTATATCTCAGTCTGAGATTTGTTGCGGTGACCTGATTAATTTCTGAGGGGGGGGGGGGGGGTGGGTGGCTTAAGAACTAAAAGTGAACATGTTAGATGGCGCCACATACAACTCTATTATAGAGTTGTATTGTGGCGCCATCTAACATGTTCACTGACTTGGATGAGTATGTCTATGTAAGCTGGCGAGCTTTTCGGATATCGGAGTAATCTAACGTCAGTCTTTTTGTTCTTTCAGCTGAGATGGCCGGTGTCGAGGCGAAACGGGCGAAGATTGAATCTGAGTCCGGAACGTGCATCCTGTGCAGCAAGAAGTCGCCACTCTCTGAACTAAGCAAGGCAGCGGGCAACAGTTCTTGGAAGACATTGTGTGACGCAGCCGCAGTTAGAAACTTTTATCCAATTCTAAAGCTAGTCCAAGAAGGCGCAGTTGAACTTCCTAATATTCCAATATTATACCATAGGGCTTGTAGATCAGACTTCACTCACAAAAACCACCTAGCTACTTTGACCAATGCAGCTAGAAGTTCTTCAGTTGATACTGGCGATGCGGTGCGACGGCGATCATCACGGGAAGAGACAGGATCAACTTCAACGGTCTACGATGATAAATGCATTTTTTGCCAGCGTGCTTCAAAATTCATAAAAGGCAGTCGTACCCGTGAAACAGTTGTCTTGGCTGTTGAACTTCGAGCAGATAAGACAATAAGAGATGCTGCGACAGCTCGCAATGATGAGAGAGTTTTGGCATTGACTACACGAGATATGGTTGCAGCTGAGGCTCACTACCACTTCTCCTGCTATAGAAACTACACACGGCCCCAAAAACCTCAAGTAGAAACTGACATTGAAGATAATATCGAGAAAAAAGAAATGATACGATGTATATTCAATTTCATTCGCACTGACTTGTTCTTGAACCCGAGGATTGTTCCAATAGTTGATGTTGCAACAGATATCCTGTCTTCAGATACATTTTCAGTTGATGTTCGTGACTCCATCAAGAAGAATCTGCAGCGCACATTACAAAGAGAGTTTGGAGAATTGCTCATCTTCTTCAATGTGAAACACCGTGTATACTTGATGCCCGATAATCTGACAAAGCGAGAGATTGCTGCAGAGTGCGTAAACCTGAAAGCAGAAGTGAAAGCATTTGAACGAACGGACGGTGAAAGTAACATTGTGCATGCAGCTACTTCACTGCGACACCAGATCAAAGATGCTCATTACAATGAACGTTGGCCGCCTCAGCCAGCAGAACTCACTTCAGATTACGTGAAGATACCAGATTCTCTTCGTGTATTTCTGCATACTTTGATTTGCGGGAGTGGGGGTAGCTCTGCGCGTGCCGACACACTGGTATGGTCGATGGCTCAAGATATCATCAATGCTGTACACCGGGGTACCATCAGAACATCGAAGCATGTCCTACTTCCGTGGGTCATGAAAACGCTCACCGGTAATACAGAGGTCATCAGAATATTGAATCGACTCGGGCACGGATGTTCATACACAGTTCTGGAAGAAATCGAGACAGCGCTATGCATAGACAAATTAGCAAGTGTGGAGAAAGATACAGTACCACTTCCGTCACATGTGCACCCTTCGGTCCCGACTGTATTAGCATTCGATAACATCGACAGGCTAGAGGAATCGCTGAGTGGTGGCGGAACATCGCATCGCGTCAACGGTATCATCGTCCAACCGAAGTCGCAGTCGTGTTTGCCGCCCCAACCTCCATCGGCAGTATCCAAAGCAGATAAGAAGCGATCTATCCCGTCATCCAGCGATTTAGTTCCAATATACAGCGGTGGGAAACGAGAGGGCCCACCTGCAATCAAGCCTGCAGATCTTTCTGACACTCTTGCAGGCGCAACATCCCTTGCGCAGCGCCGAAATCACGTATGGATTATGACTCGCATGCTGGAACCATGCGACCAGACAATCAGTTCGTGGACTGGTTTCAACATCATGACTAGAGATCGTGTTCAGGTGACGGAAGATGTAGTTGGCTACCTGCCGACTATAAACGCGCCTGCCACAGATATGGCAACAGTGCAAGAAATCCTCAGAGAAGCTCTGAACATCATGTCATCACTTCAGCTTGAGCGTATACCGGTGGTGCTAGACCAGGCACTATTTGCTAAGGCGACCGAAATAGCATGGAAAGATGTCGATCGATATGGAAGAATCGTGCTCATGATGGGGAACTTCCATACCATCTGTAACTTCATGTCGAGCATTGGGAAAATGTTTGGAGATGCAGGCCTTCGGGATGTAGCTGTTGAGTCAGGAGTAATCGCTGAAGGTTCCATCAACAGGGTTCTGGAAGGCAAGCAATACAACCGTGCTGTGCGACTCCACAAGTTGATGTACGAGGCACTAATGCGCATCATTTGGAAGGGCTTCCAGGTGTGGATAGAAAGCAATCATCCTGACAAGGAACCCCAGATTCGAAGCACTGACCTCAAAATTCGCAGCATCAAGGAGGATGTTTGCCACGAGACTCTCGCTGCTGCTCTCGATGATGATTCATGTGTACAGAGCTTTGACATGTTCGCGAAATACCTACATTTTCTGCGAACCAAACATGGAGACCTGGCTCGCTTCTGGATGATGTATATTGATATGGTAGAGACCCTGCTGGGGTTGATTCGTGCGGATAGAGAAGGCGACTGGATGCTTCACTTGGCTTGTGTCAGAAGAGTGATCCCTTGGTGTTTCGCAATGAACAAGGTGAACTATGCTAGATATCTACCAGTGTACTATGCACAGATGACGCAACTCCACGAAAAATGCCCCGAGTTGTACAGGCAAGCACTCGAATGTAGCCACGAGGAAGCAGACACGCGTATGTTTCTCCACGCAAAGCACGCCGCTACCCACTACAAGACGATCATCTTAGTGGCAGATGACACCGACGTTCTGATCATCAGTCTTCATCTCAGCAGAACCATCGATAGTCAGCTCTTCATCAGACGAGGAACAAAGGTTCGAGTCAGAATGATCGACGTTGGAAAGTTGGCTGCGGTATTGGGGTCTGGAGTTTGCAGTGCATTGCCAGGGCTTCATGCATGGAGCGGGTGTGACACTGTGAGTGCTCTGGCTAGCCAAGGAAAGATAAAGGCTTTGAAGCTTGTGCAAGCGAATGAGCTGTATCTTCAAGCATTCACAGATCTGGGATCTTCGTGGAATGTACCAACAGACGTCTTCAATAGCATTCAGGCCTTCACGTGTCAGCTGTACGCCAAGAACACGAAGATCGTCGGTGTTAATTCGCTCCGTTATCACATGTTCTGTGCAAAGAAGGGCCAGATCGAATCTGGACAATTGCCGCCTTGTGAAGACTCCTTGATGCAGCATACGCTTAGGGCCAACTATCAGGCGGCTATCTGGCGACGCAGCCTTGAAAACCTACCAGACGTCCCAACACCATCAGCAGGACATGGTTGGGAACTCGATGATAGCGGTTCGCTCACAATCCGATGGATAGCGGGTCTACCAGCTCCAGATGTCGTCTTGAATCTCATCTCATGCACATGCAGAAGGACGTGTCGACCGTCAGATTGCTCCTGCATACTGAATGGGTTGAAGTGCACTGTTGTGTGTAAGCTGCAGGGATGCTCCAACATGGTGCAGGATGATGCTATCGTGGCTCAGGATGCCAATGACTCTGATGGCGACTCTGATGATTAACTTTGTGTGCACTGTATATTGTATAGCATATGTTGTTCTCTATTATAATGCAGGCCAAATTGCCTGAAAATCTTTATAGACAGATAAACGGTTTAGCAAAATGTATAATTTGGAAGATCATACCGGTGTTATTTGACTAAAACATGACATGTTCAATGATACCTCCGCTTGCTTATTAGGAATATACATCGTATGGTGTTAAAATCAGCTCCATACGTCTTTCCAAACTCTAGTAATGAATAATTAATATAATTGGCGGCCATTTTGAAAACCAAGATGGCCACCAAAGTGCAGATTTCCTATGTAACAATTTCCGCCTGCTTATTAGATATCGTATGGTGTTAAAATCCTCTCCGTACGACATTCCTAACTTGCGTTATCGTCAGAATAGATAATGCCAGCGGCGGCCTAAGTCATTTTATGCCTCTTTACATTTATTTGTTGTAAACTCGTGGTGGATGATATGTTTTAGTTTTTGAGTTATTTTTATAGACAGATAAACGGTGTAGCACAATGCATAATTTGGAAAATCATACCAGTGTTGTTTCACTAAAAAAAGTACAAGTCTAATAATAAAATATTGAAAAATATATGATTTTTTTTCGATAATTGATTTTTATAATAATTAATCTAAAACAAAATGCTTCATATTATTTTTTATTTAGACCGTACACATCGGACGTATATTTAGTCGTCAACCGCACATCGATAGCTAGTATAGAAGTCCAGATACACGTGCAACAATGTACCCCACCAAATGGGCATTTTCGAGCTGGGTGGTTTCAAAGATGGCGTCCATCCGGGCACTAAGCTACCGTTCTCAGATGTCCATCACACCTTTTCTGACACTTGAGACATTGGTCTAATGGAAAATCATAATGAGAATTACTCCCCCCGCCGGAGCATTACTTTTGGTCTGGCTCAAGGACTACTGGGTGCACAACGATTTGTCCCACTTCATCCTTCAAGCAACTCACCCCCATCACATCACACCTCTCTTTCGCTATCTGCTTTGCAATCCTGAACACCGCTCTCTGACCCTCTTCCGAATCCAAGCGTTCTCCGAACATTTTCCTACATGCCTCCTGCGCCTTTGCTCCCTCTTTCTTTGCAGCCTTCTTGGCTGCCTTATAACTTTCATGCTCTGCTTTTTCTGCTCCCGTACCCTTCGCCTTCTGCCACTCCTTGAACTTCTTCCTCTTCTCGTCAATCCTTTTTCCAACTTCATCATCCCACCACCATGTTTCTGAGTGCCTCGGTGGTCCTTTTGTCCATCCACATACCTCACCAACGGCTCCCAACAGACTATCTTTCATTGACATCCAACCATGTTCAAGCTCAACCACATCATCCTCTACCCTACTCAGCCTCTCTTTTAATGCCTCCCTCACTGTCACCTCTTTCAACCTCCACACCTTCATTCTCGGTTGGTACTTCACCCGCCGAGGTCTCCTCGCACCTTTCACCTTTATGTCGCAGACAACCAAGTGATGCTGTGAAACAGCCTCCTCCCCCGGGATCACCTTTGTGTCCCGGAGGTGCCCCCTATCTCGCCTACGCACCATCAGGTAGTCAACGGTTGTCGTCGACCCACCTGACGTGTATGTAACAAGCTTATTATCCCCTTTCTGGAACTGAGTGTTACAAATCAACAAATCAGCTCCATCAGCAAACTCCAAAATCCTTTCACCTTCTCCATTTCTCACACCATATCCGTAACCCCCATGAACTCCCTCAAAACCGTCCATACTCCTTCCCACATGTCCATTTCGGTCTCCTCCTACCACAACAACTTCCTCATCTTTCACGTTTTCCATCAGCTTCTCTATCGCACACCAGAACTTGTCCTTCTCTTCATCGCTCCGACCAACCTGCGTAGCATATCCCGAGATGACGTTCACCAAGAGCTTTCCAATCATCATTTTCACCATCATCAACCTATCACTCACTCTAGTCACACTCACCACACTGTCTACAAACTCCTCAGAAAACAGGACACCAACACCATTCACGCCCTCCGGGCACCGTTGCCACACAAACTTGTATTTCTGTCCCTGCCTACCCTTCACCATTCTCACACCACTTCCCTTCCATCTCGTCTCTTGCACACAACATATGTCCACTCTTCTTCTGACCAATACTTCCACCACTTCTCCTGATCTCCCTGTCATTGTCCCTACATTCCATGTCCCAAACCTCAGAAACCGATCTCCACTTCGGGCTGTACCCTGCCCATATGTAGTTGTAATTGTCATGGTTCTCTTTTTTGAGGCAATGTTTTTTATGGCCGGATGCCCTTCCTGACGCCAACCCTCTTTGTCGCCTCTTATGACATGCAGGGATACGGTGTACCTATTCTAACCAGGGTACACACCAGGAATATCTCTCAATGGTGAAGAATCACTAAAAATTCTAGTATCCGGATCCAGCTCTTCACCAAAATATAATCATTGCATCCTTGTCACATACCCAACCTCTCCACCAAAGTTCATCCGAATCCATCCTGAACTTTTTGAGATACCCTGTTCATCGACAAGCAGATAACCAGACAGGGGTGAAAATATAACTTCCGCCCACCCTTGGTGACAGAGGTAATGATGAGACAATGCCAGCAACATAGGTGGAGAGTAATATTGAGAAAGTTGTATTTAATTTCTTTCCCACTGCCTTTTTTCATTGGATATAATTGGGTTTACTGCAAGATGGAAATGTATAGAAATAGTGTGAAGCACTTCATGTCTGTTATCATGTTTGTTATTAATCATTTTTAATGCCCTTCAAAGTAGTTTGCTCCAACAAGCACACACTACCATGGTCAAGATAAATGGACATTGGCCACTTCCACTTTGCAGATTTGATCACAAGAAACATAAGCAACGATTAGTGTTATATTTTCCATGTCTAACATAAGACTAAATGTTTTTTTGGGCAGTTAACCTTTTGGAAATAGAGGCTAACTTGTAACTACAATAGTATATGGACATAGAACACACACACGCTGGGAATCCCACCACATCCCGATGTGGCATTGCTCATTCTCAGCATTACTCCCTCTTTTCACTTTCCCTTTAAGTACATTATGCGCAGAAGTGGTTTCTTTTGTCTATATCACCAATCAACTTGTAGACAAAGTTTTTTTGAGGTGGTTTGGGCATATACATTTGAAACGTGGTACTTTTTACTTTACGATTCATTTTCTACATTGTCACTCTGCAGTGCCCCATTAAGACATTGCAGTGCAACCCTCAAGGTAGAACGTCACGATTCTGACATTAAACAGCTGTTGTATGAGATTATCTCACATTCATCCAATGTGAGTCGACTTGTAATGGTCACAAAAACTTTAAAGACATGAAAATATTAGGTTAGGTCAGAAAACAAGCTATTTTCTTCACCAAAGACGAATGCATTTACAGTAAAGGTTACTACATTTTGTGGGTTAAATAGTTTTGTGGGTTATGACATCATCTGCAGCAAAATATTACATCCTAAATGAACAGTCCTCACTGTCTTTGTGTAACACTGGCGGCGCTTGGTGGAGCCGGGCCGGCCGGGTACACCCGTTTCCTCCTCATCATGTAGTTCAAGCTCTTCTTCATACTTCACAGTCTCCTTGCCCACGGGGAGAAGATTATCATCCAACTCACCTGCCAGGCAAAGAAAATAAATAAATAAACGTCCTTTGTTGCCTTGGCAGTGAAGGGCTACTTTTATGAGTCTAAGGATAAAGGAATGCTCAATCTATAATCTGCAAACAAGCTCAGAATAAAGAAATAGATAGATATGATAATCACATCAGTTTGAAATTTTATCTTTCCCAAAAACTCAATTATAAGTTAAAAAAAATAAAAAAATTATGGAGATTAAAAAGGTGCATGCTAATCTTGCTGAAAACACAACCGTCACCCTCTAATTCAAGGAAGCTTTATTCTTCATGTTAGGCCTGGAAATCAGACACTCCCGGGGTCAAATGTGCAAGGAATTACGACTTGTAATACACAGCAGGAACTGAAGGTCCACGCCTTCTGACTTGCCACAGTGCACCACAAGGTTTCCCAACTTGCGTCCTGCATCTGGCTTCTATTACGTGCCACGTTTTCAGCACAAACACTCCACGTAGAAGTCGCAATCAAGATGACATTAAAGTAATTAGTCGGCACAAGCCACCCGATCGTGCTTCTGTTGCCTTCCAATGCGCAGTTGATTTAACCTTCGACCCCAATTAAGGCAGCTCTGCCTCTCAACTCTGGCAGGGCACTCTGGGCAATGGGCCCAGCTGCCAAGGCAATAGGGTTCTAGCAGTTCCGGAGGCCAGGGTGCGGTGCTCCATTTTACCAAGCATGCACTGCTCCAGCCTCCATACATAATCGGAAGCAGATCCTTTCACAAATTCTCCAAAGAACTTCGAAGAATGCAGCTCTGTTTCCTTCTTCCTTATTTGTAACCAACCTTATCATTTACTTTCCACTCCCTAACTCCACCCTCCCTCCCCCCACTCTTCCCATCCGAAAAATCCTTCTCAAGATTATATTCAAATCCAATCGTGACGATGAGACCTTACTTTCCATTTGGACGGGTGTGGAGACAGGGAGCAGGGGAGGCTCAGAGCACAGTACCTGCTTTGTGAAGCTTCTCACAGCAAAATAGGGCCACAGCCTTCTCGGCAAGTTGATGCGTCTTCATAAGAGGTCCCTGGGGAAGGATAGAGAAAGACAAAGATATGAGAAGAAAGATAAGGAATGGGTGATAGAATAGGAAGCCATAAAAGCAAAAAAAGTGGTTGAAAAATAAAGAGAAGGAAAGATAAGCAATAAGATCAAATAAAATGGCAAGTAGTAATGTAAGTGGTCATTAAGGGAGAGAAGACATGAAAGAAAAGAGAAAAGGCTACTAGAGGTGAGAATGGTGCTTGGGGGGGGGGGGGGGGGGGTGAGTGGTTGGGAACTGTGTTTGGGCTGCAAAAGGGGTACTGTGAAATGAAACAGTCAGAGGGAATGGTGGGTATATAAGTGGAGGATGGAAAGCAGGGGTTGGTGGGGGGATTTAAAATTAGGCTTAGGTTTGAGGAAGGAAATTAAAAACAAAAACTTCGGATTTTATATAAATAAGACATAAGTAGGCAAACACTCACCAAAACAGGGTCGCGTAAAGGACAATTTATAGGGAGGTGCAAGGTGGCTTGGAAGAGACAAGGTTCCTTTTCCACAGTCTTGCATTTTGGAGCCAAATGTGTGAAAGGGTCACTTGGAAGCTTGGCACAGTACCTGCAAAGATGACAAAAAAAAAAAAAGCATAATAACATCAGAATGTCAAAAAAGATATTGGCACAAGATCATTCCCCCAAAATCATGCAATGTTCCTGATGCATACTCGTGGTTTAAAACTACAGTGAAAAATACCATAACAGCAATTTTCATACCCTTTTAAAGTGCCGTTTTGAATGTTTGGCTGGATTTTTATACTTGAATGCCAGAGCGCACAATAGTACAAGGCATCTTTGAGAGCTTTAAAGAAAAATAAAATTCTTCTTAATCACGTTAACGCAACATATTGTACAAAGATGGTATTTTGGCGGACTTTCAAGCATTAAAAAATGGTATGACAAAACTTTTCATAAAAATTCATGTTGTATTACTCCCAGATGAGTAAATCCGTTCCGAAGCGATCTGAGATAAAGTCAAGAGCACCTGGTCCAAGAGACATCACTTTAAAGTATTTTTTACAAATGATGAAGTTGAAAATGGGAGGGTTTTTAGATGTCAAGCGAGGATGTGTGATACCTGTAGGTTTACAGAACATAAAACAGATTATATAAAAAGAAAAAAGAAAAAAAAAGAAGCGGGGTCATAAAATACATAAAAGCTCACAACCGTGGGTGAAAGGCCAAAGGAACAAAAATGTACAAGCTAGCAGACTGGATAGGGTTTGCCATAATGAAAGAAAAAAAAAACAAAAACATAATGACCATTTAATTCATGCACACATCCGTCCATCACATCACCATGAGACAGCCATTTTTAATATTTTTTATTTTTTTCAAATGTTTTCATTCTTTTTTAACGCTTCAATGATGAACTGTGTGAGGTTGCGTGCTTCTTTATTTTGTCCAATTGAATTTTGAGATGCCTTCTAGTATACCAATGAACTTTTGTTGTCACATTTTCAACAAGTCTTCATTAAGAAAATACTAGCAGGATCTCAACCTCAAAGATCTCAACCTCCGTGAAGTTCAAAGGAGGGAACAGCGATGTTAAAATCAACAATAGGGACCTGCATGTGCCATGGTATATGTACATGGTACATGAATCCCGACCTCAATCCCATTTTTACCTGACATGACCTCTGACCTCTTGATGCTAAAATCAAATCAGTTAATCTTTGAATCATAGCATATACTAATATCAAGATTGATCAAAATCCCATCACTGATTCACAGGATATCGCGGTAACAGGATTTTACCAAACATAACCAGGTAAGTCTGGGATTTTGACTACTAGGAATTTCAACATCACTCAAGACCTTTGAGCTCTTGACCCAAAAATCGAATCAGTTCATCTTTACACCATCATACATACTTTTACCAAGTTTGACTTAGATCACTTCAGCCATTCTTAAGTTATCGCGGTAATTGAAAACCTATCATCGAGTACAGACAAATACGACTGACAGCAAGCTGGACAACCCTAAAACATAACCTCCGGTGAGTTAATTAGCAGATGCATAAAAAGTGGGAGGTTGTAGTTGAGGTGTGCTTGGGAAGGTTTTACGCATTAAAAAACATAGTTTGGGAGCTGGGGGGTGGTGAGGCGGGAGGGGGTGGTGAGGCAGGAGGAGGTGGTGAGGCGGGAGGGGGTGGTGAGGCAGGAGGGGGTGGGAAGGAGCGGGGGAGTAGACATAAATTATCAAGGTAAATGTGCATCGTGTAGCGCCACTCCTGGTGCGAGATGAGTGTATGACAAATCCTAGCGGTTCACAGTATTATAATAACTAGTGTGGATCGGCGCGCTACGTGCGCCTCACCACACGCTGCAGAAGCATATGCATCTTTGGCCATGCTTGCTTTCCCCAGGAGTGAGGGAATGGTGGGTGTGGGTTAGCAAGAGTGATGGTGGATCGTGTGTTGTGGGGGATCGGGGAATGGTGGGGGTAAGGGGGTGAATTGTGGGGGAGGTCAGCCAACTATACTTTGTGCCCTGACTGAATATATATTATAAATCAAAAGTCAGAACTCAACACATATAAATTAAAGGAACCGAGCACAAATTCATATTTATTTTAAATAATCATTTAGAGCTGGACGGCAAAGACCAATAAAAAAACTTCAATGGAAATTCGAATTACAGAGCAAACGTGCCTCCCAATTCACCGCTTATCTTGATCTATTAATGAAGTCAAAGCAACGGCTCTTATCTTCCCCCATCCAAAACATTGATCTGTTCTACCCCTGCTAATTTCACCCCAGATCCACTTTTTTGAAATACCAACTTCTTTCCTGGAAGTAGTTACATTGTCCTTGTGTTTTATACTTCTCCAACCCCTCCCCGCCCCGCCCCCCCCCCCCCCCCCACTTCCCACGCCTCCTCCCCCCAAGCCCTCTCCCACCCACAGATCTCCCGATGTCCCTGCTCTCAAATGTTGTGTTTGTGCTTCTCCTTTTCTCCCCATCTTGTCTACCGCTCGCTTATTATATTGTTACAGATACGACTTTGATGGTATGGTGGGCCGAGCGGGATGGCCGCCGTATCCGTACAAGTTACCCGATTGTGCCCGAATGTTGACTAATCGCGCTACGCTGGCTCAATAGGAAAGAGAAGACACCCGGCTGGGTTATAATGACACAATACGACACCAGGGTTTCGATTCTCAAGTATATTCGTACGGAAAAAGGTTAGATTACAGGGGCTAGAGGTATATTACAGGAAGACAGGCACTTAGACACACTCTTATATTATCCCCGGACAGACGACAGACACACGGGACAAAATGCTGACTCACACGGGGGTTGATGAAAAGGGGAGGCAGGTCGCGATGGCTCAGGTGCACCTGGCTCAGGGACAGAATCACGTACGGTGGTGTCCAGAGATGCGTGAAGGTATCACAGCGCTTGTGGGTCGCGACTTTGGTCTCAAGCTGGGGAGGTCGCTCAGCGCTCGGGAGGGTGGCGTCTTTTCCTTCCAAGCTCGGGGCGCATCTCCCGTCACGTCCGGCGCGGGGCCGCGTATATATCCGGCGGGGAGTGACACGCCCTCGGCTCGTTAGCGCCGCCCCAGATGGCATCGGCCCATGGCTTCTCATTGGGTGCGGGGGTTACCGGCTCCGCCCTTGACGAGGGGCCGACAGGGAGCCCCTTCGTGGTAACCCCGTGGAGCGCGTGGTCAATGGTGGCTAACCGAGCCGGAAGGAGGACGCCCACTCCCCATGCCGTCACCGCGCCGCCCCCCTCTTTTGTTGTTGTTGTTGTAGTTGGCGCTTCTTCATGGGGAAGAGATGCGGAGAGGTATGGGGAGGTCCTAAACTTCCTAACAGGTGCCATATAATCACATTCTGGTGCAACGAAGAGTCATAATTAATGGAAACAAGTCCTTAACTGACATAGATTAAGAATAACTAGCAAGATGTCCTATAATTGTCTACGTGTGGTGCGGGGGACCTGGGCACGACATTTAATGGGGGGATGAAGGGGAAGATCGGCTCTAATGGGTGTTGTTTACAGACAATGGGACTGGGGAATGGGGTAAGGGAGAGTTGGGGAGTATCGGAGAAAATAGGGGAATATTTACAAGCGGATATGGAGGCCAAATTCCATATTCGCAACATTGCACCCTTCTCTACCCTCGGGGCGTCCCGACCCGATAAATTTTTACCTACTTTAGTGTGGCACGCAATGTAGTTCCCTCTACTATTAACTCTACCCTGAGTGCGACAGTTTTACAGATATTCACAAATGAGTAAATATGTCCCCCTGCGACGTTGCACCCTTCTCCTCACAGAAACACACCCACAGGATAACCGAATCCGGAAAGAATTCTCAAACTAAACATACAGCCGGTAGGGAGCATTATTTACAAGACTACGCTGCTATTTACACTACGATCCAGGACCTGTTTTTGGAGGAACACATGCAGATGTTATGCATAGAGAGAGCGCGCTTGCCAACATCGATACACCAACCCACGAGTGCTCTGTGGCCGACGGCCTTTAATAACGTGCAGAGCACCCTTTCCTGAGCATCAACAGCACCACCCCACCACCAATCGGTGCAGTCACCATTGTTCATTGGAATAAAAATAACTTCAACAACCCCTAACCCTGCAGGTGTCTCTTGCTCTTCTTGTGGTGCACTTGGTGGTGTTAATTATTAGTGGTTCACCTGTATGGCATAGGTGCCACGTTGATCCATAGGTCCATCCCCGGGTGGTGCTTGGCCGCAAACGAACTGCGGTCCATTGTGGGTGGCCACAAACATTGCGGTCCATATGGTGTACCGATCCAGGCAGCGAACAGCGAAAGTGCAGGCCCACAACTGCGCAGCCAGCACCTCTCTCTCCTCTCTCTCTACCCCAAAGCCAGATCCTCGGAGGTGGGAGACAAAAGAAGCAGACAAGTGAGTAAGGTGGTAAGGGCGCAAAAGTGCACGCAATGTAAGGTAATGCACACTGGGGGCACATGGGAACCAGGTGAGACAGGTACGTTCCTATCGTACGCCCCCCCCCCACCAGGTAACCTACATGGCCCCTCCCTTACCCCTTACTGCATCCACACAACACTACACTACTCATAAACATCTACTTTACAAATCAACAAACATCCCTACTGTCTTCCCCGTTCCTCCCATATACCAAATTCGTCTTCTCTCCCTCCTAACCAATCAAATTTGCCATTTTCAACTCTCATCAAAATTTGCCATCTCCAACTGAACATCAAAATTTGCCATCACCAATTCATCATCAGTCCCTCCTAGGGAGGGAGAGATGGAATCACCCCAATGTCTCATCCACGTCGTGATGCGTCTCACAAATCCTCACAGCAATCTCATTTCCTGCAACAAACAAAGAAAACACAGGTGTGGAGTCATCATCATCACCACAGGCAAGTGGCTGCGTATGGTGCGACAGGTTCATCAATCCTAACTATCTCCTAAATGACTTTAACAACTTTACACTACCCGGGGGCTTTCTCCGGCCAAACCATTGGCCCTCTTACACTATGGGTTCTAAAAACCAATTCCCATTGGCCAAACTGTGGTGCTCTTCAATTTGGGGTCTCACTCCCCCGATTCATCTCCCGGTGCCCTCGCACAATTTCTGGGCTGCGGCGTGTACCTCTCCCAGTGGGTCTACCCACCTGCACACCTCCACCACTGCAGTTGCCTCCGAGCTTACCTGCTCCTCACCCTAACCTAACTACCTGGGGAAGGCCCTCTGGCTCTCTCCCCACTCCGTGCCCTCTCTGGCACTGGGCTGCCCGATCCACACCCGGGATCCTCAGGCACCCACTCACAACTACCGGCTCCCAGAGCCCACCTGCGGCCTCACCTGGCCGACATCCTCACAGTGGTGGAGTGCCCAACCAACTACACACACTAACAGGCTACACGCCCAGCCATTTCCACAACACTAATGCACCCATTCACAACACCATTCTGCAACCGCACCACAAATGCCAATATCCAACCACAATTTACCTGCACCCTCTACCTAACACTTACACTACCCGCCCCGGGTGCTCGTGAAAGGGGTCCACTCTTCCCCCATCCACACCTTCGCACCATGCACACCACTCCGTACCACTCACTCCAACTCTCTCCACACACTGGTACCTGCACACCTGTGCTCTCACACCTGGTGCCACCTGCACCCTTCTCTCCCCAAGCGCATTCGCGCTGATCCACACACTCACTACTCATACACTGCTCCACACACCTGTCCAGTTGCACCCCTGTGCAATCACACCTGTTCAATTCTCACAAACACGGCATCATCTCAGCTAACTACTCCCTTCTGAAACTTGCGCTTCCCAGTCGTCCCTTTAAACTATTGCGCTCCCTCGTCATTATAATCCACACTAATCTGCCTGCGTCCCCACTACAGGTATCAGTCACTAACTAACCTTAACGTTACCTAAGGTCATCTTCGCTAGATCCCTACACACCATATCCTAACCCACCCGGGCTAGTTTTCACTGCCATACACCCCACAAGCTATTGCTCCTTTGCCCTCCTCACATGGGAAAGGGGGCAGGGATGCCACCCTCTCCCACCGGGCCTATCGCTCCTCAATCCCCCAGTCCTCTGGCACTAATAAGCCCCCCTTATTCAGAGGTACTGGGTCCCGCCTCGGCATCTAAAGCCGAGGCGATCCACGGGGGCGCCTGCTCGCCGGTGTAAGGTCTTATCCGGTCGGCGTGGACGATCCGAGGGAGGGCTCGTGGCCCCATTTTGATCTTAAAGACCACGTCACAGATTTGCGACAGGACGACTCCTGGGCCTTGCCAGGGGGAGGTGAGTTTTGGGCACCTTCCCTTCCGCCTCCGGGGATTAAAGAACCAAATCTTCATCCCCGGAGCGTATTGACTCCCCTGGCTCCGGTCGTCGTACCTGCGCTTCATCTTTTCCCCCGCCAGATGGAGTTGGCGGCGGGCGAAGGCATGGACTAGCTCCATGCCTTCCTCTAGGTGACGTGCGTACCCCTCCCTCGGCGGGTTAACCACTGTGTCTGGCACGGGACCGCATAGCAAGTCGGCGGGAGCCCGTAACTCCCGCCCATACATAAGCAACGCTGGACTGCATGCGGTGGCCCCGTGCTGGCTGGTTCGGTAGGCCATGAGCAAGTAAGGGAGATGTTCGTCCCAGTCATCCTGACGGGTGGTGGTGAACAGTGCCAGTTGTTGGATTAAAGTTCGGTTGAATCTTTCCACCATCCCGTCAGATTGAGGTCTTAAAGGCGTTGTCCTGGTTTTTCGAATTGACAGGAGACTGCACACATCTTTTAGTAATTTGCTCTCAAAATTTCGTCCCTGGTCGGTGTGCAACTCCTGTGGAATCCCATGCCGGCACACAAATCCTTCCACGAAGGCCTGCGCTACCACCCCTGCTTCTTGGTTGGGGAGGGCGTAGGCCTCCGGCCACTTGGTGAAGTAGTCCATCACAACGAGGATATACTTATTACCTTGGCGGGTGCGGGGCAGCGGTCCTAGAATATCCATAGCCACCCGCTCAAGGGGGGCCCCCACCTGATGTAATTGAAGGGGGGCCCTCATCCTCCGTGCTGGTCCCTTTTTGGCAGAACAGGCGTCGCATCTCCGACACCAGTCCTGTATGTCGCGCCCCATATTCACCCAATAGAACCTCCGGCGGACCC
This sequence comes from Myxine glutinosa, assembly GCF_964187855.1. NCBI lineage: Eukaryota > Metazoa > Chordata > Myxini > Myxiniformes > Myxinidae > Myxine > Myxine glutinosa. Next base: position 252,216,313 of record NC_136261.1, read on the forward strand.
GAGATATTGTCTTTGTCCTGCCCAAATGGCCGCCGGAGCGGGTACCATGCACCTGTTGCAATATGACGTTCTTGAATTTGTCAGGGACTATCACCAGCCAGGAAGTTCGATCAGAGGGAACCTCCACCCACTTGCGATACAAGATGTTGCCTTTCAATTCCAGGGTCTGCCACTGAGCCCAATATGCCTTTGTCTGCGCCCCGAGGGGGGTGACCTCTTCCCCCTTTGGTCTTTGCCCCAATTTGACCCATTGGAACACCGGCCCCAGAACAGGATCCTCCTGCTGGGCCGTGCTCCAAGCCAACTCTCCAAATTCCTCGTCCGCGGTTAGTGGCAAAATTGGCCCTCTCACCCGGGTTGCCCGGACGACGAGAATCGGGGCGGAATCGCCCAATTGCTCCCTCTCCTCGTGTCTCGCACAAAATTTACAGTTTTCCCCCAGACAAGGACGCCGAGAGAGTGCGTCCGCATTACCATGGGCCTTCCCGGCCCTATGGGCCACATCAAAATCGTACTGCTGCAACTTTTCCAACCACCTTGCAATTTGGCCCTCCGGTTCCTTGAACCGAAGGAGCCATTGCAAGGAGGAATGGTCAGTTCTAACCAAAAATTTCCGCCCGTACAAGTACGGGTGGAAATGGTTCATGGCAGCCAGCATAGCCAATAACTCTTTGCGAGTGACGCAATAATTTCTCTCGGGCCTACTTAAGGCCCGACTATAATAACCAATCACTCTCTCCACGCCCTCCTGTGTCTGAGACAAAACTGCGCCCAATCCTTCCTGGCTCGCATCCGTGTCCAGGGTAAATGTCCCGTCACTAGTGGGGTAAGCTAGAAGGGGTGCGGATGTTAGACACCCCTTCAATTTTTGGAAGGCCTCGTGGCACTCCCGTGTCCAATTAAATCGCGTCCCCTTCTCCGTAAGCCGGTGGAGGGGACGGGCCAACTCCGCAAATTTCGCCACAAAGCGCCGGTAGTAGGAGCAGAGTCCCAAAAATCCCCGCACCTCTTTGATGGTACGTGGTGCGGGCCACTCCTCTACCGCTTTAATTTTGTCTGGGTCTGTTTTTACCCCCTCGCGGCCAATCACGTGACCTAGATAGGCCACCTCTCTTGCAAACAAAGTGCACTTACTCGGGTTCAGCTTCAACCCTGCCTGTCTGAGGCACCCGAACACCTGGTCCAAATTAGCTAGTGCCTGGGGGAACGTTTGGGCATGTACCAGGACGTCATCCAGGTACACCAGGCATGACTGCCATGGCATGCCGCCTAGTACATGCTCCATCAATCTCTCAAAGGTGGCGGGGGCGTTACACAAACCAAACGGCATCACAGTAAACTGATACAGTCCCTTACCTGTGGAAAATGCCGTTTTCTCCTTCCCTGCCCTATCCATCTCCACCTGCCAATACCCACTCTTGAGGTCCAAAGTTGTGAACCAATTGGAGCCCGCAACGGCATCGAGGGTGTCATCAATCCTTGGCAGGGGATATGAGTCCTTGAGTGTCACGTTGTTTAGCTGGCGATAGTCCACGCAGAACCGCGTGGTCCCATCCTTCTTTTTGACCAGCACAACAGGTGACATCCAAGGACTTCCCGAGGGCTCGATCACACCTGCGTCGAGCATTTTTGCAACCTGCTCGTCAGCTTCCGCCCTCTTGCTCCAAGGGAGCCGTCGGGCGGCCTGACGAATAGGCCGGGCCTCACCGGTGTGGATCTGATGTTTCACCAGGCCCGTACGTCCAATATCCTCGGTGGACAGGGAGAAGAGGTCCAAATGGGACCCAACCAGTTTGTGTAAGGCCTCCCTCTGGGTACCTCCCAACTCTACGCTACTACGATTTACCATCTCGCAAATGGGATCGGGCCAATTCCTACTTGTTATTGAAGGCTCCCCCCGGGGTCGGCTCGGCTGGACGTTCTCGCCCCTCACTGTCGCGACTTCCTCCACTGGGGTGCAGCCAGCTACCCTCGTGCCCCTTACTATAGTGCGTGGTTCTGTACTCACATTTACTACTCGGACGGCCACTACCGGTCCGTCCGTTTTTACAAGGGTGCGGCCCACGATTAAACCCGGTATGGACTGCGCTGCCACCGGTTCGACCAGGCCGCAGGACTCCTGCCATGTTGGGCGAGCTGCCCACCGGGCCGGCACTATCGCCTCGGCCCTGGGGGGGATGGTCACGGCCTCGGAAGCCTCCAGCTCCGCTCTCTCGGCCGTGCTCACTCCCCCTAACGGCAGCTCTTCTACTCCCACCTGCAGGATCCCCCGGCACAAGTCGATTTTACAACCGCTGGCAGTCAACAGGTCCAACCCTATTAAACATGGGTCGCACACCTCCGCCACCCAAACATCTATCTCCCTCCTTACCGACCCTAACTTGAGGGTCACAGAACCACGCCCTATGATCGGGGCCGTTACCCCGGTAGCAAGCTGCAAACTATAATTTTGCAGGCGCTGGATCTTATCCCAGCCACCTGCGCTCGAATCAAGGACCACAGGGCTGATGATCGTGGCGCTAGCTCCTGTGTCCACGACGGCGTCTACCCCCACGCCGGCAATTTTGCATCTAATTGTCAGGCTACCGGTTCCAATTTGGCCACAATAAATGACCTGTCGCGTCAATGAGGGCTCTCCTCCATCCTCTGCTGCCGAACACCGCCCTACGTGCCCGACACCTTCTAGTTTCCCGGGGTCTGGCGGGGGGGTGTCTGGGGTCGGCTAACCCGCTCCCCCCTGGGCGGAGTTGAGGACCTCAACTGCCGGGGATCATCCCGGCGCGCGTTTCGACAGTGCCGCGCCAGGTGACCCAGGCGGTTGCAGGTATAGCACCTCACCTGATAAGGTGCTTGCCTCCGGAATTCCAAATTCCCCCCCCTGTAGGTCCGAATTGGATTACCCGCTCGTGGTCCACCGCGGGCCACCTCCGGGGCCGCCTGCCATGGTCCAGGTCCTGCCAGGCGCTGGTCCACCAGCCTCCGGACCATGCCCGCCAGGTCAGGACCCACGTCGGGGGCGGGCCCCCTAAGGGGTCCGCCCTCCATCGGGGGTCCCATCTGGCGGACCGCCATTGCGAGACGCTCGCCCCCCCGGGCCAGGGGCCTCGCTGCTTCCCAACGGGCCGCAGCGTCAGCCGCCTGGCTCAGAGTCTGCGGGCGCCACATGGCGAGCTGTTGCCGGAGCTCAATATCCGGGAGGGCCTGGATAAAATGGTCCAGCGCCAGGCTTTCCCGGGAATCCGCTGCCATGCTAGCATGTGCGATCCCCACTGCGCGGCGAATGTCGTGGGCAAGTTCCCCGATGGCTTCCTGGGGCTTGCGCTTTCGCAGCGCGAGCTGAGCTTTAACAAGCTCGCTCTGCTGTTCTATTCCAAATCGATTAATTAGGGCGTCGCGGAGGGCTGGCAGGGTGAGAGCACCCGCTGGTAATGCCGTCAGCACCTCCGCCGCCGCGCCGCGCAATGCGGCCACCAGGTGTACTCCACCTTCGTCCTCACCCCAACCGTTACCCTTACACACACAGTCGAACTGCGCCAGGTACGCGCGTAGATCACTCTTGCCGTCATACGGCGCGAGTGGGACCTTGTGGGACCACCTCGTATGCGAGTCGTTGCCCGCCGGCCGGACCCCGTGCGTCGCCCCTTGCGGGGTCAGCGCGGGGCCGAACCGGCCGGGCCCCCACAGTACACTACCCCCAAGGGGCTCTCGTGCCTCCCCGGTCCCTCCAACAACTACCCCTGTTGGTGTCGATGCATGGGTCACACCTCCGCAACCCGCTACCCATTCCATACCACCACAACCTTGCTCACCCACACCTCGCACCTCTCGTTCCATACCCTCCGGACCAGCCATACACCTCACTCTTGGCCTCTCACGAACATCCGGGTCTATCTCGACCCCCAAGCTTATTAAATCACCTGGCGCATCATACGCACGACCATATTGGTCACCACTTACACCGGGTCCTCTTTCTCTTCGCTTCTCCTCCATCACCTGCGAATCCCTCATCCGGTTAATGAGCACATCATCACGATCCGAACACAGACTTTGGACCAATTCTTTTACTTCCTCCTTTATCTCTTTCTTATCCTCTCTCCGTCGCTTCTTAATTTCGCTCACCCCTTCTTCCACTTCCTCTAATTTTTGCTTCATCTCCTTCATCTCTTCGTGCGCCCCTTTAAGTTCTTCCTCTAACTCCACTTTATTTTTTTCTATGTGCTCCCGCACCTCCCGCTCTTTAACCTCCATTACCTCTACCACCTTGTCCATTTTCCTCGTCAGGTCCTCATGTACCGTCTGGCACTCTTTTTTAATTACCCCTACGTCCTTTTTCATCTCCTTCTGTGTCGATTTTAAACCCTCTATTACCGCTGTGTTCTTCTTTACCTGGTCCCCCAGCTCCTTTTGTCCCACTGTCAGTTGTTCTACTCCCAGCGTCAACTCCTCTATACCACCTTGCAATTTTACAGTCCCCTTTCTCACCTCTTTCTCCATGCGCTCCTTACAGTGCCTCACCTCCTCGCGCACTCCTCCGACCTCCTCACTCACTCCTCCTCTGATCTCCTCTCCCATCACTTGCATCTCCTGCCCAGATGCCACCCTCATCTGCTCCATTTCCTCCCTGTGAGCATCCAGTTTGGTTTCTACCCCCATTCTGACCCCCTCTATCTGCTGCTCCATTTGTTTAACTTCCCTTTCCGCTTGATCCCTCATGTCCCTCAATTTGCCTTCCATACTGTTTTCTAACCCCTCTAACCCATTTTTCACTCCCTCTATCTGATTCTCCTGGGCAGCCATTCTATTTTCTACCCCCATTAACCCATTTTTCACTTCTTTTATCCCGTTGTCTAACCCCTCAAAATTATTGTCTAACTTCTCAATTTTCTTGTCTAACTCCTCAAAATTATTGTCTAACTTCTCACCGGTACCCCTCGCTTCGTCCCTCATTACCCCCATTTGGTTTCCCATTACCCCCATTTGGCCCTCTAATCGCCCACTATCAACCCTCATTTGGCCCTCCATCCTATCCATTTTTGCATTCAGTTGGGTCAAGAATAATCTGAGGTCAAACCCGGTTTGCCCAGCGTCCCCAGCCGCCACCGCAGGCTCGCCCTCCGCGGCGACGCTATTTTGGGACCCTTCAACCACGTGAGCGAGCGCGCCATTTTGCGCGCCCGCTACTTCGTGCGTGACGGCGCTATTTTGCGAACCTGCCGCCCTCACTGCTTCGCTCTCCTCATGTCCCTCAATTTGGTCCTGGACCGACCCTACCTCACTCTCCTTTACCGGACCCCAGCCGTCTTGATCCGCCATAGCGCGACTTGCAAAATTCGAGTTTCGTAAAACAAAACAAATTTCGGCCGCTCCAAATTTTGACCAAATTTTTTTTTTTCCTCTATTCGTTTTTTTTTTTCTTCAAAATTTGGTCGGGCCTCGAATCTCACTCCCGACACCAATTGTTACAGATACGACTTTGATGGTATGGTGGGCCGAGCGGGATGGCCGCCGTATCCGTACAAGTTACCCGATTGTGCCCGAATGTTGACTAATCGCGCTACGCTGGCTCAATAGGAAAGAGAAGACACCCGGCTGGGTTATAATGACACAATACGACACCAGGGTTTCGATTCTCAAGTATATTCGTACGGAAAAAGGTTAGATTACAGGGGCTAGAGGTATATTACAGGAAGACAGGCACTTAGACACACTCTTATATTATCCCCGGACAGACGACAGACACACGGGACAAAATGCTGACTCACACGGGGGTTGATGAAAAGGGGAGGCAGGTCGCGATGGCTCAGGTGCACCTGGCTCAGGGACAGAATCACGTACGGTGGTGTCCAGAGATGCGTGAAGGTATCACAGCGCTTGTGGGTCGCGACTTTGGTCTCAAGCTGGGGAGGTCGCTCAGCGCTCGGGAGGGTGGCGTCTTTTCCTTCCAAGCTCGGGGCGCATCTCCCGTCACGTCCGGCGCGGGGCCGCGTATATATCCGGCGGGGAGTGACACGCCCTCGGCTCGTTAGCGCCGCCCCAGATGGCATCGGCCCATGGCTTCTCATTGGGTGCGGGGGTTACCGGCTCCGCCCTTGACGAGGGGCCGACAGGGAGCCCCTTCGTGGTAACCCCGTGGAGCGCGTGGTCAATGGTGGCTAACCGAGCCGGAAGGAGGACGCCCACTCCCCATGCCGTCACCGCGCCGCCCCCCTCTTTTGTTGTTGTTGTTGTAGTTGGCGCTTCTTCATGGGGAAGAGATGCGGAGAGGTATGGGGAGGTCCTAAACTTCCTAACAGGTGCCATATAATCACATTCTGGTGCAACGAAGAGTCATAATTAATGGAAACAAGTCCTTAACTGACATAGATTAAGAATAACTAGCAAGATGTCCTATAATTGTCTACGTGTGGTGCGGGGGACCTGGGCACGACATTTAATGGGGGGATGAAGGGGAAGATCGGCTCTAATGGGTGTTGTTTACAGACAATGGGACTAGGGAATGGGGTAAGGGAGAGTTGGGGAGTATCGGAGAAAATAGGGGAATATTTACAAGCGGATATGGAGGCCAAATTCCATATTCGCAACATTATGTTTTGTGTGCCTGTTTGATTTTTTGTGTGATAAATGTTAGCTCTTTAACGAGCCTCGGTCCTGTATATAAAAATAAAAAATTAGAAATGAGTGCTGATGAATACAGGTACATCTTTTTAGGCAGGAGACTGTTTTTGTAATGAAAATTTTTTTTTTTTTTGTATACAGAGTCGAGGCTCGTGTAAGAGCTAACATATTACACACAAAAACATGCACGGACCCATAAAAAAATACAATAAACTAGAAAGAGCAATCAGAGATTGCAGACCCTCACCAGGCTGTGTTTTCAGTGTTTTTTACGGGTTTTGTGTTAAAACAAATATGGCGGCCGAGCCACGTGACCGATGACGTCATCATTATTTTTTCTCCACCAATTTATCCCTAGATTATGCTCAAGAAATTTCATCTTCATCGGATGAAGTTTTGTACTTGTCGAATTATGACGTCACAATGGAGGCACCTATGACATCATCATTTAAAAAACCACCTTTAGAGGCCATTTTTCCTCGCAAGCAGGGGTTGGCCTTTTTCGGGGACCGTGGTTGTTGTTGTTTTTTGGTCCCCTTTTTGAAGCAATGTTTTACGGCCGGATGCCCTTCCTGCCGCCAACCCTTTTTGTCGCCTTTTTACGACAAACAGGGAATTACCAGTGAACTGGTACTCAATTTGCCGACCTCGGAAGGATGACAGGCTGAGCCAACCCCCCTGGCGTTAATTCAGCGATCGACCGGGATTCGAACCCAGGATCCTAGGATCCTAAGCTGGCACCCTAGCCGCTAGCCCAACACCAGGGTTTTATGACATCATCATTAACATATGTTATTCCACATGGAAAGTTCTTTATAATGAGCCATGTCTCAATTTTTTCTATGCAGCGTTTTTGGAGATATAGAGGTGCAAAGGTTTTCGGTTTTACCAAAATGGCGGCCGAAACACGTGACCTATGACATCATAATTATCATTAAAAAATTCTACAGGTGGAGTTGCACCTATGGTGAAAATTTCGTCAATCAGACCAACGGTTGCAGGCAAAATCGTATTTATTCTGTGCGGACAAACAAACAAACGGACTCAAATGCAATGCCCTCTTCTCTGGCGAAGGTAATAAAGTGAGCGGGAGACAAGAGGGGGAGAGAGAGGAAAGCATACAGCACAACAACAGTAGAGAACAGGGACGTCGGTAGATCTGTGGAAGGGAGAGAGCAGTGGGGGGTGGGGTGGAACAGAGGGGCAGAAGGGAGAAGGGAAGGGGTACACGGTATAAAGCAAATGACCACTACGAGGAATTTCAGGAAAGAAGTTGGAGATTGAAAGAGGTGGATTTAGGGTGAATTAACGGGGGTAGAAAAGATGAAGGTTTTGGATGAGGGAAGAGAAGAGATGATGGTGAACAGCTGTTTTAAAAGACCTGGAGAGAGGAGTGGGATTGAAGAGAGTGTGGGAGTTTGTTCCAGAGTGGGAGGAATGAAAGAGTGAAGGTGAGCAGAGAGTTTTGATTTTGGCAGTTTCACCAGAAGAGGGTTGCTGGCAGATCTTGTGCATCCTGCAGGAAAATTTGGGGGACAGAGCACAAACAGTGCAGGTGGAGCTAGGCCAGAGAGGAGTCGGTAGAAGACAGAAAGACCACCGGAACCTGTCTGCGGTGAGAGAGTGAAAGGCCCTCAGAATCAGCTTCAATCATGGGGGATGCCAATGATTCTGTATGCTTTGGTTTCAACAGCCTGAAGCCGAGCTAGGTGTGAGGCAGGAGCACCAGCCCAGAGGGGAGAGCAGTACTCCATTGAGCTGCAGATGAAAGCTTTGTATGTGGTGAAATATGTGCCGTGGCTTTGTATGTGGTGTGCTTTGTATGTGTGGTGCTTTGTATGTGATGAAAGCTATCTGTTGACAGCAACCGCCCAGGATAGTACTAACGTTCAGACTTAGGAGTGTTAAAGTGGTGCCCGGAACCATCTTACACTCTCCGTATGAGGATTGCTGGTCTTACTTTCTGTCTCACTCAAACTTTAGCTACCGGGCTAGCTTTAATCTCTCTCTCACAAACATACATCATACATTTTTCTTTCTCATTTTCACTCCTCACCTTTACATTCTCTCTCTTTTATTTCTGTTTCCTCACATTTCTTGATGCAGTTATTTTATTTAAAGCCTGGCCTCAATGAGGACTATGTGTAGTCCGTGACTGGAGCCTTCAACATAAAATAACTATAGCAATGCGACTGTGTCGCCAATATGCCTCCGCATGTCATGAGTAGATGACCTCATTCACTGTCCTAAAAATAAACAAGTTTGATTTAAATCCCTTCAGCTGTTTTCAAGTATCACATATTCACCAGCCATGACAGGTTTCACATTGATCAGTGAGGTGGTTTCAGAGAAGAGATTTTTTAAAATTTCGGCTTTCAAGCTAATATGGCTGCCACACCACATGACATATTACCTCAAACATATATATATACTCTGCATATGTATGGGTAGGAGATCATGTTTGTGAAGTTTCGTGTTGATCGGATAAGGTTAGTTTTTATATCCAAGATGGCTGCCAAACCACATGACCTACGATGTCATCATTTTCAAACTATATGCAACAATGGTATGAGATGATATTTATAAAATTTCACATCAATAGGGTAAGCAGTTTCAGAGAAATAATTATTTAATACTTTCCTTCAATCCAATATGGCTGCAACATTATGTGACCAATGATGTTTTCGTGATCATCTTTTAATGTCAATAACACACGTAAAGTTTTGATTCAATCGATTTGGTGGTTTGGGAGATGTTTTTTTAAGGTTTTAGGTTAAATCCAATATTGCTGCCAAACCATGTGACCTAAGATGTCATAAGTTTAATATTTCAATACAAATGGGTCATATATCATGTGCATGCAATTTCAGATTTTTAGGATAAGGAATTCAATTTAAACATTTTTGGCTGGTATACCACTTCACCTATGATGTCATCATTATCATGCTTTTGTTCCCCATTGGGAGTACTTGACAATGTGCCAGGTTTCAAATTTTTTTGTGTTTATTATTTGTGTTTATTATTTGTGTTTATTCCAAGATGGCTGCCATACCACGTGGCATATGATGTTACAATTATGACAAAAAAAATATTCTGCATGGGTGTCACTCCTACCCTGAAAGTTTTGTCTCAAATCAGACATGTGGTTGCTGAGAAAAGCAAGGTATAGCCGGTACAGACGGACAGACGTACGGACGGATGTACAGATAACCCGAAAACATAATGCCTCTGGCCACCTTCAGGGGTGGAGGCATAAAAATAAAAAATCACAAATGTGTTTCTTAGGTTATCTTTATATAAATAACATGACCAATTTGATAGTCAACAAAATTGATCAAAAACTGGATGGGAAAGTCAAGCTGCCAGCTTTACAGAGCAGGCATGCCCCCAATCCACCTCTTTCGTTGGACTTCTGGCTGGGTTTTTATGTCGTATATTTTATTTTGCCCATATCTCAATCTCTATCTCGATTAATCATGTAAAAGTTACAAAATTTTTTAGCAGTAATGAATACAGGTGTCACAAATATGTTTCTTAGGTTAGCTTAATATATACATATAAACAACGTGGCAGAATTTGTTAAATAAAATTAGAAGAAGACGTTTTGGTCACAAATATAAATATATAACCATATGCATTTGCTCCATTATAATAAGAGATATCTCTGTATGAAAACCTCATAAAATCGAAAATGTATTGGCCAATTTACATACATGGTCTGCATTTTATGCACTCCTAAAACACTGTACCAAATAAGTTGAAAAGTTTTGGTTGTACTCTGGGTGTGCATGGAAGTGTTCTTCTAAGTTGGGATGCCACCTCCAATTTAGATATATACGTTTTTGTGAAAGTGGAGAAGTATCATAATAAGAGGATGAATCATAATAAGAGGATGAAAGAGGATGAATAAGAGGATGAAGTGGAGAAGTATCATAATAATCAGTCATACCGACTAATTACTCCTGGACTCCTGGACACTCCTGGACAGAATAACTTGAAAATTGGATTTAATCGCAAAATAAATGCATAAACACATGGAAGTTGAACAAAGCATTCTAAAATACGGCAATTATCTGTGTTAAGAGTATAATTAAGCTATAATAATCAGATGTGGGAGGGGAATGCATTAAAACAAACATGTCTGTTTATTTGTGGGAAGAAATGTGTTTCAACTTGGTCATTATACATGGGAATGTTCATGTGGAGAATGAATGTTATTGTGCATGGGAATATTGCACCTCCAAATTAAAGTTCCCTCCTTTGCAGCTCCCATAGTGAGTGGGTGTTTGTATTAATAATAATAACAAGAAAGCAGTCATGCAGAGCAAGATACTTCCAAAATCCACCCCCCCTCCCCCCCCCCCCCCCAAAAGGTTGCCATGGATACATCAAATTGTCCATTTCATCAAGATTCTAATTGACAATCTTAATCAAAGCTCGGGTCAATCAGATTAAAATTGATGATTTTTCGGATGAAAATAGATATTAGAACTTTGACCTCGAGTTGACCTTTGACCTCAAAAATAGTTGATTTCCCAATTCATTGATGCACTATGTAATTGCTGTTTAATTTTCAAGTTAATAGGATGAAAAGTGACATTTTTCAGATGAAAAATTTATGATTTTACAGTTTTACTTGGAGTTGACCTTTGATGTTTTGACGAAAAAATAGTTGGTTTCCCAATTAAGTGAGGTATTATGGAATTGCTGTTTAATTGTCAAGTTAATCGGATGAAAAGTGACAATTTTCCAGATGAAAATTGATGATTTCAGAAGTTCGAGCTTGAGTTGAGCTTTGACCTTTAAATAGTTGGTTTCCCAATTTAGTGACTCAATATGCAAATGCTTTTCAATTTTCAAATCAATCGGATGAAAAAGTCGATTTTAGAAATTTGACCTCAAGATGTCCTTTGACCTCAAAATCGATGGGCTTCTTCCTTATTACGAACTCTACCTTCTGGTGAGGTTTCGTGAAGATTGGTTTAAAATTGTGACTTGTCGGTGATTGACAGACCGATAGACACAGACAAACAGGCAGACAGACAGATGGACAATGAATGAATGAACGAATGATCGTTTTAAGGCCATTTTCCCTGCTAGAGCAGGGGTTAGACTTGCAGGCCCCACGACAATCATGGTTCCCTGTTTGAGGCAATGTTTTTATAGCCGGATGCCCTTCCTGGCGCCAACCCTTAGTCGCCTCTTACGATGCGCAGGGATACGGTGTACATATTCTAAACCGGGGTACACACCGGGATCATTCATCCCAGCAAGCTGGTACTCAATTTGCCGACCTTGGAAGGATGACAGGCTGAGTCAACCCCCCTGGTGTTAATTTGGCGATCGACTGGGATTCAAACCCATGATCCTAGGATCCCAAGCCGGCACCCTAACCGCTAAGCCAACACCAGGCTACACCAGACAGACAGACAGAATAACGAACAAGACCAAGCAGTATACTTCTAAAATCTTCGACTTTGAAAAGTAATAATGGTATAAATAATAAACTGGTTTCTGAATAATTACTTACGCAAGGATATTAGGCATAGCCTGTGAGTATGGCAATGATTCTCTCTGTGATTCTTTGGTTGTTTTTTTTTTTGTATACTGAATCGAGGCTCGTGAAAGAGCTAACATTTACTTCACAAACAAATCACCCAGACAAACAAAATATATAAAAAGAGGGAGCGGAAAACAAGATGGGGAGAGAAGGGGCAGCACACAAACACAACATTTGAGAGCAGGGAGATGTGTGGAAGGGAGAGGGCTTGGGGGGAGGCGGCGTGGCAAGGGGGGGGGGGGAGGGAGAAGTATAAAACACAAGGACACCAAGGACTTCCAGGACAGAAGTTGGTATTTCAAAAAAGTGGAATTGGGGTGAAATTAGCGGGGGTAGAAAAGATCAAGGTTTTGGAAGGGGGAAGATAAGAGATGGTGGTGAACAGCTGTTTTAAAGACCTGGAGGGTGGAGTGGGATTGAAGAGAGTGAGGGAGTTTGTTCCAGAGGCGGGAGAAAAGAGGAATGAAGGAGTGAAGGTGAGCAGGGAGTCTTGATTTTGGCAGTTTGACGATAAGAGGGTTGCAGGCAGATCTTATGCGACCTGTAGGAATATTTGCAGGACAGAGCCCAGAGAGAGCTGGGGGGGGGGGGGGGCAAGGCCAGAGAGGAGTCGGTAGAAGACGGAAAGGCCACCAACCTGCCTGCGGTGAGTGAGTGAGAGGCCCTTGGAGTTAGCTTCATCGCGGGAGATTCCAATGATTCTGAATGCTTTGGTTTTAACAGCGTGAAGACGAGCTAGATGTGAGGCAGGAGCACCAGCCCAGAGGGGAGAGCAGTATTCCATTGAGCTGCGGATGAAAGCCTTGTATGTGGTGAGGAGCTCAGGTGTGCCAAGGAAGGACTTCGCACGACGGAGGATGCCCAGTCGGCGACTGGCTTTGGAGGCCAGATTTGAAATGTGGTTTTCCCAGGAAAGATCATGGCAGATAGTGAGACCCAAAAGTTTGAGTGACAGAACTTCTTGGAGAGGATTATTCAGAAAGTGGATGGGAGGGTTGTCCAGTCGGTCTTTTCGGAGAGACATCGTAAGAGTGTGAGATTTGTCAGGATTGAAAGACATGTTCCACTTGTTTGCCCAGTCTGTGATTTTGTCCAGGTCTGCAGAGAGTGAGGAGGCTGCAGACTGCCGATCTGAGGGATGAAGAATGGAGCGACAGAGAGTAGAGTCATCAGCAAAGAGATACAGAGGATTTTCAAGAGAGTCAGAGAGATCATTGATGAAGATCAGAAAAAGCACAGGGCCCAGAACACTGCCTTGTGGAACTCCAGCCTGAACAGGAAGAGGAGATGAGAGAAACCCATTCAGGGCCACACGTTGACTACGACTAGAGAGGAAGTCCGCCAGCCATGCGTGGAGATTTCCATGGATACCAAAAGAGGAGAGTTTGGTGAGCAGAGCGGGGTGCCAGACCGTATCGAAGGCACGTGATATGTCAAGGGAGACTGCTCTAATTTCCTGTTTGGCATTGAGGACCTCCATCCATTGTTGAGAAAGCAGAAGCAGCATGTCCAGAGTAGAGTGTCCAGGTCTGAAACCAAATTGATGATCAGAGATCAAGCCATTGGAGAAGAGGAAAGATTTCATATCTGAAGCAATGATGGATTCCATGACTTTGCTGATAATTGGGAGAAGGCTGATTGGTCTGTAGTTGCTGGGATCTGTTTTTGCACCTTTTTTGTGCAAAGTGGTGATGTTGGCAGATTTCCAAGCAGATGGAAGATGACCTTGAGCAAAAGAGAGGGTGAAGAGAACAGAGAGAGGGAGTGAAAGAGCGGAAGAACAGGACTTTAGGACCCGTGGGCTGATGCCGTCAGGTCCAGTTGCAGAATCCGAGTCGAGGGTTGACAGAAACTTTTCCACCTTGTCAGGAGGAAAGGACACAGAGTCCAGGAGCAGCTGGGTATGACTGGGTACGGTGGGTACAGAGAGGGATGGGTTTGGGACGCACGATTTAGAGGCAAACACAGAGCTGAGGCATTCAGCTTTTTCACGTGCGGAGTCAGCCATGTGGCCATTTGAGGTGAGGGAGGGGATGGAGGGGGAACAAACACCAGAAACAGATTTGACCAGACGCCACCAGGATTTGGAAGAGGGAGACAGATAAGAGATTTCGGTCCTGAGAACGGAGAGATATTGTTTCCTGGCTCTCCTGAGGGTGGACACACACTTGTTTCGGGCTTTGTGAAAGGAAATGAGATTTCCTTCCGTTGGATTTGCTTTCCAGGAGACGAAAGCAAGTTGTTTCTGGGCAATAGCCTCACCACAAGATTCCGTGTACCACGGACGGGAGGAAGGGTATGACAACTGAAGACGAGATGGGATAAATCTGTGCATGAGAGAGAGCAATTTACTTTGGAAGAATTCCCAGGATGAGTTGATGTCAGAGGCGGTAGAGATGGGAGACCAGTCCAGATGATTGATGGCTGCTTGAAGACCGTGCCAGTTGGCCTGAGTGAAATGCCAGACTCGTCGACGCTGAGGAGGCTCTCTGAGAATGGTCAGAGAGATGTCCACTTTAACAAGCACATGATCAGAAGAGCCGATTGGAGCAGAAGAAGAGCAGCAGACATTTTCAGGGAAGTTAGTCATAACCAAGTCCAGAACAGAAGATGCTCCGTTGACTGAAATCTGGGTCGGGAAATTGACAGATTGTGTCATTCCCAGTGAGTCACAGAAGTCCTTTGCTGAAGAGCCATGGCTGGTGAGAGAGGTACCCACACCCAGCCAACTGGCATGGTGACAGTTGAAATCACCACATATGAGGAAGAGAGAGTTGGGATGGGGAGATAGAAGGTGGTCCATATTCTCAGACAGCGAGATGTAGATGGAGTCATCACTGTTTGGTGGACGGTACAACACACATATGAACAAAAGGTGGGAACGAAGGGGAAGCCGTAGCCAAAGGTATTCCTGGGGGTGAGGTGGAGAGAGGGCAGTGCAGGGTGAGTGAGGAAGAGAGTTTTTTTATAAAGATAGCAACCCCACCTCCAGGACGAGGCTCAGGTCTATTATACCAGAGGAGGGAGTAAGCTGGGAGAGATACCAAGGAATCAGAGACATCATGAAGGAGGAAAGTTTCTGTTAAGCAGATCACGTCTGGTTTGTCAGAAGCAACCTGTATGGAGAGATCAGACAAGTTTGAGCGAAGGCCCCGGATGTTTGAGGTCCATACTGTTAAGGAAGAGGAAGGGGGAGCATCGGATACAGAACAGGGGGGGGGGGGGGGAGCGGTCGGGTAAGATGTGGAAGAGGAGGAAGAGGTAGGGAGAGCTGTTGAAGGTGTGTCAGAGATTACAGAATAGCTTGGAGAAAGGGAAGAATGGGGCGGACAAAAGGTTTGATGGTGATTGGGAGAGGCGCAGTGAGGTGTTATTTGACGAGAGGGAAGAGCGAGGCAGAAGGTTGAGGGAGATTAAGGTGAAAGTTGGAAGGGGGAAGAAGCGGGGAGGACGCTTTGAGGAGGAGGGGTGAGAGGGGAGTCTAGGAGGGGAGGAGCAAGGGAGAGTCTCGGAGGGGAGGGGTGTGGGGGGAGATTTGAAATGAATGGGTGATTGGGAAGATTTGGAGGGGAGGGGCAAGGGGAAGATTTGAAAGAGATGGGTGATGGGGATGATTTGGAGGGGAGGGGCAAGGGGGTAGATTTAGAGGGGAGGGGTGATGGGGAAGTTTTGGAGGGGAGGGGTGATGGGGAAGTTTTGGAGGGAAGGGGTGATGGGGAAGATTTGGAGGGGAGGGGCAAGGGGGAAGATTTGAAAGGGATGGGTGATGGGGAAGATTTGGAGGGGAGGGGCAAGGGGGAAAATTTGAAAGAGATGGGTGATGGGGAAGATTTGGAGGGGAGGGGCAAAGGGGTAGATTTGGAGGGGAGGGGTGATGGGGAAGTTTTGAAGGGGAGGGGTGATGGGGAAGATTTGGAGTGAAGGGGTGATGGGGAAGTTTTGGAGGGAAGGGGTGATGGGGAAGATTTGGAGTGGAGGGGTGATGGGGAAGATTTGGAGGGGAGGGGTGAGATTGGATTTTGAAAAGTGTACGATTAATGGGAAACGAACATTTATTGCAAAATGAGTTTCTTGAGACATTCGAGTCAAAAATACGTTTGAGGACGCTGGAGGGAGGATGGAGTGCTGGAGAGTTTAGGGAATGAATGAAAGATGCACTATAAGAGATGGAATTTTTTTTTGGAATGAATAGATTTGGTGAGCAAGTCGAAAGCATCCTTTTATAGAAGAAGAAGAAAAAGGTGTTATAGAATATGACAGAATACAGGTCTTCAGGGGACAGATTAGACATTTTTTAACAACGTGATCACGTGATCACAAACAACGTGGTCGAAGAACGAACGAACAAATAAGAACGAATAAACGAATAAGAACAGAAGGAAAAAAAAAAATTTTTTGAGGAGATTTTAAAACAAGGAAGTATGGGGTGAAAAGGCCGTGAAAAACAGAGACCGGAAAGTAATTGCAGCGCGATAGGAGAACTGCTGAGACAAAAACAAAGCCTCAAGCCAAGGTCGGACACGGTAGCCTAGTACTACACTTAGGCCTCAGAATACGCGATACGAAAGACCGACGATTCTGTACACAGGTATGAAAAACCAACACCAAGAATACTATTAAAGACACTCCAATAGGTACATACACCGAGAGAAAGATACAGTTTCGACAAAAACACAATTGTGAAAAGTTACTTAACTTCGAAAGCGAGCGCGCATGAACAGCTTTGAAGAGACGAGACCTCCAAATTGGTTGTTTTTTTTTGGCAGAATCAATGGACGAGAGCAGCTATCACTTCCAAAATTGGCACAGAGATTCATATTGGGAATGTCTTGGATGAGTTCAACTTTGTGGGTCCACGGAAAAATACAAAATGAAAATTAGTACGGGACAATATTTACTCACAACGCGGCCTGGCGACTGTACTAGCACCCTCTGAAACAGGTTTACACCAAAAGAAAAACAATGACACGAGTCAGCATCTCGATTAAGTGCATTTTATTTTTGATTGTTTTGATGTCTGGTGTAAGGTCAAAAGTTATTTAGTCAAAATAAGAACATAGTGAAAAGTGTATGGGTGACGAGTGAGGTGAGAAACATCAGCAATAAATAGACTAGTTTAGCGGTTGCCGAAGACGATAAGAAGAGGCCATTTCGTTGGGTACAAAAGGTTGTTTATTGTACAGAAATCTCCAGCAACTGCTCACGAACCGAAGTCGTAACGGCTTATATACACAAAGAATTAAGTTAAGCACCCCTACACAACGAATTAAGGTAAGCACCCCCTAATATATATTCTTTGTGTATATGTATACATTGGCATATATTCTAAGGTATGTGAGATCAAATAATGATTGGTATGACATTAGCAATTATCCATTGATGAAATTGAGTGATCAAAGTGAAAAAAAGTGATTGGTTGAGTCAGTGATCCGATCACGTGGGTCCTACACACGTTATTGACGCAAAGATCGCTAGAGGTCTTCTCAGAACAATGACTGTACGTTAGAAAACATAAACGTCATCCACACTGTCCGTGATGGACCTATAGCTCCATACTTAAATTGAGGTGAAAATATGCCTAAAATTCCCAAAAAATTTCACCTTAAATTATTCAGAATAAAATATTGAAAACGGCATGATTGTTATGTTTTTATGTGACCATAATATCACTTCTCCAGAAAATATAGCAATATCATGGGTATATTACACTGTTTTGACGACAACAAACTTGTAATGTGCGAGGTTGTAAAAAAACGGGGGGGGGGTGCTTAACTTAATTCTTTGTGTATATAAAACAAGCACCCTCTTTGGAGGGCGTGGCTCCAACAGCCGCGCGTGCGTCACGACGACACAACCAAACGCCCGTGTGCGTGGGTTAGAACAAACCCATCGTAATGGTAACCGTCACATGCGGATAAGTGAATAAGGTAACCGCGACATGTGCATAAGGTAACCACTACACTAGATTATATACATGAATAAACAAGGAAACAACCAAACACCCTTGCCTGTTGATAAGACCAATGGCTGAATCAAGTGAAACTGAAGATCCTCCCTTTTCAGGGCGAGGAAAGTATGGAGGAAGTGGTTCCTTCTCCCCAGCCATTTCAGGTTGTTCCACATCATCTGGGCACTTCGAGCACTTTTTACGTAGAATCTGAAAAACAACGAGCAGGAGATAGTGAAATAACTAACAGGAAACTGTAATATTACGATGGGAAATATTTGACAATCTGACCAAAATTTTAATCCAAAATAAACCAGATCAAACGCGAACAACAAGATATGATTAAAGAGCAATTGAAAACTCACTTGGAGTAAATATAAATGGCATTAGAGTTATCTAGTTCCGTCAAGTTATGGCCGACTTCTGGTGACATTCATGATCAGATTTCTCCAAACATCACAATTCTGCAATGCTTCCTGGAGCTCTCACAGAGACAGCTTGGTTGTAGCCTTTACCCCATCCATCCAGCACATCCAAGTCTGCCTCTTCTTCTTCTTCTTCTTCTGCCCTCAATCCTAACCAGCATGGTTGGTTGAACCAGCATGGTGCATGATGTGTCCAAAGTATGACAGTTTCTGTTTTGGCATCAATGCTACTAATCTATGTACAAGGTGTTCTAATTTCTGCAAGCACTGATTTCTTTGTTACCTCCACCACCGAAGGTGGATGGAGGTTATGTTTTCACCCATGTCTGTTGGTTTGTTTGTCTGTCTGTCTGTTTGTGAACAAGATATCTCAAAAAGTTGTGGACGGATTCGGACGAAATGATTAGATTTTGCTGAAGATCCGGATCCTGCTAGTATAACTTTTGTAAGTGATTCTTCACCATTGAGAGATAAGGCCAAAAACGATACATAGCACAATATCTAAGAAAGTTGTGGACTGATTCGGACGAAACCTGGTGGACAGATTGGGTATGTGACAAAGAAGACTTGATTCAATTTTGGTGAAGATACGAATCCGGATCCGGATCAGTGAATTATTTAATTTTTAAGCGATTCTTCACCATTGAGAGATCGGGCGAAAAGCGATATATAACATCAGATTTTAAAAAGTTATGGACGAGTTATGACTAAACTTGGTGAACGAGTTGGTTTGGTGGCAAGAACAAGCCGATTAGATTTTGGTTCAGGTCCGAATCCAGATCTGGCCTATCAGATGATAGAAAACGTAAACTGTTCAGCCTGGCAGAGGTATGCCCTCCACCGAGTGCCGTTCTAGTTATTCTTGCAGTTGATGGAGTTTTGAACATTTGTCTACAACACCACATTCAAAATTGTTAATCTGCTTCCTTTCTTTCATTTTCACTTATGAAAAGTGAAAACTTTTTGAAAGAGTGAAAAAAAACCAGTACGGTGTGTACCCTGGTACGGTGTGTACCCTGGTTAGAATAGGTACACCGTATCCCTGCGTGTCGTAAGAGGCGACTAAGAGGGTTGGCGTCAGGAAGGGCATCCGGCCATAAAAAAAACATTGCCTCAAAAAGAGAACCATGACAATTACAACAACATATGGGCAGGGTACAGCCCTAAGTGGAGATCGGTTTCTGAGGTTTGGGACATGGAATGTAGGGACAATGACAGGGAGATCAGGAGAAGTGGTGGAAGTATTGGTCAGAAGAAGTGTGGACATATGTTGTGTGCAAGAGACGAGATGGAAGGGAAGTGGTGTGAGAATGGTGAAGGGTAGGCAGGGACAGAAATACAAGTTTGTGTGGCAAGGGTGCCCGGAGGGCGTGAATGGTGTTGGTGTCCTGTTTTCTGAGGAGTTTGTAGACAGTGTGGTGAGTGTGACCAGAGTGAGTGATAGGTTGATGATGGTGAAAATGATGATTGGAAAGCTCTTGGTGAACATCATCTCGGGATATGCTCCGCAGGTTGGTCGGAGCGATGAAGAGAAGGACAAGTTCTGGTGTGCGATAGAGAAGCTGATGGAAAACGTGAAAGATGAGGAAGTTGTTGTGGTAGGAGGAGACCTAAATGGACATGTGGGAAGGAGTATGGACGGTTTTGAGGGAGTTCATGGGGGTTACGGATATGGTGTGAGAAATGGAGAAGGCGAAAGGATTTTGGAGTTTGCTGATGGAGCTGATTTGTTGATTTGCAATACTCAGTTCCAGAAAGG
This sequence comes from Myxine glutinosa, assembly GCF_964187855.1. Taxonomy (NCBI): domain Eukaryota; kingdom Metazoa; phylum Chordata; class Myxini; order Myxiniformes; family Myxinidae; genus Myxine; species Myxine glutinosa. The sequence continues at coordinate 252,236,619 of NC_136261.1, forward strand.
GGATAATAAGCTTGTTACATACACGTCAGGTGGGTCGACGACAACTGTTGACTACCTGATGGTGCGTAGGCGAGATAGGGGGCACCGCCGGGACACAAAGGTGATCCCGGGGGAGGAGGCGGTTTCACAGCACCACTTGGTTGTCTGCGACATAAGGGTGAAAGGTGCGAGGAGAGCTCGGCGGGTGAAGTACCAACCGAGAATGAAGGTGTGGAGGTTGAAAGAGGTGACAGTAAGGGAGGCATTAAAAGAGAGGCTGAGTCGGGTCGAGGATGATGTGGTTGAGCTTGAAAGTTGTTGGATGTCAATGAAAGATAGTCTGTTGGGAGCCGTTGGTGAGGTATGTGGATGGACAAAAGGACCACCGAGGCACTCGGAAACATGGTGGTGGGATGATGAAGTTGGAAAGAGGATTGACGAGAAGAGGAAGAAGTTCAAGGAGTGGCAGAAGGCGAAGGGTACGGGAGCAGAAAAAGCAGAGCATGAAAGTTATAAGGCAGCCAAGAAGGCTGCAAAGAAAGAGGTAGGAAAGGCGCAGGAGGTATGTAGGAAAATGTTCGGAGAACGCTTGGATTCGGAAGAGGGTCAGAGAGCGGTATTCAGGATTGCAAAGCAGATAGCGAAAGAGAGGTGTGATGTGATGGGGGTGAGTTGCTTGAAGGATGAAGTGGGACAAATCATTGTGGACCCAGATGGAATTAAAGGAAGATGCAAAAGATATATGGAAATGCTGTTGAATACAGAGAATGAATGGGATGGCAACATAGAGAGTAACCCAGTTTTAGGACCGGCAGAGAAGATAACTGAGAAGGAAGTTGAGGAAGCGATAAAAGCAATGAAGAGTAGAAAAGCGGGAGGGCCGACGGGAGTTGTGGGAGATATGTTGAAGGAGATCTGACAGAGATCTGTAATCTGGTGGTGAAAGAAGGCCGCATTCCAGTGGTTTGGGAACTGAGTACCCTTGTCCCTCTATACAAGGGGAAAGGTGACCCTCTGGAGTGTGGCTCGTACCGAGCGATAAAGTTATTGGAGCATGGAATGAAGGTATTGGAAAGGGTGTTGGAGAGGAGGATAAGGAAGAACGTGAAGATCGACGAAATGCAGTTTGGATTTATGCCAGGAAGAGGAACGACAGATGCGCTCTTTATTGTGAGGCAGTTGCAGGAGAAGTACATGGAGAAGAGGAAGAAGTTGTTTCTTGGGTTTGTTGATCTGGAGAAAGCATTCGATAGGGTTCCACGCGAAGTATGACATGGGCATTGAGGAAGTTAGGAGTGGAGGAATGGTTGATCAGAGTAGTGATGGCAATGTACAAAAGAGCGCGCACAGCTGTAAGGACGAAGGACGGGAACAGTGGTGAGTTTGAGGTGAAGGTGGGAGTGCATCAGGGGTCGGTACTAAGTCCACTACTATTTGTAGCTGTGATGGAGGTGCTGGCTCAGACCGTAAAGGAGGGTTTACCGTGGGAGTTGTTGTATGCAGATGATCTGGTGTTGATTGCGGAAAGTATGGATGGACTGAAGGAAAAGATGAACAAGTGGAAGGAATGTATGGAGACAAAAGGTCTGAAGGTGAATATAGGAAAGACGAAGGTGATGGCAAGTGGTAAAGCATGTGGTGAGGTGGAAAGAACTGGGAAGTGGCCATGTGCTGTGTGCAGGAAGGGTGTCGGAGTGAACTCCATTCAATGTACAATGTGCGCCGAGTGGGTTCATCAAAAATGTAGTGGTCTGAGAGGGTCATTAACCAGTGTGGCAGCTATATTCAAATGTAAGGTGTGCACAGAGGGAACTGCAGATGGAGGAAATGTTGAGTTGGATCTTGGAGACGGCGTGAAGCTGGAAGGTGTGAAAACATTTTGCTACCTCGGAGACATGCTGAATGGAGAAGGTGGATCAGACACGGCAACGGTTGCTCGAGTGAGATGTGCATGGAAGAAGTTTCGGGAACTGAGTGGCGTGCTGATGAGGAGGGGAGTGTCGTTGAAGCTGAAGGGAAAGGTGTATGCTGCATGTGTGAGAAGTGTTATGATTTATGGGAGCGAGACATGGGTCATGAATGTAGAGCAGCAACGAAGGCTGGAAAGGGTGGAAATGCGAATGGTTCGGTGGATGTGCGGAATGCCGCTGAGAGAGAGGAAGACAAATGATGAATTGCGAAAGATGATGGGAATAGAGCCTGTGATTGATGCTGTGAAGAGGAACAGGTTGAGATGGTTTGGTCATGTGTTGAGGAAGGATGAAAGTGACTGGTTGAGAAGAATGATGGAAATAAATGTAGAAGGAAGTAGAGGACGGGGAAGACCGAGAAAGACTTGGCTAAAGACGGTGGAAGAAGACATGCGGGCAAGGGGGTTAACGAGGAGAGATGCAGAAAATAGGGCAAAATGGAGAAAATTGTCATGGGGACCGCAAGGCTAACCCCCGCTCTTGCAGGGAAAATGGCCTTAAAATGCATGTTGTTGTTGTTGTTGTTGTTGTTTTCTTTCATTTTCACTGTCCATGACACATCCATACATTGCAACTGTCAACGTTATGGCACGCTGTCAACCAAGTAAAACTCTGCAAAACGTTTTTTATACCTTTATTGCATATTTACCTCCGCCATCAAAGGTGGATGGAGGTTATGTTTTCACCCCTGTCTGTTTGTCTGTGAACAAGATATCTCAAAAAGCTGTGTATGGATACGAACAAAATTTGACAGAGAGGAAGTGTATGTGACAAGGACGAAATGATTAGATTTTGGTGAAGATCCGGATTCGGATCCGGCTAGTAGAATTTTTAACGTGATTTTTCACCATTGGGAGATAGGGCCAAAAACGACATATAGCAGGATATCTCAAAAAGTTGTGGACGGATGTGGATGAAACTTGGTAGACAGGTTGTGTGTGTGACAAGGACTAAACAATTCGAGTTTGGTGAAGATTGGAATATGGATTCGGATATGAGAATTATTTAATGTTTTAAGTGATTCTGCACCATTTAGTGAAAGGGCTAAAACCGATACAGAGCACGATATCTCAAAAAGCTATGGACGGATTTGGACGAAACATGGTGGACCAGTTGGGTGTCTGACAAGGACGAATCGATTCTATTTTGGTGAAGATCCTTATATGGATTCGGATAGGAGAATTGTTTAATTTTTACGTGATTCTTCACCATTGAGAGATCGGGCAAAATGCGATATATAACATGATATTTTAAAAAAAGTTGTGGACGAGTTATGACTAAACTTGGTGGACGAGATGATTAGGTGAGAAGAACAAGCCAATTAGATTTTGGTTCAGGTCCGAATCCAGATCCAGCCTATCATTGGGATACAAAACATAAACTGTTCGGCCTGGCGGAGGTATGCGCCCGAGTGCACCAGTACCGAGTGCAGTTGAAGTGTTTAGACATGTTTTCAAGGTCATATCTAGTCAGAGTTTTTTACTTCTTTTTTCCCGCCTTTCTCAATTTTACTTGTAGTTTAGCCTCAAGGAGTTCATGATATGTGAATCACAAAGTAGCACTTTTCCTTACATAACACATTCTGTAATAACTTCGAAACAATAACGCATACTATGCTGCAGCAAATAACACCTTATATAATATTTGGTCGAGTGGGCTGGATTTGGTGAATTGGTACCAGATTGAAGCACAAAGGGGGACCCACTTTTTATGAAATCCATGTCCATAGTTTCCAAAAATCATGGAGAGCCGTTTGGGAAATGCAGCATTCTGTCATTTTGGGGTTACCATAGTAACCAGTACTGTTGCGGGGCAACCAATATCGAAAATACGCAAAGGTGCTTATCTCAACTTCTAGACCACATATAATCATAATCTGGGTATACATTTGCATAGCTTTGAGGGCGCCAAATCCATTTGAATAGGTACCTGACCTACAGAGGTTGTGTTCAAGGTCAACGATGAAGGTCACACTCCAAAAACAAAAATTGCATTTCTTCGCATTGTTAGCCCATGCCGTTCATCCCTGATGCCACCGTTTTCAACACATCTTTGCATTTTTTATTTCAAACAAACTAAGTCGCCTCGCTGCAAAATTGTGCCATTTTTACAGTTGCTAAGGCCAAGGATGTGGTTGCTATGGTGATGAAAAATACAATCCCGCTCCATAGCAACGGAACAGAAAATGGGCTATATTTGGCTTCTAGGTGGCATATACATGTGAACTTGGCATCCACTCACATAGTTTTGTAGGTGGCAAATCTGATGGAATAGGTTTTGTGACCTTCAGAGGTCATTTTCAAGGGTCAAATGTCAAAGTCAAACTAAAATAATTTACATAATTAACAATAATATATGTATACTGCATATATATATATATACGTAGTGTGTTCAAAAAGTATCAGACCTTTGTTCATAAAAGATACTCGCATCCAGATAAAAAAATTTTTATAATAATCTCGTTCAAAGTAGTCCCTTTGGGCTGCCACACACTTCTCCCAACGGTTCTGCCACTGTCGGAAGCAGCGCTGGAACGCCTCTTTTGGGATGGCGCGCAGCTGGTCCGTCGCATTCCGCATGATGTCTTCTCTGAAGTCGAAGAAGACGGTCAGCATGACTTTGACATTGCTGCGGACCTGCCTTGCTTTTTTTGGCCTCGGGGATGTTGGATGCTTCCATTGTGATGACTTCAACTTGGTTTCTGGGTCGTACCCATAAACCCAGGACTCATCGCCAGTGATCACTGTGTTGAGGAAGCTGGGATCGCTGTTCACAGTCTCCAGCATGTCCTGTGCGATCTCCAAACGGAGTTGCTTCTGCTCAATCGTTAGCAGCTTTGGTACGAACTTCGCTGAGATTCTCCTGAAGCCCAAATCCTCCTTCATAATGGAATGAACGGTGTTGAATCTTGCGGATCGTTTCCACTTGGGAATCGCCAAGCTTTACACAAAATTTGATGCAGTAGCGTTGTTCAAGTTTTTCCGCCATTTTGTCAAAAACGAAAATCCGACGGCGCTCACTTACATGTCCTCACTCATCGGCGGTCTGCCGTCGAATGACAGCTTCTGCAGGTGGGAAAAAATTCACGCGTGCGCATAAGGACCGCCTACATACGTGCACCAATCAACGCCTCCCTAGCTTCTTTTTTTTTACGCACGAAAAATAAAGGTCGGATACTTTTTGAACACAGTAGTCTATATACAGACTTGGCATTTAATATGGAATTTTTTTTTTTTTTTCTTGACTTGGGTTTACTTTCTTAACTCAGTATATCAATCTGGTGAGTTTCTTTTACACTTTGGTGATTTATTTGTTAAAAGAACCATTTCACTGATTGTCTGTCGCAGCAAGAAGTCAACAACAGGATTATATCACAGGTGGCATGGCAAAATGTACGGACAGGTGCATTTGATGATTGGCTTCACAGTCGGGTATACAAGGGTTGTTGCGTTCTGTATTAGTGGAAAACAACTGCTGCACGTCTCCAAAAGTTATTGCCCCTTCCTCTGGAGATGGTCCGTCAACTTGACAATGCTGTTTGTCATGGTGTGGTGGCTTTACGAAATTACGGCATGAAACAGCGTGCTATTGCGCGGCAGTATGGCATCACTCAAGGTCAGGTGTCAAAGATCGTGAAACGAAATGCTCAGAGGGGTGTCCCTACTCCAATACCGAGGCCAGGACGTCCCCGCAGAACCACAAGGAGGGATGATCGCCAGCTGCACCGGTTAGTCCGCAATGGCCGTACCAAGTCAGCGAATCGGCTAAGGGCTGAGTGGCAGCATCTGACAAATGTGCCTGTATCCAGAAGGCTAGACAACCAACGACTGGTTCATGCAGGCTATCGTGCCAGGCGTCCCCCGAGAAAGCCACGCCTGACCAGACAACACCGCCAGCGTCGATTGCAGTGGGCCAGAGAGCACCGTCAATAGCAGCCAGGACACTGGAATCACGTGATCTTCAGTGACGAGTCTAGATTTCTGGTCTATCGTCAAGATGGCCACGTCCGAGTGCGCAGACAAGTGAAAGAAGCCTACAACAAAGATTGTATAGTGCCAAGAGTCCAAGCTGGTGGTGGTGGGGTGACCGTTTGGGCTGCTTTTCATGCAGGGGGAAAAACTGACCTGGTTGTTCTGAATGGAAACCTGAACCAGTTCAAGTACAGGGCCATTCTGGAAGAAACATTGCTTCCATTTGCTCGTGCAGCCTTTCGAGGAAACGTTGTCTTCCAAGATGACAATGCACGGCCTCATCGTGCTCGCATGATCCAACACTTTCTTGCTGGCCGTGGTGTAGAGCATATGGAGTGGCCTGCCATGTCCCCGGATAGGAATCCAATAGAGGACTTGTGGGCAGAATTAACGCGTCAAATCAACCACTTGGACCAGCAGCCGACCTCTGTGCGTGAATTGCAGCAGGCTATTGTCACTGCATGGCAAGCGATTCCTGTCCAAACCTTGGCAAATCTCGTGAACAGCATGCCTCAACGTGTACGTGCTCTCCTGAATGCTCGTGGGGGTTACACGAAGTACTGAACTGTAATTTTACTGTCCGTAATCCCAGTCGTAATTTAACTTTTGTTTTTGTTAAAAAAAAATTTGGCTAATGTGCAAAATAAAGAGATACTTCTGGAAAACGTACAGAAGTTTAACACAGTACTGTCCATGAATTGAGTTCGATATCAGTTTGCATCACTTTCAAGGATCAATTTATTTGTTTCGAAATGTCAAATGTGGTTTTTGTTTCTTTTAAAGGTCACATTAACAAAATCTAGAATAATTTCAACATAATTCTAATGAACTTTTGGTTCTAAGACATCTTGAAAAGTAAGTTCACCCCCACAAAAAAAATATTCCATATTAAATGCCAAGTCTGTGTGTGTGTATATATATATATATATATATATATATATATATATATATATATATATATATATATATATATATATATATATATATATATATATATAATTCCAGTAATCTCTGTGTGTATGTATGTATGTATGTATGTATGTATGTATGTATGTATGTCTGTATGTCTGTGACCGCTGTTTCTCGACAACCACGGGTCCGATATACTTTAAACTTGCCAGGTATATTGCTGGGGACCCGAGGATGTGCCTTTTCAAGGTTTCATATTAATCGGAGAAGTAGTTACCGAGCTATGTCCAAAAAACGATTCAACCAATCAGAGAGCAGCGAGCTATCACGTGTGCCGAACGTGGCGAACAGACTCTGCCTCGGACGGCACATTTGAGAGCGTATTCATTTATTTCACGTTGGCAAACTATGTTGCCGTTAAACTATGTTTTAAAACTAATTAAAACTAATTTGCGATTCATTCGCTTTCCTGCACGTTTGTGCACGCTATGGCGATTTCTTTACCAAACTCCGCAAGCCGTTCGCTTTGGACCAAACCATTTCATGTAAATAGAGGGGGGGGATTGTCACCGTACTCGCAAGCCGTTCGCTTTGGACCAAACCATTTCATGTAAATAGAGGGGGGGGGGATATAATTTTAGATATAGATATAGTACGGGCATGCCCTAGTATATATAAATAACATAATTTATCATGTCAAATGTATGTGTTCATTTCATGTCATAGTACCTCAATTCAGTTTGTGATGGAGGGAGCCCATACATCCTGCCAGATACTTCTGGCAAGAAGAGACAGTTGGAACATGATTGACCAAGGAGCAAGAAGGTTAAGGGAGATGACGAAGGTACATGTCTCACATGACGAAGTAACAGCCTCTCTTGCAGTTAATAGCTCTGTGCTATCTGAGAATTTTGGCACACTGTCCATCATGCAGTCACTATCAAAGATTGCACGTGCATTGTGAACCACAGCACTGAGAATATACTTCCTGAAAAGCAGTACTATGAATCAGAATGTTGCAAAAAATTCTGTCATAGCAAATCACTGTAAAGTCTGAAAAGGCTCAAAAAAAGCAAGAATGAGACGGAACAGTAAATGATTATCCCTTTACCAAAGCGCTTAAGAAACATATGATCATCTTCTCGAGATCAATAGTCATGCAGTGGACATCTATGCAAAGGTGATTGCATTTTCTGCGATAAATATGTGAAGGTTATACATAAAACACGTGGAGAAAAGGACAAACTGGTGCAAACATGTGATCTGCATTCCAATGATACGCAATGCAAAACTTTTTTTTCTTCTATTTTATCTTGAAGGCTTCACGTCACGTCACTGTCATGGCTCCAGTCATGGACTATATAATCCTCATAGAGGCCAGGCCTTAAATAAAAAAGGAGAAAAGTGTATGATGTTTGTTTGCGAGAAAGAGAGATTGAAGCTAGCCCGGCAGCTAAAGTTTGCGTGAGACAGAAAGTAAGACCACCAATCCTGACACGGAGAGTGTAAGATGGATCCGGGCACCAGTTTAACGCTCCTAAGTCAGAACGGTAGTACTACCCTGAGTGGTTGCTGTCTACAACTTACTACCTAAAAAAACAACTGCAACCACTCAAGTCTGATTCACATTTACTTACCCAACAATTATGGTTAGCAATCTTGAAATTGCCACTCTTTTGTCTAAATTCTAAAAATGATGTTTGAAAGACAATTGCAACTGCAGGTTAAAAGTGTCTCGTGAGCAGAACCAAGTCACTGAAAACACACACAGAGAGAATGCACAAAAGGCCTCAAACCTGATTGATCTCTCCATACAGGTTCCTTTTGACAAACCAGACTTAATCTAATTAACAGAAACTTTCCTCTTCAAGATGTCTCTGATTCCTTAATATCTCTCCCTGGTTACTCCCTCCTCCGGTATGATAGACCTGAGCCTCGTCTTGGTGGTGGGGTAGCTATCTTTATCAAAAACTCTCTTCCTCACTCTCCCTGCACTGCCCTCCCACCACCTCACCCACAGGAGTACCTCTGGCTACAGCTTCCCCTTCGGTCCCACCTTTTGTTCATATTTTTATTTTGTTAATTTGTTCATGTCCCACCTTTCGTCCACCAAACAGTGATGACTCCATCTACATCTCGCTGTCTCATAACATGGAACAACTTCTATCTACTCATCCCAACTCTCTCTTCCTCATATGTGGTGATTTCCACTGTCATCATGCCAGCTGGCTGGGTGTGGGTACCTCTCACACCAGCCATGACACCTCAGCAAAGGACTTGTGACTCACTGGGACTGACACAATCTGTCAATTTCCCGACCCGGATATCAATCAACGGAGAATCTTCTCTTGGAGACTTGGTTATGACAAACTTCCCTGCAAATGTCTGCTGCTCTTCTTCTGCTCCAATCGGTTCATCCGACCATATTCTTGTTAAAGTAGACATCTCTCTGGCCATTCTCAGAGAACCTCCTCAATGTTGACGAATCTGGCATTTCACTCAAGCCGACTGGCACGGTCTTCAAGCAGCAATCAATCATCTGGACTGGTCTCCCATCTCAACTGCCTCTGACATCAACTCATCCTGGGAATTCTTCCAAAGTAAATTGCTCTCTCATGCAGAGATTTATCCCATCCCGTCTTCAGTTGTCACACACTTCCTCCCGTCCATGGTACCCGGAATCTTGTGGCGAGGCAGTTGCCCTGAAACAACCTGCCTTCGCCTCCTGGAAGGCAAATCCAACGGAAGGCAATCTCATTTCCTTTCACAAAGCCCGAAACGAGTGTGTGTCCACCCTCAGGAGAGACAGAAAACAATATCTCTCTACTCTCAAGAGTGACTCTCAAACCTATCTCCCTCTTCCAAATCCTGGTGGCATCTGGTCAAATCTGTTTCTGGTGTTTGTTCCCCTTCCATCCCCTCCCTTACCTCAAACGGCTACACAGCTGACTCCGAACGTGAAAAAGCTGATGGCCTCAACTCTGTGTTAGCCTCTAAATCGTGTGTCCCAAACCCATCTCTCTCTGTACCCACCATACCCAGTCGTACCCAGCAGATCCTGGACTCTGAGTCGTTCTCTCCTGACAAGGTTAGGATAAGACAAGACAAGAGAGAGTGGCATCAGCCCACGGGTCCTAAAATCCTGCTCTGCTGCTCTTTCACACCCTCTCTCTGTTCTCTTCACCCTCTCATTTGCTCAAGGTCATCTGCCTTCTGCTTGGAAATCAGTCAACATTACCGCTGTACACAAAAAAGGTGCAAAAACAGATCCTTGCAACTGCAGACCAATCAGCCTGCTCCCAATCATCAGCAAAGTCATGGAATCCACCATTGCCTCAGATATCAAATCCTTCTTCTTCTCCAATGGCTTGATCTCTGATCATCAATTTGGATTCAGACCAGGTCACACTACTCTGGACATGCTGCTTCTGCTGTCTCAACAATGGATGGAGGTCCTCAATGCCAAACAGGAAATTAGAGCTGTCTCCCTTGACATATCATGTGTCTTCCGATACGGTCTGGCACCCCGCTCTGCTTACCAAACTCTACTCGCATGGTATCCATGGAAATCTCCACGCTTGGCTTGTGGACTTCCTCTCTGGTAGTAGTCAACGTGTGGCCCTGAATAGATTTCTTTCATCTCCCCTTCTAGTGGGGGGGGGGGGGGGGGGCTATGTACTCAATTTCAAGTTTGTGTGCAGTTCATGTTAATTTTGCGCAACCACTATAAATGTACTCTCCTGGGTCCTACTAATCGGAAAAATGATGTCGCCAATTTTTTTGTTGACCTTTCGTAAGCTTGACTCAAGGTCAAAGTTCAAACGTCATTACAGTGACCATACTTCATTCAAAGTATATCGACCTTGGTACCAAAATGTGGCAAATTTCACAAGGAACATTGATTATGACATTTGTTTTGTCATTTGCCCTCAGATGTTTGCAATATGCAAATTAATAAGCAAATGACCTCCTTCGAGAAAAAATATGCATAATTAACATTTAGTCTTCACCATACACGTAAATCCCATCACTTCGCATTATTATTGAATGCCAATCATTAGTTACCATCTCAAATGTGTTCTGCTGGATCCTAAACTGGAAAAATATGTTGCTTATTGTTTTCTGTTGACATGTTCTTGATATTAACTGACCTTTGACATGTACTTGACTTTACTTACCTTGACCCAAGGTGAAATGTCAAATGTCATTTTAACTACGTGATGCGATCAAGCAAAATAAGTCGGATGTCTAGAATATTGATTTTTGGATTCAAGTTCCCAATGCTTTTCTTTATACTGTTCATTCATCATGCTCATTTGCTCATGTTGGTTGGGTTTTTAGCCATAGTTAGTATTTTTAACATATAATTTGTTGCCTAAAAACACAAAATTGATTCTGGCAGATGTCAAATCACTTTGCTTGTTCGCGTCACACATATATTCTGTTTGCTCTTTTCAGGGAAGGACTCCAACCCTGTTAAGATAAAGAATTAATGCTTTTGTAAGATACAATGACCTGTAGTATCTCCATGTAGGTCTACAGTCAACCTCATTCATACCTTGATTTTTATTAGTGCCCATTGGTAAGTCAAATTATTTAATACTTCCAAATGATAACTTGGATCGAACGTACTATGTAAATGATATTTTAATTCATCAATTTGAAAAGAATATTTCATTTAGCGACGGATAGTATGTCCCAATTAACTCCGCTATTTCATCTTTTGCCTCATTAACAAAACGTTTTTCCGGTTTAGGATCCAGCAGAACACATTTGATATGGTAACTAATGATTGGCATTCAATAACAATGCGAAGTGATGGGATTTACATGTATGGTGAAGACGATATGTTAATTATGCATATTTTTTCTCTAATTCGGTCATTTGCTTATTAATTTGCATATTGCAAACATCTGAGAGCAAATGACAAAGCAAATGTCATAATCAATGTTGCTTGTGAAATTTGCCACATTGGTACCAAGGTCGATATACTTTGAGTGAAGTCTGGTCACTGTAATGACGTTTGAACTTTGACCTTGAGTCAAGGTCACAAAAGGTCAACAGAAAAAAATGGCAACATCATTTTTCCGATTAGTAGGACCCAGTAGAATACATTTATAGTGGTTGTGCAAAATTAACATGACCTGCACACGAACTTGAAATTGAGTACATAGGCCCCCCCCCCCCCCCCCCCCCCCCCACTATTCCTGTTCAGGCTGGAGTTCCCCAAGACAGTGTTCCGGGCCCTGTGCTTTTTATGGTCTTCATCAATGATCTCTCCGACTCTCTGGAAAATCCTCTCCATCTCTTTGCTGATGACTCCACTCTCTGCCGCTCCATACCTTATCTCTCAGATCGGCAGTCTGCAGCCTCCTCGCTCTCTGCAGACCTGGACAAAATCACAGACTGGTCAAACAAGTGGAACATGTCTTTCAATCCTGACAAATCTCACACTCTCAATATGTCTCTTCGAAAAGACCGTCTGGACAACCCTCCCGTCTACTTTCTCAACAATCCTCTCCAAGAAGTTCTGTCACTGAATCTCTTGGGTTTCACAAACTGCCATGATCTTTCCTGGGAAAAACACATTTCCAAGCTGGCCTCCAAAGCCAGTCGCCGACTGGGCATTCTCCATTGTGCGAAGTCCTTCCTTGGCACACCTGAGCTTCTCACCACAAACAAGGCTTTCATCTGCAGCTCAATGGAATACTGCTCTCCCCTCTGGGCTGGTGCTCCTGCCTCACAGCTAGCTCGGCTTCACGCTGTTGAAACCAAAGCTTTCAGAATCATTGGAATCTCCCACGATGAAGGTAACTCTGAGGGCCTTTCACTCACTCACAGCAAGCAGGTTGGTGGTCTTTCTGTCTTCTACCGACTCTTCTCTGGCATAGCCCCCCCTCCCCCCAGCCCTGTCGGTGCTCTGTCCCCCCAAATACTCCTGCAGTTCGCACAAGATTTGCCTGCAACCCTCTTCTGGTGAAACTGCCAAAATCAAGCCTCTCTGCTCACCTTCACTCTTTCATTCCTCTTTTCTCCTGCCTCTGGAACAAACTCCCTCACTCTCTTCAATCCCACTCATCCCTCCAGGTCTTTAAAACAGCTGTTCACCACCATCTCTTATCTTCCCCCATCCAAAACCTTGATCTTTTCTACCCCTGTTAATTCACCCCAGATCCACTTTTCTGAAATACCGACTTCTTTCCTGAAGTCCGAGCAGTGTCAATGTGTTTTTTACCTCTCCCACCCCCCAACCCCTTCCCATGCCTCCTCCCCCCAAGCCCTCTACCTCCCACAGATCTCCCAATGTCACTGCTCTCAAATGTTGTACTTGTGTGCTTCCCCTCTCTCCCCACCTTGTCTCCCGCTCCCTTTATTTTGTCTCATGTGTCCATTTGTTTTTTTTGTCATTAATGTTAGCTCTCACACGAGCCTCGATCTTGTATACAAAAAAAAATAAAATAATAAGTAACAAAATGGCCACCATTCGGCCATCTTCGATCTGTTCTCAAAAAGGAAATGGCATGCGTACGTAAGCCATCATTCATTATCTCTGTGCAAAGTTTGAACAAAATCATTAAGTGCATGTCCGAGAAAAGGTTGAGGACCTGTTCCATATCAAGTTTTTGGTTCACGAGTTATCAAACAGAATGATGAAGGAACTGCGCTCCAACGCGAGTGGAAAGAATTGACGCGACCAAAGACGGAATTCGTCCGAGTTGCTTTATTGAAACAAAACAGCTCAGGTATTCTGACAAGCCCGTTTTTCGGGCAACAATATATATACACATTTATGTCGGGAAGTTTGCCCGGCAAAAGCTATACCGGGCATGCCCGGGTATCAAGGGCGAGCCTTGGAAAGGCGAGTCTGGACCTGCCCGGGCGTGTTTGGCTGCGGCCTGGCAAGTCGAGGCTGGGCGTGCCCGGGCGCTCTGGGCGAGCACTGGAAAGGCGATAGCGGGCATGCCCGGACGCTCTGGGCGAGCCCTGGAAAGGCGATAGCGGGCATGCCCGGACGCTCTGGGCGAACCCTGGAAAGGCGATAGCGGGCATGCCCGGACGCTCTGGGCGAGCCCTGGAAAGGCGAGAGTGGGCATGTCCGGGAAAGACGAGACCGGGCGTGCCCGGGAGGTTCGGGCGTGCCCGGGAACAGTGAGTCCGGGCATGCCCGGGAGAGGCGCGTCTGGCCGTGTTCTGGCCGGTGCAAGGCGATTATGTACATCCAGCGGTAACCGCTACACACGCCCCTCCAGAATCGACCTGCACCGGCAGGGTAAATTTAAGGGGGGTCCGGATGACCCGGCCGAAGCGACCCCTGGAGGGTCGTGGGGAGGGGTCTGACGTGGTGGTGGGTGGTCGAGCGGGGGGAACTGTGGACGGGGGGCGGCCTCGCCGCGGAGGAAGGGCCAACCGTGGTGGTCGGTCGACGTCCATGTGCGCCGGTTTGAGGCGGTCCACAGAAATCCGGTCCGGCCGGCCGCCGAAGTCGACGATGAAAGACTTGTCGCCCCGTCGCAGGACCCGTCGTACGGCGGCCGGAGTGGCCCCCGGTGCGCGTCATGACGCACAAAGACGTACTCCGCTGTGCGAAGCGCCGGGGGGACGTAGGACTGGGGGCCACCGTGGCGGGACGTCGGTACGGGGGCAAATCGTCGGGCGGCCTCCTGGAGGTCCGAGCGCTGGCGAGCGGCGGACCAGGGACTGGTAGCGTCAGGCACGAATTCGCCCGGGACGCGGAGTGGCTGGCCGTAGACGAGCTCGGCGGCGGACGCCTGGAGGTCTTCCTTGGGGGCCGTGCGAAGGCCCAAAAGGACCCACGGCAGCCGGTCGGCCCAACCGTCGTCCTGAAGGCCGGCCATGAGTGCGGCCTTCATGGAGCGGTGAAACCGCTCGCACAACCCATTGGCTTGGGGGTGGTAGGCCGTGGTGCGGTGCAGCGTGACCCCCAACGAACGGGCGACCGCGCCCCAAAGCTCAGACGTGAACTGTGGGCCGCGGTCGGATGAGATGTCCGCTGGTGCGCCTAAGCGCGCGACCCAGGTGGCGATGAACGCCTGCGCCACGTCGGCGGTGGTGGTGGAGGTGAGGGGCACGGCCTCCGGCCACCTGGTGGTCCTGTCCACCATGGTGAGCAGGTGGGTGAACCCCCGCGAGGGGGGCAGGGGACCCACCAGGTCCACGTGGACGTGGTCGAAACGCCGTTCAGGCACGGCGAAAGGTGCCAGCGGGGCCTGGGTGTGGCGGTGGACCTTGGCTCGCTGGCAGGCCGTGCAGGCGTTGGCCCAGTCGCGGATGTTTCGTCGAAGGCCGTGCCAGACGAAACGCGCCGACACCAGCTTCTGAGAAGCTTTCCGGCCCGGGTGAGAAAGGCCGTGGATGGAGGCGAAGATGCGGCGCTGCCAGGAAACGGGCACGATGGGGCGAGGCTGGCCCTGGGAGACGTCGCAGAGCAGGACGGTGCCCGCGAAGGGGATGTCGGCCAGGCGGAGGCCCGTGTCCGCCACGCGGAGTGCCTGCACCGAGGCGTCGGTGGTCTGGTCGGCCGCCATGAGCGTGAAGTCCACGCCGAGGTGGACCGCGTTCGCGCTGGCCCGCGAAAGGCAGTCGGCCACGGCGTTGTCTTTGCCGGCGACGTGCTGGATGTCCGTGGTGAACTCCGACACGGCGGAGAGGTGGCGCTGCTGGCGGGCCGACCACGGCTCCGTGACCTTAGCCATTGCGTAGACCAACGGCTTGTGGTCGACGAAAGCCGTGAACGGGCGGCCCTCCAGGAGGTGTCGGAAATGGCGAACGGCCAGGAATAGCCCGAGCAGCTCGCGGTCGAATGTGCTGTAGTTTAACTCGTTCGGCCGGAGTTGCCGGCTGAAAAAAGCGAGTGGCTGCCAAACCCCGTCCACCCATTGCTCATGGACGGCGCCCACCGCGTAGTTGGAGGCGTCCGTAGTGAGGGCGATGGGCGCGTTGAGCACCGGGTGAGCCAGCAGCGTTGCGTCGGCGAGGGCCCGTTTGGCACTGGCGAAGGCCGCGTCCATGGCCGCGGACCAAACAATGTCATGCTTGGCCGGCTTGCCCCGGAGGGCCTCGTAAAGGGGCCGCATGAGCTGAGCAGCGCGGGGCGGGGCACGAATCGGTGATAAAAATTCACCATGCCGAGGAACTCTTGGAGGGCCTTGATGGAACGGGGACGCGGGAACGTGGTGATGGCCTCGACCTTGGTCGGCAGCGGCACGGCCCCGGTCTTGGTGATGCGGTGGCCCAAAAAGTCAACGGTCGTCGCGCCGAAGTGGCATTTGACCGGGTTGACAATTAAGCCGTGCTCGCTGAGGCGACCGAACAGTGTTCGGAGGTGGAGGAGGTGCTCGGCGCGGGACGTGCTGGCGACGAGGATGTCGTCCAGATAGACGAAAAGAAACGGCAGGTCGCGCAGCACGCCGTCCATCAAGCGCTGGAACGCCTGGGCCGCGTTCTTGAGGCCAAACGGCATCCGCAAAAATTCGAACAGGCCGAACGGCGTGATGACGGCCGTCTTCGGGACGTCGGCCGCCCGGACAGGTACCTGGTGGTAGCCCCGTATCAGGTCAATTTTCGAAAGGATGACCCGTCCCGCCAAACGGGCGGAAAAGTCCTGAATATGCGGGATCGGGTCCTTGTCGGGGGTGGTAGCGTCATTGAGACGGCGGTAGTCGCCACACGGGCGCCATCCACCCCCCGGCTTTGGCACGATGTGCAGTGGCGAGGCCCACGCGCTATCGGAGCGCCGCACGATGCCGAGGTGCTCCAACGCGTCGAATTCGGCCTTTGCCACGGCGAGCTTGGCTGGGTCGAGGCGGCGGGCCCTGGCGTAGACCGGCGGGCCCGTAGTGGGTATGTGGTGCTCGATCCCGTGCCGCACCGCGACGGCCGAAAACGTCGGCCGCGTGAGGGCCGGGAATTCCACGAGCAGGCGAGCGAACTCATTCGTTGCCGGGAGGGCGCACGACAGTTCGGTCGGCGCGGAGCTGCTCATTGTGCACGCCAGGGAGGCGAGAGCATATAGCTGAAGGTCTCGGCGTGGACAAGGCGACGTTGTTTGACGTCGACCAGCAGCCCGTGCGCGCAGAGGAAGTCGGCGCCCAGCAAAGCCACGGGGACGCTGGCGGTAACAAAAGTCCATTGAAAGCGCTGGCTGCCGAAGCAGAGGGTGACGACGCGTGGGCCGAAAGTGCGTATGGCCGAGCCATTAGCAGCGACCAAAGAGGGGCCGCAAACTGCGTCCAGCCTGTCCTGCTCGGAGGCAGGTATGACGCTCAGTTGGGCGCCGGTGTCGCACAGGAAACGCCATCCAGACGCTTTGTCCCGAATAAACAGCAAGTTGCCCGAGTGGCCGGCGCTCATGGCTGGGAATGAACGCCGGCCCGGCCGTTTCCCGACCTGCCGAAAGTGCACGGGGGCCGGCACGTCCGAGCCTTGTGTCCGAACCTGGCGTGGTAATAACACCACGCCCGGTCAGGTGGAGGCCCCGGCCGTCGTGTCGGAAGCGGGCGGTGCGGCGTGGCGGCCGCCAGTTGCACCGGCAGTTCGGCCTCCAACCGCGCAGGGCGCTCGGGCGTCGCCTCGGACGGCGGCGGGCTCCAGGTAACCGCGCCGATGTGCTGGCCCGCCGAGGAGATCTTATCGGCTTCCCTGGCGAGGGCGCAGGAATCCGTGATCAACGTGCCAGCCAGGGCGAGGCGTACCGGGTTAGGCAGCTGACGGAGGAACAGCTCCCGGAACAGGAATGCCGGAGAGTGCTCGCCGAGCAACGAGAGCATATAGTCCATGCGCTCGGACGGGCGCGTGTCGCCGAGCTCGGGCAGGTCAAGCAGGCGCCGTGCGCGTGCTGCCGGTGAGAGGGCGAAAGCGCCGAGGAGGAGCGTCTTCAGCGCGTCGTATTTGTCAGCAGCCGGCGGGTGCTGGAGGAGGCTCAAGGCGCGGGCCGCGGTGGTGGAACCGAGCGCCGCCACAACATGGTGGAAGCGGGTGTCGTCCGCGGTGATGCCTCGCAGGGCGAACTGGGAGTCCGCCTGGGCGAACCAAACAGCCGCGTGAGTCTCCCAGAAGGTAGGCAGTTTAAGCGTCACTGCCGTATCCATGTCGGTAGGTCACCAATGAAGGAACTGCGCTCCAACGCGAGTCGAAAGAATTGACGCGACCAAAGACGGAATTCGTCCGAGTTGCTTTATTGAAACAAAACAGCTCAGGTATTCTGACAAGCCCGTTTTTCGGGCAACAATATATATACACATTTATGTCGGGAAGTTTGCCCGGCAAAAGCTATACCGGGCATGCCCGGGTATCAAGGGCGAGCCTTGGAAAGGCGAGTCTGGACCTGCCCGGGCGTGTTTAGCTGCGGCCTGGCAAGTCGAGGCTGGGCGTGCCCGGGCGCTCTGGGCGAGCACTGGAAAGGCGATAGCGGGCATGCCCGGACGCTCTGGGCGAGCCCTGGAAAGGCGATAGCGGGCATGCCCGGACGCTCTGGGCGTGCCCTGGAAAGGCGATAGCGGGCATGCCCGGACGCTCTGGGCGAGCCCTGGAAAGGCGATAGCGGGCATGCCCGGACGCTCTGGGCGAGCCCTGGAAAGGCGAGAGCGGGCATGCCCGGGAAAGACGAGACCGGGCGTGCCCGGGAGGTTCGGGCGTGCCCGGGAACAGTGAGTCCGGGCATGCCCGGGAGAGGCGCGTCTGGCTGTGTTCTGGCCGGTGCAAGGCGATTATGTACATCCAGCGGTAACCGCTACAATGACCACTATATTCGTCATGGGTGTGTGTCTGTCTGTGTGTCTGTCTGTCCACAGCATAACTACCCGATGATATCATCCGATCTTGATGAAACTTGGGTGGGAGGTTGATATCATGATCTAGTTGTGTCCTGCCTCGAGTGGGCGTATTGTGCCCATTGTGGGCGGAGCGACGCCCAAAAAAGATGTCTTTTTAGGGGGTAATCGAGTTCAAGCAACATCTTCTCCGAGGGAGTTGGTGGAATCCGACAGGGGTTTCAGTATTTGGTTAGGCCAATGTCATGTGTCTAGCCCCACGGAGCTCGATTTTTCATTTTCGCCCCAAGGTCAAGGTCACAAGGTCACAAAATCTAGAAAAGTCGATTTTTGATGGTTTTATTACATTGTTCGCTTCCTGATAGGGTGAAATATCGTACATGATCTTATATTATCAAATATATCATGAAATACAAGTTTTCCAACATATTTCAGAATCTTCGACCTTTGACCTTTGAAGGTCATAAAGGTCAAAGTTTCAAAGTTGTCGGAATCGAACCGAATTTTCGGTATTGTGTAGCTAACCAACCTCATAACAGATTATACATTATTTTCTATCTCATTTCAAGGTCAGTAACCTTCGTTTTGACATTTCCGGGCCTGGCCTGTCTGGGCCTGTTTCGGTTATAGTCCGTCCTTTGTCATTGAATACCGCTCGCTCGTGAACCTTCGTCATCTCCTGACTTGTTTACAACTAAAATGGCCACCAGTCGGCCATCTTTGATCACATTGCGAAACAACTTTTTTTTTTTTTTTTGTTGTATACTGAATCGAGGCTCGTGAAAGAGCTGACATTTACTTCACAAACAAATCAACCAGTCAAACAAAATATATAAAAAGAGGGAGCGGAAGACAAGAGAATGGGAAGCACACAAACACTTGAGAGCACACAACATTTAAGAGCAGGGAGATGTGTGGGAGGGAGAGGGCTTGGGGGGAGGAGGCGTGGGAAGGGGGGGGGGGTGGGAGAAGTATAAAACACAAGGACACCAAGGACTTCCAGGACAGAAGTTGGTATTTCAAAAAGTAGAATTGGGGTGAAATTATCGGGGATAGAAAAGATCAAGGTTTTGGATGAGGGAAGATAAGAGATGGTGGTGAACAGCTGTTTTAAAGACCTGGAGGGTGGAGTGGGATTGAAGAGAGTGAGGGAGTTTGTTCCAGAGGCGGGGGAAAAGAGGAATGAAGGAGTGAAGGTGAGCAGAGAGTCTTGATTTTGGCAGTTTAACCATAAGAGGGTTGCAGGCAGATCTTGTGCGACCTGTAGGAATATTTGCGGGACAGAGCCCAGAGAGAGCTGGGGGGGCAAGGCCAGAGAGGAGTCGGTAGAAGACGGAAAGACCACCAACCTGCCTGCGGTGAGTGAGTGAGAGGCCCTTGGAGTTAGCTTCATCGCGGGAGATTCCAATGATTCTGAATGCTTTGCTTTCAACAGCGTGAAGACGAGCTAGGTGTGAGGCAGGAGCACCAGCCCAGAGGGGAGAGCAGTATTCCATTGAGCTGCGGATGAAAGCCTTGTACGTGGTGAGGAGCTCAGGTGTGCCAAGGAAGGACTTCGCACGACGGAGGATGCCCAGTCGGCGACTGGCTTTGGAGGCCAGATTTGAAATGTTGTTTTCGCAGGAAAGATCATGGCAGATAGTGAGACCCAAAAGTTTGAGTGACAGAACTTCTTGGAGAGGATTATTCAGAAAGTAGATGGGAGGGTTGTCCAGTCGGTCTTTTCGGAGAGACATCGTAAGAGTGTGAGATTTGTCAGGATTGAAAGACATGTTCCACTTGTTTGCCCAGTCTGTTATTTTGTCCAGGTCTGCAGAGAGTGAGGAGGCTGCAGACTGCCGATCTGAGGGATGAAGAATGGAGCGACAGAGAGTAGAGTCATCAGCAAAGAGATAGAGAGGATTTTCAAGAGAGTCGGAGAGATCATTGATGAAGACCAGAAAATGATGTGCATATGCATACCGTCAGGTATTGTCTTTGTGCCAAGTACATCCATACATCTCCGAGATATGATTGCGGACGCACGGACGGACAAGACCAAATCCATAAGCCCCCGTTTCGGACTCAGTCCAACGGGGGCTAATAATGCTCAGCATGCTCAGTCAATAGAGTCAGATCATCAATGAGTGAAAATGAATCATCAGTAAATCGATATTACAATTTGTATGACCATAAGGGAGGATAGATCACCACAAGGAAGAACACCTTCAAACAAGAACGTATAACGACAATTTTACCAGCAACCAACAGCAACAGCAACAACAATTAATAATAATAATAATAACTAGAACTGCCACTTTATAACTTCTGGCAGTGATGACCGGTTTACTCCGCCTTGCTCCTTTCATACAACCCCACTTTCATTAGACATGCTTTGATACAACCCCCCTTGGTGGATACAACCCCGACACACACACACACACACACACACACACACACACACACACACACACACACACACACACACACACACACACACACACACACACACACACACACACACACACACACACACACACACACACACACACACACACACACACACACACACACACACATTGCACTACCCAGCATGCTCATTTTAGGTCGCACAAGCTAATGTGACCACTCATTCTTCTGGGAAGCATCCCCTGCACATGCTGGTCACGTTTAAAATTCACCTAAGTGTTTGTAAGTTCATCAATGCAAAATAACGCGAACTGCAATTGACTGAAGTAATTGTTCATATTGAATTTAAAGGAAAAACAGATTTTTTAACCATTATATGTATCCAACGTAACATTGTCTGTAACAATCAACCATAACACACACTTTTGTAGCATATGCAGAAACCCTCATCCACGCCTTCATCACCTCCCGTCTGGACTACTGCAATAGCCTCCTCTTTGGTTCACCCTCAAAAATCACCAATAAACTCCAAAACATTCAGAACTCCGCTGCCCGTCTACTCACCCATTCCCGGACCCGTGACCACATCACCCCCGTCCTTTACAAGCTTCACTGGCTCCCCATCCCCCAGAGAATCCAGTACAAAATCTTCCTCTTGACATACAAAGCCCTCCATAACCTGGCCCCATCCTACCTGGCTGACCTCCTCTCCAGACACACTCCCACCCGCAACCTCCGCTCTGCTGGTACCAACCTCCTGACCCCCTCCATCCGGACCAAATTCAGATCCTGGGGGGACAGGGCCTTCTCCATCGCTGCTCCCACCCTCTGGAACTCACTACCTCACACCATCAGAGACTCCTCCTCACTCACCACATTCAAAACATCACCAAAGACCCACCTGTTCAACACTGCATTCAACATTCAACCCACAGCATTTAACCCCCGACTATCTCTTCTCCTTCTCCCTCCTTTTGCTTTAAATATTTCCCTATTGATTCTTGTCTTTTTGCAATTGTTGTTTTCATGTATTGTTATGCATTATGTTTTCCACTCTGTCAAAGTGCCTTTGGGCTTCTTGAAAAGCGCTATACAAAATAAATGAATTATTATTATTATTATTATAAAAATAACAGAAAATGTCTATTTTTTAAAAAATAAAAAAATTAACAGGGAACATTGCTGCAGATGCTCCTCTAAAATACACCGCTCTAAAGGCGAAGCCTTTTTTAATCCACATGTACAACAAAAGTGTGAACGTATTTCATATCAAAATATTAACAAGAATATTGGCAACATCGCACTTATAAAGTTATATCTCTAACCACGATATTTATGAAATCGATGCTCACTTCATTTCACTCAAATAATGCAGTCACCTCTGCTGTGAAGTGAAACTCTGCTGTGTGAAATGCGATCTTTTTTTAAAATGTCAGAATTTTGCCAAATCTGTTTTATTGGTTTGTTAATATACCTCAGCCATTGACAAATCTGGAACTAGAATTTTATTTGAGGTTATAATTACCCTGTGAGATCGTGTCCAACAATGCCTTCATGTCTGTACATGTGATAAATAATTAAATCCGCACACTCGAAGCCTCTTCTTCTTCACGCAATAACAACTTCTAGCTTCCAGACCGTACATCCAATCATCTTGAAATTTTGCACACTTGTTACTCTTCATGACTTCTAATGTAGTATGAAGTTTCATGTCGATCAATGAAGCGATTCAAGAGATATCCATTTAAAAAAATATATTTTCGTTTAATTAACGATATCTGCCAAACCACGTGACCTATCGCAAATTCCAAAAGGACATTTTAGTAGACTGACATGCTGAACAGATCTGTGAAGTTTCCCCTCGATTGGATCACAAATGAGGGAGGAGCTAGGTTTTTTAAGTTTATGCTTAAAAACGTCATAATTCTGAAACCATGTAACGCATGAAGTCATGCTCACTGACTTTTTTGTTCGTCATGGGTATGCGATTCTGCCTGCAAAGCTTGGCCTCGATCTGTTCAGGTGTTTTGGAGAAAATTGGATTTTAGTGTTTTTCACTCAAAACAATATGGCGGCCGAACCACGTGACCTGTGACGTCATAATTACCATTAAAATATTCCACAGACCGAGTCCCTTCTTTGGTGAAAATTTGATCTCAATCGGTCCAATTATTTGAGAGAAAATGGTTTTTAAAGGAAATTAAAACTTAAAATGGCAATGGCACTGAGTGACATGGCCTGGTAGGACGAAATGGTGCGTTTCTTCTTCTTTCAACAATAAAGATTTATAGCTTCGAGACGGTACAACCAATCATATTGAAATTTTACACACTTGTTCCGCTTGATGAGAGCTACATTGCATTAAAAATTCAAGTTGATCAATGCAGTGGTTCAAGAGTTAAAAGCTTTTTTAGGATTTTCCTGCAATTATATTTATTGCGGCCAAACCATGTGACTGATAAAAACGTCTCAAGTATGATTTAAACTTCTCCCCATGGTGAACATTTGTGTAAAGTTTCCACTCGTTATCTTCGCAAATTATGGGGAAGATAGCATTTTTAGGTTATGCTTAAAAACGTCATAACTCTGAAACCATGTGATGCATGACGTCATGATCGCTGACTTTTTTGTTCGTCATGGGTATGCGAATATGCATGCCAAGTTTTGGCACGATCCGTTCAGCTGTTGCGGAGAAAAAAGGGTTTTCGTGTTTTTCACGAAAAACAATATGGCGGCCGAACCATGTGACGTATGACTTCGAAATTTTTTGCATTCTGAGTTTTTTTTAACGAAGGATCTGGGAAAAAAATATCATTTTCGTGGGAGCAAATATGTGTTTGACGAATTCTCTTAACGTTAGCATTTTTAATATACTAAATAAACATGTTTTTTGTTCCCATTGAAGAGTTCTTTAGAATGAGCCATTCCTCAAATTTTTCCATTGAGCTGTTTTGGAGATACAGAGGGGCAAAGTTGAAGGTGTTTAACAAGATGGCGCCCATACCAAGTGACCTATGACATCATAATTAGCATTAAAAAATTATACGAGCCTAGCCGATCATTTGATGAAAATTTCCTGTCAATCCGACCAGCGATTGCTGAGAAACTTAATTATGAAGTTTTCGGAGGTGCAAAATAGGGTGGAAGAATAACAATAAGAAAAACTTTGGGAATAATAATAGGTTACTCTCCATGAAATGGAGAGTAAATCTAATAATGATCATAATCATAATCATAAATGATGCTCTACTTAAGATTGATAAGAAATTACAGAGAAACCTAAGTGGGTATTCGTAAACACAACTGCACTGAAGCTCGCCAAAGAACATAAATGACCTTCTCAATAGCCTTGTATGTCTGGAGGTCAAGCCTGAAGGACGGCATGCGGGTTGCATCTGCCAGCATGACGTAGTTGGCCACAGGTGCCTGGGCACAGCCTTTAGACTGCACATATGAGCGGTAGTCAACAGGTAGATCAAAGCGAACTACCAGGTTGCATTTTGGGAGGTCCACACCCTCCTCTACGGCACTCGTCGCCACCAGAAGATTAGTTTCATGTGCCCGGAACTTCCGTAAGACCTTCAGGTAAATACAAGGGGAAGAGCACAGGTTGAGGCAAAAATGAGAAGTTTAGGTTAGAACAAGATGGCTATTTCATTGAGGAAGAAACAGAAACGGCCTCACCGAAAATGCATTGCGATCATGTGATGTGCAAATACCATGGCTATCAAATCCACTAAACTGGTATCCCAACAGTCTAACATGACCTACTCTCACTGGCTGATTAAATATGAGCTTATCTTGCTGAAAAGAACTACAACATGTTGCTCAGTTATTCATCATTAGAATATATGGCCATAAAGGGGAGTCAAATGCAACTGTATCGGGTTGCTCTTGTCATGCTGTTAGGCTAACACAAGCATTGTACTGCAAAATGATGCAATAATGGCATAAAGCTGATGATCCTGTTCCCTGTCTACACCCAGCTTAAGTTTCACATTGGCAATAAGAGCATGTGTTAATGAAACAGAAGAGTAGCTGCCCAAATCACATGATCCAACTTTAGCGTCTCACCTCTTCCTGTTTGCGAAATTCGGCTTCGTTATGACGGTTACGTAGCTGGTTCTTGCCGATGCCATGGCCCGTGATGAAGTTGCTACTGATGTACGCCAGCTCGGTTTCATGTTTTCCGACTTCCTTGATTAGCCTGGTGTACAAATTGTAGAAGAACAAGTTGGCAACTGTGTCAGACACAACAAAAATTGCTTAGGACTCCTGTTACACATACTAAATTCTGTTGCAAAGAACACCTTCCTGAAACAACACACAATTCATAAGCAGGTAATCACCGCATCTGCAAAAGATTCACTTCATCTGATAAAGCATTCAACCATATGTGTCTTGGCAGTCTTGGCAGTGTCCATATGTTTTATACCTCTCCCACCCCCCCCCCCCCCTTCCCATGCCTCCCCCCCAAAGCCCTCTCCCTCCCACAGTTCTCTCGATGTCTCCATGTCTCTCGGTCCCTGCTCTCAAATGTTGTGTTTGTGTCCTTCCCCCTCTCTCCCCATCTTGTCTACCGCTCCCGATGTTATTTGTTTTGTGTGTCTGTTTGTCTTTCTGTGTGATTAATGTTCGCTCTTTCACGAGCCTCGATCTTGTATACAAAAAAAAAAAAAAAAAAAAAAAAAAAAATTTTACAACCATTTGAGCATCTCAACCGTCTTGCCTGTTGAGGACCACTGCCATGTAGCGTCGCTCCACAAATATTATTCCACACAGGATGTTTGTGAAGGGTGATGGAAAATTAGCTTCATTCCCCTCCTTGTCGTCTGCCCGCATGCCATCTCTGCCTTCCTCTTCATCCGACGATTCATCTGAAGAATCACTCCAAGCCACGTAACTAGCTTGACCTCGGTTGTTGTACCACTCATCGCTCTGGTAGCAAAAACCCTGGGACTGGGCAAAAAAGTAAAGTCAAAGATCACTTTGTTAATTTTCATTGCTTGCATTACACCCAGGCTGGGAATTTAGCTTCAAGGAGTGAGGGGTGACTACTGAAGAAACATCAAGCCCACCCAGTCATCTTAACACACAATGCAATGAAAACAATTCTGTAAAGGTTCTGTACAAAGCGAGACCTCTGACCTTTGACCTCTTCACCCCATAATTAAATTGGTACATTTTTGCATCATTGTACATACTTGTGGCAAGTTTGACTTTGATCCCTTCAGCCGTTCTCAAGTTATTGTGGTAACGAAAACCTATCACGGACGGCCAGAAGCACGGACGGACAGCTGGAAAGACAACCCAAAAAGCGAATGCCTGCAGCGAATTTTTTGGCTGAGGCATAAAAAGTAGGTAACGCACACAAAAAAACAAATATCAAGTGCACAACACCAGGGAAAATCCACTCTAATGACACAAGGACATCTGAGAAAGCCAAGCGGTATTTAAGATTCTGCATTTGCAAAACCGATCGATGATAAAAACTTGTTATATTTTCAAACTGCCATTTGACCTTGACCTTTAACCTGGAGGGATATTATGTAAATTAAGCATAAATTTGCCTTGCTCTAGAGCCTAAAGTCTAGGCTACCTAGGGAGGGAAATTTCATTCTGATCGGAGGGACAAACCTTAGTCGAGTTACAATGAAAAATGTTAAATTGTCTATAATTATGTCACAACTTTCAAATTAGGTCAAGGACACAATTAGGTCAACCGCTCATACCTTTTATTCCCATTATTTATGCAAAGAAAAATCGGAAACACCCAGCCGGCTCCAGGATACAGCTCGGACATGAGCAGAAAAAAAAAGTAAGGGGGGAAAACCAAAATGGTGGTTTAGTACTCCTCGGTGTGTATAAAACTCTTAGGTACCATTAAAGATTGGGGGGTACTAATTGCAGAAACAAACAATACAACAGCTATAAGCCTGCCCCTTTTCTTTAGGGGGAGGCTTACTGAAGCAACAGGGATTTTAGATGGCTAAACCAAACAATGGAAAAGTAAAAAACAAAACAAATCCAGATAGTTCATAGAACACGTTACCGCACACAGTGTTCAAGTAGGTACCTTCAAAAAGTATTCACAACACTTGACATTTTTCACATTTTGTTGTTGCAGCCTGAATTTAAAATGGATTAAATTGAGATTTTTTTTGTCATTGAAATAATACCTCATAATGTCAAAGTGGAATTTATTTATTTTTTAGAATTTTTTTTACAAAATAATTAAAAATGAAATATCTAGTTTGCATTTAAAATATGAAATATAAATATATAATTTAGATAAGTATTAAACCCCCTAAGTCAATACTTCGTAGGAGTGCCTTTGGCCTAGCAATTACAGTCGCAGTGATCAAAGCTTTGAGTATTCTTGGGTATGTCTGTATCCTCTTTGCACATCTGAATTTGAGGAGTTTCTCCCATTCTACCTTGCAGATTCGCTCAAGCTCTGTCAAGTTCGATGGGGAGTGTTGGTGAACAGCAATCAAGTCTTTCCCCTGGTTCTCAATGGGATTCAAGTCTTGGCTTTGGCTGGAACACTCAAGAACTTTCACGTTCTTCTCCTGAAGCCATTCCAGTGTTGCTTCGGCTATGCTTGGGGTCATTGTCCAGTTGGAGCGTAAATTTTACCAATGCCTAAAGTCTTTTGCACTCTGAAGCATTTGCCTGTATTTGGCTCCATTCAATGTTACCTCCACCACCGAAGGTGGGTGGAGGTTGTTTTCACCCGTCTCTCTGTCTGTCTATTTGTTTGTTTGTGAACAAGTTATCTCATAAAGTTGTGGATGGATTCAGACGAAATTTGGCAGAGAGGTAGTGTATGTGACAAGGACGAAATGATTAGATTTAGGTGAAGATCCGAATTTGGATTTGGGTCGTAGAATTTTTAAAGTGATTCTTCACCATTGGGAGATAGGGCCTAAAGCAATATATATATATATATATAGAAGGATATCTCAAAAAGCTGTGGACGGATTTTGACGAAACCTGGTGGAGTGGTTGGGTGTGTGACAAGGACTAAAAGATTCGATTTTGGTGAAGATCTGAATATTGATCTGGATATGAGATTTATTTAATTTTAAGTGATTCTTCAGCACTGAGAGATCAGATGAAAAGCGATATACAACATAATATTTATAAAAGCTGTGGACGAGTTATGACTAAACTTGGTGGACGAGTTGGTTAGGTGACAAGAACAAGCCGATTCGATTTTGGTTCAGGTCCGAATGCAGATCTGGCCCATCAGTGGGATAGAAAACATAAACTGTTCAGCCTAGTGAAGGTATGCGATTTACCGAGTGCCGTTCTAGATCCCTCTCTATCCTTACAAGTCTCCCAGTCCCTGCACCTGAAACGCATCCCCATATCATGATGCTGCCACCACCCTGCTGCACGGTAGGGATGATGTTAGATGGGTGATGAGCTGTGCTCTGTTTCTGCCAGATTTTCATTCAGGCCAAAGAGTTCAATTTTCCTTTCATAACACCACAAAATATTTTGCCTCAAGCTCTCAGTCTTTCACATACCTTTTTGCAAACTCCAGGTGTGCTGTCATGTGCCTTTTTCTCAGGAGTGGCTTCTGTCTGGCCACTCTCCCATAAACCCTAGATTTGTGAAGTCCTGCAGACTGTTGTCCTTCCAGCAGGTTCTCCCATCTCAGCCAAGGAACTCTGTAGTTCTGTCGGTGGTAATTGGGTTATTGGTTACCTCCCTGACCAAGGTCCTTCTTGCCTGTTTGCTCAGTTTCATTGGATGTCCAGCTCTTCCATATTCTTTCCATTTCCTAATGATGGAGCTTACTCTGCTCTTGGGAACTTTTCAACACTCTAGAAATTGTTTTATACACTTCCCCAGATCTATGCTTCCTCACAATTCTATCTCGGAGTTCTACAGACAATTAATTGGCCCTCATGGTAGAGTTTCTGCTCTGACATGCAAGGTCAACTGTGGGACCTTGTATAGAAAGGTGTGTTTCTTTCTAAATCATGTCCAATCAATTGAATTTGCTACAGGTGGACTCCAATCAAGTTGTAGAGACATCTCATGGATGATCAAAGGAAAATGGATGCACCTGAGCTCAATTTGGTGTTGTAGTGAAATCGTATTAATGCTGAACCCAGGTGATGCTTGCTGCTCGCTGACACCGCTAGGGGGGCGCGGCTATAAGACCCGATACAGCCGTTGCTCGAGGCGACTTCTCCTGTGACATGTTACATTGACTAGTAGACTCGCTAACGGTACGTACCGCATAGAATATTACGCTTGCTTTCATTGAACTATATTATGGATTGACCTATGTGATGCCAAACCTTATTTCTATTGCATCCCTGTATTTGCAGAATGATGTCAAAGGTCTTAATGGAATTAAACCAACAGATGGACTAAAGTTGTGGTCTTGAATGATTTCCACAACACTTAATTCCATTAAAATCTACGGACATGGCGGGAAGCAAGATGCTGGCGGTTTCGCAATTCTGCGCCGACCCGCAAGCCCCGGATGCTGGTTTGCAACTGACTCACTGGTTGAAAACTTTGGAGAATCAGTTCGCTGACCAGGACACCGAGCCGACAGCTGCCGCGAAGCTAGCAGCGATCCAGTCCAGAGTCGACTACAAGGTGTACAACAGTATTACGCGATGTGCGACGTACGACCTCGCTGTTGCGGAGCTCAAGCGATTGTACATAAAGCAAAAGAGCGTGATATATGCTCGGCATTTGCTGTCATCACGACGCCAGCAACCAAACGAGTCGATGGATCACTATGCCCAGGAGCTCCGGCAACTCCTGCTAGACAGCACCCAAGAGCCACGGACTCACAAGCAGGTTCAAGATGACCTTCTCCTAGACGATTTCGTCTCCGGAGTCTCCTCTCAGGACCTCAGGCTCAAGCTCTTGGAGAAGACCGACCTGACCTTCACGGCGGCTCTAGAACAAGGAAAGGTATATACCGAAGCGCGGCTGCAGTCGAACGACTATGATCGCACGCGCCTCTTGGCGGGGACCTCGCTACACGCACGGCCGGAGAGTGCTACCACCGAGGAACCGGGAGCGGACCCGCTCGCGGAACTCCAGGATGCCCCGGCGGAGGATCCGGGGATCCTGATGGCTGCCGCTACGGTCAGACCCAAGGCCATACGCGGAGCCGCATGCTACTTGTGTGGGGGACAACAACATCCCCGGCCAGTGTGTCCGGCTCGGGACGCAATATGCCATATGTGCTCGCAAAAGGGGCACTTTGCAAAAGTGTGCCGGAAAACCGCACGCGGTTCGCGGCCGCGCGCGACCTTGAATGGGCTTATTGCAGAGCCTGTGGGCCGAGCACGGAACACGGCGCCTTACCCGGCGGCTTTGATGGGCAGTGCCCCTCCTTGCGGGCCCCTGGTCGCCCAATCGACCTTGGCGAGAGACACCGAACAGCCACAACAGTCTCATCCTCAATCGGACATGGAACGTGCGTCCTTGACTAGACTCCGGGCAACGCGAGGGACTTTGGGGCCTCGCCAAACCCCTACGGAGGCCCATACTCGTCAAACGGCGATTTTGAATGGCAAGACTACGGAGGCCCATACTCGTCAAACGGCGATTTTGAATGGCAAGACTACGGAGGCCCATACTCGTCAAACGGCGATTTCGAATGGCAAGACTACGGAGGCCCATACTCGTCAAACGGCACGGCGATTTTGAATGGCAAGACAGCGGAATGCATGGGAAGGCTCTCTGACAGCTTTAACGGATGCCCCATGCACAACGAATACTCTGGCAACGACCGCAACACTGCTGATTGCATGGGAACGCTCCCTGACAACTTATACGAAACTCCACGGGCACCCTCTGACGCCCGGAAAACTGCGGCTGGCATAGGACCCACCCGTGAGGCGCGACCGACTCACTCGGGAGGTTCGGTCCCACTCCCAGCGGGCTCGTCCGGCCTGGCTCAAGCCGTTATTCCCCTCATGGTCGAGGGCCATTTTGTGCGGGCCTTGGTGGATACAGGGTCTACGGATAGTTTTATCGATCAGCGACTAGTGCACAGGCATGGTTGGCTGGTCTTGGGGACTACGAGACGGATCTTCATGGCTTCCCAGGGACTTCGGCTCAGCACGAAGGGGGAATGTCGATTGAAACTCATGATAAAGGAACGGGTTTTCCCAGATGTACACCTCATGGTCTTACCTGCTTTATGTGCGGACGTTCTGTTAGGACACGATTTCCTTAAGCGACATGGACGACTGGAAATGGAGTTTGGTGGGCCAGACACGCTTGCTGTTGGTGGGACTGACACGCTTGCTGTGTGTGCCCTAGCGAAAATGGACATCCAGCCACTTTCGCTGTTCCCCAATTTAACCTCCGACTGTACACCTGTAGCGGTAAAATCACGGCGCTACACTCGAGCAGACATGCAATTCATTGCGGGAGAGACGGCTCAGCTCTTGAAAGACGGCATCATATAACCCAGCCGGTCGCCGTGGCGGGCCCAGGTCTTAGTGGTGCGAAGCGAAGCACACCGCAGACGCATGGTAATCGACTATTCCCAAACGATTAACCGTTTTACACAGCTGGATGCCTACCCCCTTCCGGGGATGGACGCGCTGGTGCGACAGGTGGCCCAATACTCGGTCTACAGCACTCTCGATCTCCGTAGTGCGTATCATCAGATCCCTATCTCTAGGGCAGATCGTATCTATACCGCTTTTGAGTCGGGGCAACGGTTGTACCAGTTTACTCTATTGCCTTTTGGGGTGACGAACGGGGTCGCCTGTTTCCAGAGGGCCATGGATGACCTCATTGCGAGGGAGAACTTGACCGATGTTTTCGTCTATCTAGACAATCTTACGGTTTGTGGGTATGACCAAGGGCACCATGATGCTAATCTGCAGCGCTTCCTCGAGGTCGCGCAGAGGTATCGCTTAACCATGAACGAGGCTAAGTGTCAATACTCCCTACGCAAGATAGATCTGCTGGGGTACACCGTGACCCATGGCTCTGTCGCTCCGGATAAGGAGCGTCTGCGACGTCTGCTCGACATGGCCCCTCCCAGCGATCGGGCGTCCCTGAAGCGCGCTCTTGGGCTATTCGCCCATTACTCGAAGTGGGTCCAAAATTTCTCCGCGAAACTTCGCCCCCTTGTGGCCTGCGACACATTCCCTCTGCGTCCGGCCGCTTTGGCGGCCTTTGGAGGCCTTAAGGCCAACATCGCCAGTGCCGCTGTGGCGATGATCGACAAGAGCGGTTCTTTCGTCCTAGAAAGTGATGCCTCGGATCATGCCATAGCGGCGACCCTCTCCCAAGGTGGGTGCCCGGTGGCTTTCTTTTCACGGACTCTTACCTCCGCTGAGCGGAGACATTCGTCTGTCGAAAAGGAAGCGTAAGCGATCATCGAGTCGATTCGGCGATGGCGCCCGTTCTTACTCGGACAAACAACAACAACATGCATTTTAAAGGCCATTTTCCCTGCTAGAGCGGGGGTTAGCCTTGCGGTCCCCATGACAATCTTCTCCATTTTGCCCTATTTTCTGCATCTCTCCTTGTTAACCCCCTTGCCCGCATTTCTTCTTCCACCATCTTTAGCCAAGTCTTTTTCGGTCTTCCCCGTCCTCTGCTTCCTTCTACATTCATTTCCATCACTCTTCTCAACCAGTCACTTTCATCCTTCCTCAACACATGACCAAACCATCTCAACCTGTTCCTCTTCACAGCATCAATCACAGGCTCTATTCCCATCATCTTTCGCAATTCATCATTTGTCTTCCTCTCTCTCAACGATACTCCACACATCCACCGAACCATTCGCATTTCCACCCTTTCCAACCTTCGTTGCTGCTCTACGTTTATTACCCATGTCTCGCTCCCATAAATCATAACACTTCTCACACATGCAGCATACACCTTTCCCTTCAGCTTCAACGACACTCCCCTCATCATCAGCACGCCACCCAGTTCCCGAAACTTCTTCCATGCACATCTCACTCGAGCAACCGTTGCCGAGTCTGATCCACCTTCTCCATTCAGCATGTCTCCGAGGTAGCAAAATGTTTTCACACCTTCCAGCTTCACGCCATCTCCAAGATCCAACTCAACATTTCCTCCATCTGCAGCTCCCTCTGTGCACACCTTACATTTGAATGTAGCTGCCACACTGGTTAATGACCCTCTCAGACCACTACATTTTTGATGAACCCACTCAGCGCACATTGTACATTGAATGGAGTTCACTCCGACACCCTTCCTACACACAGCACAGGGCCACTTCCCAGTTCTTTCCACCTCACCACATGCTTTACCACTTGCCATCACCTCCGTCTTTCCGATATTCACCTTCAGACCTTTTGTCTCCATACATTCCTTCCACGTGTTCATCTTTTCCTTCAGTCCATCCATACTTTCCGCAATCAACACCAGATCATCTGCAATCTGCATACAACAACTCCCACAGTAAACCCTCCTTTACGTTCTGAGCCAGCACCTCCATCACAGCTACAAATAGTAATGGACTTAGTACCGACCCCTGATGCACTACCACCTTCACCTCAAACTCACCACTGTTCCCGTCCTTCGTCCTTACAGCTGTGCGCGCTCTTTTGTACATTGCCATCTCTACTCTGATCAACCATTCCTCCACTCCTAACTTCCTCAATGCCCATGTCAATACTTTGCGTGGTACCCTATCGAATGCTTTCTCCAGATCAACAAACCCAAGAAACAACTTCTTCCTCTTCTCCATGTACTTCTCCTGCAACTGCCTCACAATGAAAAGCGCGTCTGTCGTTCCTCTTCCTGGCATGAATCCAAACTGCATTTCGTCGATCTTCACTTTCTTCCTTATCCTCCTCTCCAACACCCTTTCCAATAACTTCATTCCATGCTCCAATAACTTTATCGCTCGGTACGAGCCACACTCCAGAGGGTCACCTTTCCCCTTGTATAGAGGGATGAGGGTACTCAGTTCCCAATCCACTGGAATGCGGCCTTCTTTCACCGGTGTGTACCCCGGTTTAGAATCGGTACACCGTATCCCTGCGCATCGTAAGAGGCGACTAAGGGTTGGCGCCAGGAAGGGCATCCGGCCATAAAAAAACATTGCCTCAAACAGGGAACCATGATTGTCATGGGGCCCGCAAGGCTAACCCCTGCCCCAGCGGGGAAAATGGCCTTAAAACGATCATTCATTCATTCATATTTTCACCACCAGATTACAGATCTCTGTCATTCTCTTCACACCCCAACTTCCTGCTGCCTTCAACATATCTCCCACAACTCCCGTCGGCCCTCCCGCTTTTCTACCCTTCATTGCTTTTATCACTTCCTCAACTTCCTTCTCAGTTATCTTCTCTGCCGGTCCTAAAACAGGGTTACTCTCTATGTTGCCATCCCATTCATTCTCTGTATTCAACAGCATTTCCATATATCTTTTCCATCTTCCTTTAATTCCATCTGGGTCGACAACGATTTGTCCCACTTCATCCTTCAAGCAACTCACCCCCATCACATCACACCTCTCTTTCGCTATCTGCTTTGCAATCCTGAATACTGCTTTCTGACCCTCTTCCGAATCCAAGCGTTCTCTGAACATTTTCCTACATGCCTCCTGCGCCTTTGCTACCTCTTTCTTTGCAGCCTTCCTGGCTGCCTTATAACTTTCATGCTCTGCTGTTTCTGCTCCCGTACCCTTCGCCTTCTGCCACTCCTTGAACTTCTTCCTCTTCTCGTCAATCCTCTTTCCAACTTCATCATCCCACCACCATGTTTCCGAGTGCC
The DNA here is from genome assembly GCF_964187855.1 of Myxine glutinosa. NCBI lineage: Eukaryota > Metazoa > Chordata > Myxini > Myxiniformes > Myxinidae > Myxine > Myxine glutinosa. Next base: position 252,271,389 of record NC_136261.1, read on the forward strand.
TCGGTGCTCCTTTTGTCCATCCACATACCTCACCAACGGCTCCCAACAGACAAGCTTTCATTGACATCCAACCACTTTCAAGCTCAACCACATCATCCTCGACCCTACTCAGCCTCTCTTTTAATGCCTCCCTTACTGTCACCTCTTTCAACCTCCACACCTTCATTCTCGGTTGGTACTTCACCCGCCGAGCTCTCCTCGCACCTTTCACCCTTACATCGCAGACAACCAAGTGGTGCTGTGAAACAGCCTCCTCCCCCGGGATCACCTTTGTGTCCCGGAGGTGCCCCCTATCTCGCCTACGCACCATCAGGTAGTCAACGGTTGTCGTCGACCCACCTGACGTGTATGTAACAAGCTTATTATCCTCTTTCTGGAACTGAGTATTACCAATCAACAAATCAGCTCCATCAGCAAACTCCAAAACCCTTTCACCTGCTCCATTTCTCACACCATATCCGTAACCCCCATGAACTCCGTCAAAACCATCCATACTCCTTCCCACATGTCCATTTAGGTCTCCTCCTACCACAACAACTTCCTCATCTTTCACGTTTTCCATCAGCTTCTCTATCGCACACCAGAACTTGTCCTTTTCTTCATCGCTTCGACCAACCTGCGGAGCATATCCCGAGATTACGTTCACCAAGAGCTTTCCAATCATCATTTTCACCATCATCAACCTATCACTCACTCTAGTCACACTCACCACACTGTCTACAAACTCCTCAGAAAACAGGACACCAACACCATTCACGCCCTCCGGGCAGCCTTGCCACACAAACTTGTATTTCTGTCCCTGCCTACCTTTCACCATTCTCACACCACTTCCCTTCCATCTCGTCTCTTGCACACAACATATGTCCACTCTTCTTCTGACCAATACTTCCACCACTTCTCCTGATCTCCCTGTCATTGTCCCTACATTCCATGTCCCAAACCTCAGAAACCGATCTCCACTTCGGGCTGTACCCTGCCCATATGTAGTTGTAATTGTCATGGTTCCCTTTTTTTTGAGGCAATGTTTTTATGGCCGGATGCCCTTCCTGACGCCAACCCTCTTAGTCGTCTCTTACGACACGCAGGGATACGGTGTACCTATTCTTATCCAGGGTACACACCGGGAAACATTTAAAACATGGAAATTCTGGGGGGTGGGGGGGGGGGGTGGTGTCAAGGGAAAGATAAAATGAAAATAAACCCCTTCAGCCGGCACTTAGCTTGGCTTCCCAAAGAGTACTTTCAGGAGCTTGGCGGCTGTTGAAACTGGGGTAGCCACTCATGTGGGAAGTGGTCCAAAATGGTGGTGTAGAACGCTGCGCGTCGAAAACACAACAAGCGTGAGGCGAGCAGATTAGACGGCCTCCTTTCGATTCTCTACCGTCAAGTCCAATGCGGCCTTCAGCTTCCAAGAGCCCAGCAGTTGTCCAAAACCTCGTGTGGGGAAATGTGGTATCTGTCCGTCGTCTTGTCCACCGTCCACACGCGGCTCCATCGTTCTTACTCGGACGATGCTTTCAAATCATCACGGACCAACAAAGTGTTGCGTTCATGTACGACACCTTACACGCCCAGCGCATTAAGAATGAGAAAATCACTCGCTGGCGTATAGAGCTTGCCAACTTCTACTACACTATCAAATACTGCCTGGGGAAGGATAACCAGGTCGCCGACGCCTTATCGAGACCGGTTACGTGCGCGGGTATCGTCACTCTAGAGGGCCTACGCGCTTTGCACGAAACTGCAGGGCATCTGGGCGTGACGCGTTTCGCTCATTTTGTGCGACGTGGCAATCTACCGTACTCGATTGACGATATCCGCCGTATCTGTCGCGACTGCGCTATATGCGCAGAAATCAAACCACGTTTCTATAACCCTCCCATGGGGACGCTGGTTAGGGCTACGAGGCCGTGGGAAAGATTGGCGATGGATTTCAAGGGCCCGTTGCCGGTGTCGAGTAACTCTCGCTATCTGCTCACTATCGTCGATGAGCACTCGCGATTTCCTTTTGCTTATACGTGCGTGGATATGACGGCTGCCAGGGTAATGCGATGCCTGCAGAATTTGCTCTCCATGTTTGGGTACCCGGCCTACGTGCATACTGATCGGGGTGCGGTCTTTCTGTCTCAGGAAGTGCGAGGCTACTTGCTCCAAAATAACGTCGCTTCTAGTTATACCACGCCGTACAGGCCCCAAGCGAATGGGCAGATCGAATGCTTCAACGGGATTATATGGAGGGCCGTCGTGCTCAACCTCCGGACCCTTGGCCGGGGCCTCGATAAATGGGCTTGGTCGCTACCTGCGGCGCTGAACTCGATTAGGGCTCTTCTATGTACGGCCACCAACCAGACTCCCCACGAGAGACTTTTCCACCACCCGAGGAGCTCGGGGTGTATCTGGTCATTACCCAGTTGGCTCGCTGAGCCCGGGCCAGCCTATCTCAAACGGGCGGTCCGCACGAGCAAGTACGACCCCTTAGTGGACAAAGTGCAGATACTCCAGGCTAATCCCGAGCATGCACGTGTGATGACGGCAGATGGGCGTGAGTCCACTGTCTCCGTACGCCATCTTGCCCCATGCGGGGTCACCGACCCTTATAAGGAATCGGACGAGCCAATCTATGAGACTATGGACTCTTCCGACACTTCCGTCACTGAACGTCTGCCGGCCCTCCCTTCGCCACAGCCACCCTTGCCTGAAGGCTTGGCGGTACCCCCTTCGTCACCTGACTCCGGCAGCTACTCCGACGCCGGGGTCTCTGGGTTACGTGATGCCGTACCCGGGGAATTTCGGACACGTGCTGGCAGGGAAATTCGCCGTCCGGACCGGTACGGTTGGGCCGACTGATACCATGATTCCGCACCCTTTTAATGCTGACGCCTCGCTCGATTCTAGCCGCACGGCAGTGTAATTCTAACGGTGGGGAGAATGTTGTGAAATCGTATTAATGCTGAACCCAGGTGATGCTCGCTGCTCGCTGACATCGCTAGGGGGGCGCGGCTATAAGACCCAATGCAACCGTTGCTCTAGGCGACTTCTCCTGTGACATGTTACATTGACTAGTAGACTCGCTAACGGTACGTACTGCATAGAATATTACGCTTGCTTTCATTGAACTATATTATGGATTGACCTATGTGATGCCAAACCTTATTTCTATTGCATCCCTGTATTTGCAGAATGATGTCAAAGGTCTTAATGGAATTAAACCAACAGATGGACTAAAGTTGTGGTCTTGAATGATTTCCACAACAGGTGTGTCATAGCAAAGGGGTTGAATACTTATTGACTCTAAGCATTTCAGCTTTTCATTAGTTTGTAAAAAAAAAAAAATTGTAAAAAATGAAAATTCCACTGACCTTATGGAGTATTATGTGTAGATCAGTGACAAACATTTTTTAATTCAATCCATTTTAAATTCAGGCTTTAACACAAAAAATGTGAAAAAGCCAAGGGGTGAGAATACTTTCCGAAGGCACTGTATTTACTTTAATTTAAGTAAAATAATGATTTTTTAAATCGTTTTAAAATATTCGTTTAGCGCTATTGAAGCAGTCTTATACACCTCCTTATTTAACATGTCCAAGTACTGATAAACGTAAGTGTTTTGAAAGTGCAAAAAGGGCAATTTGTGTTCTACAGCACTCACGTATACATAAAACCACCTTTAGAGGCCATTTTTCCCCGCAAGCGGGGGTTGGCCTTTTTCGGGAACTGTGGTTGTTGTTGTTTTTCGGTCCCCTTTTTGAAGCAATGTTTTACGGCCGGATGCCCTTCCTGACGCCAACCCTTTTTGCCACCTTTAACGACGGGGAATTACCAGTGAACTGGTACTCAATTTGCCGACCTCGGAAGGATGACAGGCTGAGTCAACCCCCCTGGCGTTTATTCAGCGATTGACCGGGATTCGAACCCAGGATCCTAGTCAATCGCTGAATTAACGCCAGGGGGGTTGACTCAGCCTGTCATCCTTCCGAGGTCGGCAAATTGAGTACCAGTTTACTGGTAATTCCCTGCTTGTCGTTAAAGGCGGCAAAAAGGGTTGGCGTCAGGAAGGGCATCCGGCCGTAAAACATTGCTTCAAAAAGGGGACCGAAAAACAACAACAACCACAGTTCCCGAAAAAGGCCAACCCCCGCTTGCGGGGAAAAATGGCCTCTAAAGGTGGTTTTATGTATACGTGAGTGCTGTAGAACACAAATTGCCCTTTTTGCACTTTCAAAACACTTACGTTTATCAGTACTTGGACATGTTAAATAAGGAGGTGTATAAGACTGCTTCAATAGCGCTAAACGAATATTTTAAAACGATTTAAAAAATCATTATTTTTATGTATACTCACGTAAAAAATTACGTATACTCACGTATACATAATTCAAGTTAAATAAAATAAAGATGATAAAAGTCATTTAAATAAATTAATTCTGGAAATTTACCACTGTTTACACAGTGTCTGTGACACCACTCTATCACATTGCATTAGTTATTTGTGCCTGGTGTATGTGTCCTTTATGATGTCCTTAAAAACTAAGTTTCTTGTTTGGAATGACTAACACAAATACCACTCGTCTCTTTGCTGACGGGAATATTATGAGGTTTGGGGGAAGAGAAAAAGAGGGGGAAGGAGAGAGTGAGAGGGCGAGAGGGGGTGGTGAGAGAGAAAGGGAGAAAGAGAGGAAGAGTGAAAGAGAGAAAGAGAGAAAGAGTGAAAGAGAGAAAGAGAGAAAGAGAGGGCGAGCGGGGGTGGTGAGGGAGAAAGGGAGAAAGGGAGAAAGGGAGAAAGGGAGAAAGGGAGAAAGGGAGAAAGGGAGAAAGGGAGAAAGAGAAAAAGGGAAAAAGAGAAAAAGAGAAAAAGAGAAAAAGAGGAAAAGAGGAAAAGAGGAAAAGAGGAAAAGAGGAAAAGAGAGAGAGAGAGAGAGAGAGAGAGCGAGAGGGGGTGGTGAGAGAGAAAGAGAGAAAGAGAGGGCGAGAGGGGGTGGTGAGAAAGAGAGAAAGAGAGGGCGAGAGGGGTGGTGAGAGAGAAATAGAGGGCGAGAGAAAGAGAGAAAGAGAGGGCGAGCGGGCGAGAGGGCGAGCGGGCGAGAGGGCGAGAGACAAAGGGAGAGAGACAGAGAGAGACAGAGAGAGACAGAGGGAGAGACAGAGGGAGAGAGACAGAGAGAGAGAGAGAGAGAGAGAGAGAGAGAGACAGAGAGAGAGAGAGAGAGACAGACAGAGCGAGAGAGAGAGAGAGAGACAGAGCGAGAGAGAGAGAGAGACAGAGAGCGAGAGCGAGAGCGAGAGCGAGAGTGAGAGCGAGAGAGAGAGAGAGAGAGAGGAGAGAGAGAGAGAGAGAGAGAGAGAGAGAAAGAGCACGCAAATGTAAGTTGGCGTTTGCAGTTTCGCCATGTGTGTCGTACACAAACCTTCTCCTTTTTTGTAGCACAAACCGCTCTGGGAGTTCCCTGAATCCATCGTTGGTTTCACTGAAATCCGTTAATCCGTTCTCAAGTTATACCACGACAAACAAACAAACAAACAAAGACAGACAGACAGACACAGCTCTTTCATGATATAGATTTTAAATTTTGCTTCACTGCCAGGCAGGCATCAGAGAAAAAAATGATATCACTCCTCTCTGCACTTGTGCGATCTGGACAAATTCAGAGCAAAGTACTGTTTACTGACTTGTTTGTTTTCTGATTCATGTTCAAAATATAACATTCAACTTAAATAAGTTATTCCTCAAACATCAACTGACGTTTTCAAGATGGACAGACAGATAAAGTAAACCAATTACTTAATCTCGCTTTTAGCTTCGCATGCGTGGAGTAACAAAACAAAACATAGTAATTTGCAAATAAGAAAGAGTGATTCAGGAGATACTTAATAGGGGTAGAAAAGTTAACACACATAGAATGAGATGTTCTACCAACTTGAAACTCTGGAGAAATTGAACCGCTTCAGGAAGGCAGTTTTACAAACAGAAGACTAAAAGGAACAAGAGAGTGGAGATGAACAATAAGCCTTGATTTTGGATAGTTAACATGGAAAATGGTGGAGGTGTGTTGAGGGGAGGTCATCAGGAAAATTATGTTTTCATTCTGAATGGACTGGGGAGAGGCAGAAGACTGAAAGAACAAAGGAAGCAAGACCAGGAGACAGAAATGTGTCAGAAAAAGAGGCCACCATCCTGTCTGGCATGAAAACAACAGGTCTTGCGGAGATGTTTCTTTGTGAGAGATGTCAATTATTTGGGGAACTTTGCATTTTACAGCATTCAGAATAGATAAATATGAAGCAAAGGCACCTGCCTATCAAGGATATCAGTACTGCATTGAGCTATGGATAAAGTCCTCATCACCCTTCTACATCATGAAAAGCTTGAGTTCCACAAAGAAGGACTTGGCAAAATGGAGGATACGCATCCTGCAGCTGACTTTCGAGGCCAGATTTGATATGCAGTACTGTAAAAATGGAAATTTTCTGTTTTAGTGCAACAACACAGAAGTGCAAATTCAACAACATATGAATACTGTATGTTTGCCTTCTTGGAGAGATTACAATACCAGAGCGCACAAAGTATGCATGTGCTGTATGCTTACAGTTTCTATTCAAGGCATAGTGAGTAGCAAGCACGTGTATCGTCGGTCTACACTGTTCGCAACTACAGTACCGTACTTCAGCATTTACAATTCAAAGTAAAATATACTGTACTTCGCTATTTGAAGCCAATTACAAAAAGAAACAAACTTCAATGTTCCCTGAAATTTGCAAGCTTGGATTAAAGTAGGGCTTGATGCACCACCTGTTTGTGCCGCAAACGAGGAAATATTGAAAGCTGGTTTGGCCGAAAGTCTCGTTCTAGCTTGTGGAGACAGCGATGCCAAGGCCAGAGATTTGGAATGAATAAAAATATCCAATGCTCCAGAAGACAATGAATTTACTAATCTCTGATCGAACAGCAAGACTATGGTGCTAATGCAGATCTCGAACTACAGTCACAGAGATTTGAACTTTCTCAAGAGCGTCGTCAGAGTAGCAAAACATGGCAGTAGTTGGAGGAAAAGTTGGTCATTACGGGTCTAAGGAGGAGAACTGGTCATTTGCAGAGATGCGAGTTGGGAAGGTTGCAGATCAGATTGGACCACAATCTCACAGAAGGTCTCAGTGGCAATGCAGTGGATAGTGGTTGAAATAACTATCAGACAACTCGCATGATGGCATTGGAAATCACCACAGATAATGAAGAAAGAGTTGGAGTGGGTGGTTACGAGCTGGTCCAAGTTATCAGGAAGAGGTGGATGAAATTATTTCTATGTTATGCCCCACAAAACTTTCATATCTACAGAAGTACCTTAATGCAATACACAGTACCTGCTATTGATTTTATTTGTGATTAATTGTTTCACAATAAGCAAGAAAATATCAAAACAACAAAAGTATAAGAGCACGTAGCAAAAGCAAAAGTAAGGGCAGAATACAGTATGGTGTAGAATGACATAACTCTCACCCCAATAGGCTGTG
>NC_136261.1:252283894-252302550 GCF_964187855.1 Myxine glutinosa
GCACACCTTCTCACTTAGTCCAAGCACCTTGCTGTGCCTGACCGACTGCTTTCACATATCTCCCCTCCTCTTCCTTTCTTCTCAACTCCCTCTCAACCATCTTCCTCCTCTCTTTCACACATGCCTTTCCCCATCGCTCATGCTGCATCCACCCCAAGCCATGCTTCCCATGCTGTACCATCCCCATGACCTCCTCCTGTTGCAACCGCTCCTCCATCTCATCCACCTCTGTTCTTGCATTCCACTTCCGACTTCCCTTCTTCTCTGGAAGAGCATTCTTTACCACTGCATCACTTGAATCCCGCAACATCATGAACTCCCGCACCCTCACCACCTTAAACTCCTCGGTTAATGTCAAGGGAAACTGGAGTTTTCCACCCTGACCATAAAAGGCAATGTTCGTCAAACAGCGAGGCACTCCCAACCACCTCCTCACAAACCCACTCACCACAACCTCCATCCTCTCTACATGCCCAATTGCAATATCATACATCATCAATGGCCACAATACTCGTGGCATCAACCCAAACTTCAAACACCATACCTTCAACTTACCTGGCAAACCACATCCATCAATCCTCTTCAAACCTCTCAAAAGCTTGTTCCTCACCTCCTCCACTCTTCCCACATCATTCAACTCCACTGTATACCATCTTCCCAAACTCTTCACAGGGGCCTCTACCAATGATGGAACCACCTCCCCTCCCAGCTCAAACCTGTGCATGTTATCCACCACTCCTCGTCTCACTACCACACTCCTCGACTTTCTTGCTTTAAATCCCATTCTTGCCCACCGCATCAACCTTTCCAGTCGTCCCAGTACCTCTATTGCTGCATCAGCGGACTGTTGGACAACTGTCAGGTCATCCATGAAAGCAAACATCGCTGGCAACCTCTGACCAGGGGCTAGCTCCACTTCTTTCCCATGTCCACTCACCGCACGTATCAACAACTCCATGACCAGCACAAACAAAATGTATCAGGTGTACGAAACGAAAATATCAGGTGTACGAAAAAGGTGTACGAAACAAAAATATCAGGTGTACGAAACGAAAAAAAAATATATATATATATATATATATATATATATATCAGGTATATATATATATATATATATATATATATATATATATATATATATATATATATATATATATAAAGCGCGGCGTTACGCGCGCTGCTTGTGAGCAAGGAGGAAGCGGACAAGCGGTAACATATAAACGTCTTTATTGTAAGACTACACTGTAACACTGTACTCCTCCGGGCTGGTCGCCCGGGGTATATCATGAGGCCACGCCTACCCCTCGGGCGTGGCCACCGCCCACTTGGTGCGTGGAATGATGTCACCACGCCAGTGGGCTTTTGTGTCCGCCACACGCGCCCCCCCAGAATTCCCGCGCACCTGGAGGGCCAGTTTGCGGGGCAGACGAATGACCCGGCCGAAGCGCCCCCTGGCGATCGGCGGCGTCCGGGGTGCAGGGATGCCAGGTGGGATGCCCCTGGCTGCCCCTGGGATGGGTGCAGGACCGGGGGGCGGCGTGGCGGCGGGGCTGGGCGGTGCCGGGGGTCCGCCCGCAGGAGGGCGGCCCCGACGTGGGGGTCGGGCCACTGGCGGTGGATGGTCCACATCGAGGTGGGCCGGCTTGAGGCGGTCTACCGAAACGCGGTCAGGAGTACCGCCGATGTCCAGGGTGAAGTGCTTCGCCCCGGTCTCCAGCACGCGGAAAGGCCCGTCGTACGGGGGCCGCAGTGGTGTCCGATGGGCATCGTGGCGGACGAAGACGTACTCCGCCGTGCGAAGCTCCGGGGCGACGTGCGTCGGTGGGTGCCCGTGGCATGCCGTTGGCACCGGGGCGAACCTCTGGGCGGTCTCTTGCAGAGCGGAGCGCTGCTGTGCCGCGGACCATGGTGCCGTGGAGTCGGGGAGGAACTCGCCCGGCACCCGCAGCGGTTGCCCGAAGACCAACTCCGCCGCGGATGCGCGCAGGTCCTCCTTGGGCGCCGTCCGGAGGCCCAGCAGGACCCAGGGGAGCCTGTCGACCCAGCCGCCGTCGCGGAGGGTGGCCCGGAGCGCGGCCTTCAATGAGCGGTGAAATCGCTCACACAGGCCGTTAGCCTGGGGGTGGTAGGCCGTGGTTCGGTGCAGCCGGACCCCGAGCCCCTGCGCAACCGCCCCCCAAAGCTCCGAGGTGAACTGGGGGCCGCGGTCGGATGAGATGTCTGAGGGGGCGCCGAACCGGGCGACCCAGGTGGCGATGAAAGCCTGCGCGACATCGGCCGCCGTTGTCGACGCCAAGGGCACGGCCTCCGGCCACCGGGTGGTGCGGTCCACCATGGTGAGGACGTGGGTGAAACCCCGCGAGGGGGGCAGAGGTCCCACCAGGTCCACGTGGACGTGGTCAAACCGGCGTTCCGGCACCGTGAACGGGGCCAACGGGGCCTGGGTGTGCCGGTGCACCTTGGCGCGCTGGCACGCGAGGCATGTCCTGGCCCAGCCGCGAACGGCCTTCCGGAGGCCATGCCAGACGAACTTGTCGGCGATCAGCCTTTGGGAGGCCCTCGCGCCCGGGTGGGACAGGCCGTGGATGGCGTCAAACACCTGGCGCTGCCAGCCCGCGGGCACAATGGGGCGAGGACGCCCGCGGGAGACGTCGCACAAGAGGGCCGCGCCCGCGCCGTCGAACGGCACCTCGGTGACGCGGAGGCCCGTGACGGCGGTCCGCAAGGCCTGGACGTCGGGGTCAGCGGCCTGGTCCGCGGCCATCCGGGCATAGTCGATGCCGAGGTGGACTGCGTGGGCGACGGCCCGGGAAAGGCAATCCGCCACCGGGTTGTCCTTCCCCGCGACGTGCTGGATGTCCGTCGTGTACTCGGACACGGCCGAGAGGTGACGCTGCTGCCGGGCCGACCACGGCTCGGTGACCTTGCCCATCGCGAAGATCAGCGGCTTGTGGTCGACGAAGGCAGTGAACGCCCGGCCCTCGAGCAGATGGCGGAAGTGCCTGACCGCCAAGTGAAGTCCGAGCAACTCGCGGTCGAAGGTACTGTAACGGCGTTCGGGCGGGCGAAGCTGCCGGCTAAAGAACGCCAGCGGTTGCCAAGCTCCACGCACCCATTGCTCGTGCACCGCGCCCACCGCGTAGTCCGAGGCATCGGTGGTGAGGGCGATCGGTGCATCGGGCGCCGGGTGCGCGAGCATGGTGGCGTTAGCCAAGGCGAGCTTCGCGCCCGTGAACGCCGTGTCCATCTGCTCGGTCCAGGTAACGTCGCCTTTGCCCGGCTTACCTCGGAGAGCTTCGTGCAGGGGGCGCAGGAGCTGGGCGATACGGGGCAGGAACCGATGGTAAAAGTTCACCATGCCCAGGAACTCCTGCAGCCCTCTGATCGTGCGGGGGCGCGGAAACCCCTTCACCGCCTCCACCTTGGCCGGCAGGGGGACGGCTCCGTGCCTGGTGACACGGTGCCCCAGAAAATCGATTGTGGCGGCGCCGAACCGGCACTTTGCGGGGTTCACAATCAGGCCATGCTGGCCCAGGCGTTCGAAGAGCGTGCGGAGGTGGCGTAGGTGCTCTTCGCGGGACGCGCTGGCGACGAGGATATCGTCCAGGTAGACGTAGACAAAATCCAAGTCGCGCAGGACGCTGTCCATCAGTCGCTGGAACGCCTGAGCCGCATTCTTCAGACCGAAGGGCATGCGCAGGAACTCGAAGAGTCCGAATGGCGTGATGACCGCCGTCTTCGGGACGTCCTCCGGCCTGACGGGGACCTGATGGTAGCCGCGTATGAGGTCCACCTTCGAGAAGAAGGACCTGCCCGCCAAACGGGCGGAAAAGTCCTGAATGTGGGGGACGGGGTAGCGGTCGGGAGTCGTGGCGTCATTGAGACGGCGATAGTCCCCGCACGGTCGCCATCCCCCGCCGGGCTTCGGCACGATGTGCAGCGGCGACGCCCAAGCGCTCTCTGAGCGCCGAACGATGCCGAGTCGCTCCAGGGTAGCGAACTCCGCTTTTGCCACCGCCAGCTTCGTCGGCTCGAGGCGGCGTGCCCGGGCGTAGACCGGTGGCCCGACGGTGGGGATGTGATGGGCCACCCCGTGCTTGACGGCCCCCGCCGAGAAGGTGGGCCGCGTGAGGGCCGGGAAGCCGGCGAGGAGGCGGGTGAATGCGTCCGCTGCCGGAAGCGTACAGACCAACGTGGCCGGAACCGAATCGTTCGGCAAGCCGCTTGGCAAGCCGCTCGTTGAGCTGGGCAACGCACATGCGAGCGAGCTGAACGTCTCGGCCTGGACAAGCCGTCTGCGCTTGACGTCGACCAGGAGCCCATTAGCGCACAGGAAGTCCGCGCCAAGCAGTGCCATGGGCACGTCGGCGGTGACGAACGTCCATCGGAAAATCTGCCCTCCAAACCGCAGAGAGAGGCAGCGTTTTCCGTACGTACGGATGGGCGTCCCGTTCGCGGCAAGCAGCGCGGGGCCCCCACCCGCGGCGTGCTTGTCTGACGTGCCGGCGGGAATGACACTCACCTGTGCTCCCGTGTCGCACAGGTAACGGCGCCCGGAGAAGGTGTCCGTTATGAACAGCAGGCTGCTCGAACGGCCGGCGCTCATCGCCACAATTGAGCGCCGGCCCGGGCGTTTCCCGACCCGTTGAAGGAGCACGGCGGATGACACCGCCGAGCTTCGTGGCCGAACTTGGCGTGGAACCAGCACCAGGTGGTGGAGCTGGAGGAGCGCGGCTGGCTCCGCCAGGCCGGTGGAGTCGACGGGTTTCCCCGCGGTGGCGGTTTTCGCCGCGGCGGTGGGCGGGGCGTGGCGGCGTTCACGAGGTGCGTATCAGCATGCTGCTGAAACTCAGCGTGCTGTAGAAGATGATGCTGTGGAACAGCAGCGTCGAAGGCCGTGACGGCCACGCCAACGCTCGCCCGCGTGTCCGAAGCGGCGAAGTACTTGTCCGCCTCGGCCGCCAATGCTCGGGGTTCCGTTAGCCCGGTCCCGGCCAACGCGAGGCGAACCTGCGCTGGAAGTTGGCGACGGAAAAGCGCCCGGAATAGCGAACCGGGGGCTTCGTCGCCCAACAGTGACAGCATATGGTCCATTCGGACCGACGGGCGCGTCTCACCGAGCTCGGGGAGATCCAGGAGGCGGTCGGCCCGTGCGTCGTCCGTGAGGCTGAACGTGGCTAGGAGTAGCCGCTTGAGTGCCTCGTACTTGTGGCCGTCCGGTGGGTGGCGAAGGACGGACACAACTCGAGCGGCCGTGCCGGGCCCGAGGGAGGCGACGACGTGGCAGTAGCGCGTGTCATCGCCGGTGAGGTGCCGAAGCTGAAATTGGGCTTCGGCCTGCACGAACCAGACTTCGGCCTGAGCCTCCCAAAATTCCGGAAGTTTGACGAAGGCGGCCATGGCGATGGCGTCGCGTGTGGAAGGATCGCTCCGGCAGATCCAACGTCGAGGGTCACCAGTAAAGCGCGGCGTTACGCGCGCTGCTTGTGAGCAAGGAGGAAGCGGACAAGCGGTAACATATAAACGTCTTTATTGTAAGACTACACTGTAACACTGTACTCCTCCGGGCTGGTCGCCCGGGGTATATCATGAGGCCACGCCTACCCCTCGGGCGTGGCCACCGCCCACTTGGTGCGTGGAATGATGTCACCACGCCAGTGGGCTTTTGTGTCCGCCACATATATATATATATATATATATATATATATATATATTGTTGTGGATATGAGAATTGTGTTTTTTTATTGTGGTAAAATGTCACCCTCCTTCCTCCAGTTGTTGTGGATAAAGGTCAAAGGGCGTCCCTTAGTTAGGTCATATACCATCACGTAGCCAAATCATAGATTTCCTCCTTGTTGGTAGTTATTTCCTTATTGTGTGTATTAGGTTAAGGCTATGTCATCCATTAACTAATACTGCATTGCACCGAAGTGAAACAAGGTAGTATCCCCTTTCAATTTCCCCAGAACCTCCATGGATTCCCCCCCTTTCGTCAATTGCCAACTGCACTGGGCGGTTTGCTGCATTCGCCACTGCTGCCCTTTGGCTGGGGCTCGTTTGAATCGCCCCAAAACTCCATTACGCATGCGGTCAAGTCGGAGAAGAAAGGCGTGTCTCCACCTCGTCATAGAGGGGAGGAGTGAGCCAGCCCCGAACAACCAACCAAGCACATGGGGTTTGGCTTGAGAGGGCGGAGGAAGAGCGATCGGGGAGGTTCGTAAAGGTTAGAGGGTGGGGCTTATATAACCCGCGGGAGACGCCCCCACCTCAGATGAGTCCAGATGCGCTGGAGATGAGCTACGGAGAGAGTCCTGAGAGCAAGAGTTGAGAGAGAGTCCTGAGAGCAAGAGTTGAGAGAGAGTCCTGAGAGCAAGCAGGAGCAGTACCACGCAGCTTTTACTCCACCAGGCAGCGTTGGCTCCACCAGGCAGCTCCGACCCGTTACCCCGCGGGAACCAGGATCGGTGGCATCGGTGGCCGTCGAGGTCCAGCCCGACGTCCCGTGCGGGATCAAGCTCCAGCCAGCTCCGTGCCTTCCTCTCCCTCCAGCCATCCACCTCCTGCCATTCCTGTCATCATACCCCGTGTAAGTGTGCTTGTAACCTGTCTTTTGTCTTGTCATGGGGTATAAGTTAAGCCTGTTTAGTTAAGCTAGAGTTTCACTGTGTCCTTCTGGTCCGTCCCTCTTTCTGCATTATTTTATTATCCTTCCTCCTCCTTGGTTGCTTTCAATTGTGTAAATAGTAAATAAATCATATTTGTATTTCTTACCCTTTGCCTTTCTTTCCTCTACATCCGTCGTGGTTGTCTTTTCCCTCATTGGACACCTGTGGCACGATTTTGGCCAACGTTTCAGGATCGGGTTAGTCTTGGTAACAGTTCGTGCTGCGGTTGCTAAACACTGCTCGGCAATCAATTAACATCTGCCCGCGGTACGAACTGTGCACCGGTGTGCAACGGGGCTGTGCACCGGCCTTTCCGGAGGTCGCGGTGCAGCTTCAGGGACCGCGTCGGTCAGTCACAAACGAGGGGACTAATCCCCCCTCAAAGGGGAACCATAGGCCGACGTTGGGTTCCGCAACTATTGGTGTCGGGAGCGAGATACGGACCTGAAGCGCTTAGCGCGCTCAAATTACGAGTGGGCCGAAATTTTGTTATAAAATTCAAAATTTGAAAATCGTGCCATGGATGGTCAAGATGATCGGATGCCGGTGGGGGAACTAGAAGAGGGGTTAGGGGTAACCCAGGACCCCAGGGAAATGTATGTGGGAGAAATGGAGGAGGAGAACAATGAGGAGGTGGTTGAGGAGGTATCAGGCGCACAAAATGGCGCCCTCGCGCACGTGGTTGCAGCGGCACCAAATTTATCCGCGCCCAGTCCACGGCACTGGTGAAATTGGACCTCTTTATGGCGCAAATCAGGGCATGCTTCGTGGTGCAAAGTAAGGAAATAGATGAAAAGATGGATAAATCAAGGGCGGAAAGCAGAGAAATGGGACAAATGATGGAAAGGAATAGTGAGCAATTAAGAGACGGGTTAAACAATAAATTTGAGGATTTAGACAATAATTTGAAGGGGTTGAACAATAAATTTGAGGGGTTAGACAACGGGATAAAAGGGGTGAAGAATGGGTTAGCGGGGCTAGAAAACAGGATGGAAGACAAATTGCGGGCAATAGGGGAGCAATCCGTCCGGGAAATTAAACAAATGGGAGAGCAGATAGAGGTAAAAATCGGGTTAGACACTAAATTGGATGCTCAGAGGAATGAATTGGGACAGATGAGGGCGGCATCTACGAAGGAAATGGGGGAGGAAATGGGGGAGGAAATAAGACGAGGTGTAAGCGAGGAGGTCTCGGCGGTACGCGAGGAGGTCTCGGCGGTATGCGAGGAGGTCTCGGGGGTACGCGAGGAGGTAAAGCGAGGTGAGAAGCGTATGGAGAAAGAGGTGAGAAATGGGACAGCAAAGTTACAAGGGGGCATAGAGGACCTGACACAGGGGGTGGAACAGCTGACAGTGGGACAAAGGGAGTTGAAGGATCAGGTACAAAAGAATACGGCTGTGATCGAAGGGTTAAAGGCGACACAAAAAGAACTCAAAAATGACTTGATAGCGACGAAGAGGGAATGTCAGATGGTAAGTGAGGGACTGACAACGAGGTTGGACGAGGTGACGGAGGCAATGGAGACAAAGGACCGGGAGGTGAGGACGCACATATAAACGGTCAAGGTAGCCTTAGAGGACGAAATTGAGGAGACGCACCGGGAAATAAAAGAGGTGAAGCAAAAGTTAGAGGAAGTGGAAGAGGGGGTGAGTGAAATTAAGAAGAGACGGAGGGAAACTAAGAGGGAGATAAAGGAGGAGGTGATGGAATATGTGCAAGGTCGGTGCTCAAATCGTGATGGTGTGCTTGCTAACCAGATAAAGAGTTTGCAGGTGGTGAAGGAGGTGCAACGACGAGGTGCCGAGGTGAGTGGCGATATACGCGGCAATGTATATGGTGTGAGGGGAGCTTCAGTCGGCTTGGGGGTTGGTTTGGACCCGGGTGTTCGTGAGAGGCCGCTGGTAAAGTGTGCGACCGGTGCAGAGTGTGAAGGAGGAGGTGTGGGAGAATGTCCGACTATGGGGTGTGTGAGGAAAAAGTGCGCGCCGAGGAGTGAGTGTGCTGTCGAGAGTGAGTTGGTCGTAGCGCGTGTGTGAGGGGGCACATGGAATCGCGTAGTGGGGAGTGTAACAGAGGATGTAACGAGAGAGGTCGCACCTGTGGTGAGTGCTACGGAGGGTGTAATGGGAGAGTGTGCGCAAGAGGATGCGCGAGCAAGGTGTGTAACGGACGGGTGCATGAGTACAGAGTACGCTGTCGAGAGTAAGGGTGAATGCGCGACCGAGAGTGGTGGTGAAAGTAGTAAGAGTGACACGGAGCGTGAGTTGGTGGTGGCAGGTGAGAGAGGATGTACACCTGGAATGGAAGGATGCACACCTGGAATGGTAGAGCGCGTATGGGAATGCACACTGGAGTTGGTAGTGAGGCACATGGTTGGGTGTACGGAGGAGAGCACACCTGTGGTTGTCACAGAGGAGGTGACCGAGGAGGGGGCACGAAAAGGTGTTGGTGAGGTGTGCGAACGATGAGTGTGTGCAAAGGTGTGCAGTGGTCAGGTGTGTGACAAAGTCTGTGAGCGGAATGAGTGTACCTGGGTGTGTAAGAGAAGGTGCAATGACGAGGAGCATGGGAACGGCTGGATGTATGAGCAAGGAACGGGCTGCGGGGTGTAAGCATGCAAGTGGAGCATCGACGCTAAACGGGTTAGCGTTTAGATCGACTTATAGCCGAAGCGGGCCCTCGGTGCGTGCTGGGCAGCTTTGCGTGCAGCGGGGACCAGCGGGGATCGTAACCGCGGCGGTTTCAAAAGAACCACCGTACGTGGTCCACGCCGGGCCTCGCTCTGAACAGCCGCGTCCGTGCTCCGCTAGGCGGAACGGGCGGCCCGGTAGGATGGGTCATCATGGCGACCCCTTTTTGTTGCGGCGTTCCGGCGGGGCGAGATCAGGCCATTGGACGGCTCCGTGCCGAGATGGTGCATGGGATCTCGGCCCGAGTAAACCTCCTTCCCTGCACCGAAGGCCGGACGGATCCAGCCGCCGGCACCAAACAACCCGCATTCATTGCCCGGCTTTGCGAAGCCGAGCTTTGGAAATGAATTGGCGCACCGAGAGGCTGAAGTGAGTAGACTGATGAGGATAGTGTTTTGGACCCGAAATTGAAAAGCAAAATTTGATGATTGGCAAAGGATTGGCAGATGGATGATTGGCAGATGATTGGTAGAGTGATTGACAAATTTTTGATTGGCTGGAATTTGGTGAGCAAAATTCATAGTAAGAGATACCCGATGTGGTGGGACGGCAACTCTGCCATCCCTCACGGCAGGGGGGCAAAGGAGCAGTAGGTTTATGGGGTTGGCAGTGAAAACTAGCCCGGGAGGGTTAGGATATAGTGTGTAGGGATCTAGAGAAGATGACCATAGGTAACGGTAAGGTTAGGTAGTGACAATGATACCTGTAGTGGGGACGCAGGTAGGTTAGTTTGGATTATAATGACGAGGGAGCGCAATAGTTTAAAGGGGCGACTGGGAAGCGCGAGTTTTAGCAGGGCAACAGGTAGCTTAGATGATGCCGTGTGTGTGTAAAAATGTATTCAGAAGTGTATTGAGCGTGGAAGTGTATGGAGCAGTGAGTAAGGAACGATGGAGATTGCACAGGTGTGCAACTGAACAGGTGGATGGAGCAGTGAATGAGTGAGTCATGGTGATGTGTGCTGTGTTGACCAAATGGTCCAGGAAGGAAGGAGGGTGCAGGTGGCACCAGGTGAGATTGCACAGGTGTGCAACTGCAGGTGTATGGAGAATGGTTGTGTGGAATACATGGAGTGTGGAATATATGGAGTATGGAATGGATGGTTGTGGAGTGAGTATGGTGGAAACAGTGGAGTGGAGTGGATGGTGCGAAGGTGTGTGTGGGGAGGATGGACCCCATCACGAATACCCGGGGAGGGTAGTCTAAGAGTTAGGTAGAGGGTACAGGTAAATTGTGGTTGGATATTGGCATCTGTGGTGCGTGGTGGAAGAATGATGGTTGGATGGGTGCATTAGTGTTGTGGAAATGGCTGGGCGTGTAGCCTGTTAGTGTGTGTAGTTGGTTGAGCACTCCACCACTGTGAGGATGTCGGCCAGGTGAGGCCGCAGGTGGGCTCTGGGAGCCGGTAGAGTTGTTGTGGATGGGGCCCGAGGATCCGGAGGACGGACCCAGGTAGCCCAGTGCCAGAGAGGGCACCGAGAGGGGAGAGCGCCAGAGGGCCTTCCCCAGTTAGATAGGTTAGGGTGAGGAGCAGGTAAGCTCGGAGGCAACTACAGTGGTGGAGGTGTGCAGGTGGGTAGACCTGCTGGGAGAGCTGCACGACCCAGCCCGGAAATTGTGCAAGGGCACAGGGAGTTGAACCGGGGGATTGAGACCCCAAATTGAGCAGCACCACAGTTTGGTCAATGGGAATTTGGTTCTTAAAACCGCATAGAGTGTAAGAAGGCCAATGGTTTGGCAGGGAAAGACCCCGGGTCGTGTAAAGTGTATTAAAGTCATTTAGAGGATAGTTAGGATTAAGAATCTCCTTGCACCATCTACATCCACTCACCTGAGGTGACGCTACTCCACACCATGCCATGGTTGTTTTGATTATTTTTATTGTGCAAATGTTTGGAATGTGAGACGCATCATGACGTGGGTGTGACATTGTGCTTTGTGTTCCATCTCTCCCTCCTTATGAGGATTGATGATGAGTTGGTGATGGCAAATTTTGGTTAGAGGGATTGTGGTGACGAATTTGGCATAGGGGAAATATGGGGAAGACGTGACAGTAGTGACGAATTTGTAATGTGTAGATTTTGTACATATGGGGTAAGGGCAAGGGTAGTGCAGGTCACATGTGGGGGGGCGTATGGTAGGGACGAGCTTTCTCACTTCGCTCTCTGTACGCACCTCGTCTTGCATTGCCTTTATTGATGTGTACCCTTGTGACCTTACCCCTCGCTCACCTGTCTTCCCCCCCCCCCCCCTTGTCTCCCACACGAGGACTGTGCGCCACTGGGCGCTGAGGGGAGCGTGCGGGAGTCCGCCATTGTGCGCCCGAACTCTCGCAACCACAGCTGTCTGCATCGATGCACCACGTATGGACCACATGTCTGTGGCTGAGCACCACTTATGGACCCCATGGGTTGGGGCATGGCCCCTCTGCTGGAACCGGCCATGAAGGCCCGAGATCTTGCTGGCGGACCTTGGTCACAGGGCACCGATGCCACACAGGTGAACCACAATAGTCGGCCCTGTGGGCCATAAATAAATAAAAATGGACACGGTTGTGCACTTTTATTATGTCCAAATAGGCCGCCAGCAAAGAAGTTGACAACATCTGGAACAACAATAGCCAGCAGAGGGAGCCGAAGAGCTAGACCACCAGCAGGGTTTGGGTTTGTTTTTATTAAGAACTGTGGTGACTGTGCACTGATTGGTGCTTGATGGTGTTTTGGTGCTTTCTGGTGCGTCGATGCAGGGCAGACTGTCTCCCCCCCAAAAGAACAATCACAGGTCCTGGGTTGCGTCTTGTAAATAAAATAGCGTCAACTGTAAATAATGCTCCCCCATCGTTCATGTTTTAGTTTGAAGACCATTCCGCAATTCGGTTAGCTGTGGGTGTGAAACTGTTAGGTAGGGTGCAATGCAGCAGGGGGACATACTTATTTGTGTTTTAAAACTGTCACACTCAGGGTCAGGTTAAATGTAGAGGGAACTACACCTACGTGCCACACTAAAAGTAAAGTAATAGGCCCGGGACGTGCCTAAGAGGAGTAGGGTGCAGTGTTGTGGATATGAGAATTGTATTTTTTTATTGTGGTAAAATGTCACCCTCCTTCCTCCAGTTGTTGTGTATAAAGGTCAAAGGGCGTCCCTTAGTTAGGTCATATACCATCACGTAGCCAAATCATAGATTTCCTCCTTGTTGGTAGTTATTTCCTTATTGTGTGTATTAGGTTAACGCTATGTCGTCCATTAACTAATACTGCATTGCACCGAAGTGAAACAAGGTAGTATCCCCTTTCAATTTCCCCAGAACCTCCATGGATTCCCCCCCTTTCGTCAATTGCCAACTGCACTGGGCGGTTTGCTGCATTCGCCACTGCTGCCCTTTGGCTGGGGCTCGTTCGAATCGCCCCAAAACCTCCATTACGCACGCGGTCAAGTCGGAGAAGAAAGGCGTGTCTCCACCTCATCATAGAGGGGAGGAGTGAGCCAGCCCCGAACAACCAACCGAGCACGAGGGGTTTGGCTTGAGAGGGCGGAGGAAGAGCGATCGGGGAGGTTCGTAAAGGTTAGAGGGTGGGGCTTATATAACCTGCGGGAGACGCCCCCACCTCAGATGAGTCCAGATGCGCTGGAGATGAGCTACGGAGAGAGTCCTGAGAGCAAGAGTTGAGAGAGAGTCCTGAGAGCAAGAGTTGAGAGAGAGTCCTGAGAGCAAGCAGGAGCAGTACCACGCAGCTTTGACGCCACCAGGCAGCGTTGGCTCCACCAGGCAGCTCCGACCCGTTACCCCGCGGGAACCAGGATCGGTGGCATCGGTGGCCGTCGAGGTCCAGCCCGACGTCCCGTGCGGGATCAAGCTCCAGCCAGCTCCGTGCCTTCCTCTCCCTCCAGCCATCCACATCCTGCCATTCCTGTCATCATCCCCCGTGTAAGTGTGCTTGTAGTCTGTCTTTTGTCTTGTCATGGGGTATACGTTAAGCCTGTTTAGTTAAGCTAGAGTTTCACTGTGTCCTTCTGGTCCGTCCCTCTTTCTGCATTATTTTATTATCCTTCCTCCTCCTTGGTTGCTTTCAATTGTGTAAATAGTAAATAAATCATATTTGTATTTCTTACCCTTTGCCTTTCTTTCCTCTACATCCGTCGTTGTTGTCTTTTCCCTCATTGGACACCTGTGGCACGATTTTGGCCAACGTTTCAGGATCGGGTTAGTCTTGGTAACAGTTCGTGCTGCGGTTGCTAAACACCGCTCGGCAATCAATTAACATCTGTCCGCGGTACGAACGGGGCTGTGCACCGGCCTTTCCGGAGGTCGCGGTGCAGCTTCAGGGACCGCGTCGGTCAGTCACAAACGAGTGGACTAATCCCCCCTCAAAGGGGAACCATAGGCCGACGTTGGGTTCCGCAACAATATATATATATACATACATACATATATATATATACACACACACACACACACACACACACACACACACACACACACACACACACACACACACACACACACACACACACACACACACACACACACACACACACACACACACACATTCCCGGTGTGTACCCCGGCTGAGAATATATAAATATATATTGTTGCGGATTTGAGAATCCTGTAATTATTGTAAATATCACCCTCTGTAAATTGTAATGATTCCTGTAAATAACCCCATTTGCATAAAGGTCAAAGGTCGTCCATTTAGCTAGTCCATCGCATACACATAGCAAATCATAGGCTTCCCTCAATAGTTATTTCTTTATTATGTGTATTAGTTTAAGGCTCTGTTTTCCATTAGGTGACATTGCATTGCACCAAATGAAATAAGATAGATCCCCTTTTCAAATTCCCCAAAGCCTCCATTTCCAACCGCATTCCCCAAAACTGCATTATTGCCAACTGCATCTGCCTCCATTACGCACGCGGTCAGCTCGGAGAAGAAAGGCGTTGGCCGCCCATCGTCATCAAAGGTGGAGCAAAAGAGCCCGTGCCAGCCAACCGGCACTGCAGTGAGCGACCCGGTAGGCGTGCCCTTGTAGCCTGCGGCTTGATCTCGGGAAGGGCCATAAAAAGGGCGACGGAGGGACTGCTTAAGAAGATAAGTGAGGAGGACGCACTGAGCAGTTCAGTTGAGGAGGAGCTGAGAGTTCAGTGGACCACAGTTCAATTGGAGTTCAGTTGAGGAGGAGTTGAGCTTTGACGCGCAGCTTTGACGTGCAGTTTCGACCCGCAGCTGCGAAGCAACGCTGCCGTGCGAACCAGATTGCGGAGGGTCGGCGGACGCTCACCTCGAGCCTTGCCATTTACACGGACCGGGCCCGCATCCTTCCAGCCCTGTGGTCCCACCTTCTCATCCGTCCAGCCATCCACCCCTGCCATTCCATCCATTCGTGTATGTGAGTTTGTCGTGTTTGTTCTGTCCTGGGAATAAGTTAAGCCTGTAGATAAGCTAGAATTGCACTGTGTCTTCTTCTCCTTCTGTAATTATTTTTGTATCTT
This sequence comes from Myxine glutinosa, assembly GCF_964187855.1. NCBI lineage: Eukaryota > Metazoa > Chordata > Myxini > Myxiniformes > Myxinidae > Myxine > Myxine glutinosa. The sequence goes on from NC_136261.1 coordinate 252,298,741, forward strand.
TCCTTCTCCCTTGGTTTCTTTGATTGTGTACATAATTGGTTAATAAATTCCTGTTCCTCCTTACTTTGGCTTCTTCTTCCACATCCGATCGTCTTTGTGATTTCCCCCATTGAGTACCTGTGGCGCGATTTCGGCCAACGCTTCGGAATCGGGTTAGTGACTGTTAATAGCTCGAACTCCGGGTTGCTAAAACCGCTCGGCAATTAGAACATCTAAAACCGTGGTTCGAGCGGGAGTCCCTCCCCTGCTTCGTGGTCAGGAGTGGCACTCAGGTCCTTGGGACTTTTCGTTGACCAAATACCCTGGCTGCTCCCGACCGGAAGGAGCGTTGGGACCCCCAAGACTCACGTCGGTCAGTCGCAGACAAGGGGATAAATCCCCCCTTGGTAAGGGGAAAAGGGGCCGACGTTGAGATCCGTAACAATATATATGTTCAGTTCTCCAGCTTTCAATGAGCGCAAGTAATGACGTCACTGCCATGTACATACGCTCAGCCTGTCAAGCTCTCAAGAGAACCCTCTGACAGAGCAGAATTTTGATCTTAGTTCAGATACTGTCATAAGTGTATGTAAAACTCACAGTTACCGACATGGTTTCGCCCTTTTTGGGGCTCATCAGGGCAAAGCAGTGAGTTCTGCATATACTTATGACTCTGAAAACCCTTCGCTTATATACCAGTCACTATGCGATTTCATACCATCAGTGGTGAACCGCCATTAAGGTATCCCATCCAGCTATGCTGTACCTTAATGGGAGCGATAAGTACCATCTGCCACATGGCACATTATCTCTGGTATCCACTCATTATATGGAATCCCCTGGATGCAGCCGGGAGCAAACCAATCCAAATATATGTTCCACATTTGACATTTGCTTTGGTTCGTACAATATAACTCCACATTTGGTTCGTACAATATAACTCACTGTGCTCCAAGTGAGCGAAAAGAAGAACATTCCCCAATGTCTCTATTCCCGCATCAAGCCAAAGTCGTATTCCGGCATCAAGCCAAAGTCGTATTCCGACATCAAGCCAAAGTCATATTCCGGCATCAAGCCAAAGTCGATCCGCTCCAGCGATGGTCAAAACGATGTCTAATCGAGACCAGAATCCCATTCGGATGACAGTCACAGTCACGCGGCCAAAGCTGCGCAAAGGTGCCCTCAAGGCGACTGGGAAATCACACCCTCGGGTATGGACGTTCCACGGCTCCCAATCGGCGAACCGCAGAATTCCAACTCAAAAGCCGCGTTACACACGCACACCAGATTAACGTCTGAATGTGGTGAAAATGGTTGAAGCGAGATGAAAAACCTTGAGCGAAGCGCAAGTCCTGCGCGAGGTAAAATGGCCTACGGCCCGTTCTCGTGGCATAACGGCAATCCAATGATGCTCTTCGGAATCGACCGCAAAACCTGTCACGCAGGTTTATCTGTCACAGCGATGACAACTCTGTCGCAGGAATCCCTTTCCCGGGAAACACAAAGTTCACTCGTGACTCTCGTTCGCCAACGTTCGCTCCAGACCTCGAAGCAGCTCGGCTTCTTCTCCGACTCCCTCGCTCCGCCTTTCTTTCCTCTTCTTCCTCCTCTTCGTCGTCGTTCGGTTCCGGTTTCATTTTAACATTAACTTTTTTACCTTTTGAAAATAGTAATATCTATTTCCCTTAAACGACAACAATAATACTACATGGAATCAAAAATGTTTACAGTGGATGAAAACCACAACAACGGAAGTGACGAATCCGTAACACATGGCAGACTTTGTTTCAGCAAGGACAATGCAGTTCTTCAAATCTCTGAATTTGTCCACCGATTTCTTGCCCTTGGCACCGTCATTGTGGCATTCTGATGATGGCTACTGTGAGGGACAAAAGAAAGCAACACAGTTGAGAGAATTAAATGACACAGCTGAGAGAGGTGTTGCTCTCATTCAAGACTACATTCATTTCCTCACGAAAGATGAAGAGCAAAGGCAATGCCTTCTTCAGGTGGTGGCCAACCACCGAAAGAACTTCCCTGATGCAAAGAAAAAGACTGTTGTTGCTGGGTTGTAAGAACTCGAATAAGATCTGAATAGGCCCCTGCTGTGGTCAGTTATGAGAGAAAAAGTTTAGTTGTCACAGACACATTTTAGGCATTTCTATAAAGCTTTTTTAGTTGAACAAAAGTGGTTAATTTGATGCATCGTTTGATTAACATTAAATAACAAATACACTAGAGTGTACTGTATACTGTTGTGAGCTCAATCTGCAATGGCTTTGTGGCACCTCTAAACGTTGTCCAATCTATACCAAATTTTGTATTCTAACTTCTTTCAGACCATGTAAAGAAATGGAAAGGTGGTTGCAATAAAATCTTCAACTTCATTTTTCGGGACCACCCTAAATTATATTGTTACGGATCCGGGGGACGGCACTCCCATTAGCAAGGGGGGGTTAATCCCCTTGTCCTGTTAAGCTGGCCGTCCGACCGGTCCTGGTACTCGTAACGCTCTTTTGCGGGGTGGGATTGATCAGGGTTATTGGTCCAGGTGTTATCCCGAATACCTTTATCAATCCCTCCGCAAAACAGGGAGACAAGTACCGCTCGAACCACGGACAAGATGGTATTTGCCGAGCGGTTTAGCAATCCGCGGTTCGAGCCGTTATCAAGCGACTAAACCCGATTCCGAGCGTTGGCCAAATCGTGCCACAGGTACTCAATCGACAGAAGGGACTAAAGCGATCGGATGAGAATGAAACCAAAGAATAAGAAGGAACAGGTGGAATTTATTAATTTATATACAAAACCTGATTGAAATGAGGAGGAATGAAAGTAATTTACAGAAGGGAAAGCAGATACACAGGGCAATTCTTAACTATACAGGCTTAACTTATCCCCAGGACAATACAGACAGAACGAACACACTTACACGAATGGGAGAAATGGCAATGGTAAAGATGGCAGGAGGAGAAGAGTCCAGGCAGATGGTTCGGGAGGAAGGTCTGGGGCAGATGGTTCAGGCGTTGAGGTCCACGCTCGCGGTTCACGCTCTGGGCTCGAGGCGAAACCCGGCAAACAGCTTCGCGTCTCACCGACCGGCAATAGGGCCTAGAGGGTCTCGGCCTATTGCCGCAATACGAGCACCCCTTCACATCTCTCTCTTTCGGTTCGGCTGGATCACTCCTCTCTTTGTCCTCTCGGCTCTTCCTCCTCTGTCTCTTTCAGCTGGATCACTCATCTGCGGTCATCTCGGCTCTTCCTCCTCTGTCTCTTTCAGCGGGATCACTCATCTTCTCTCCCAACTCCAACTCTTCACCGACTCCCCGAAGCAGTCCCTTGCAGTTGCTTTTATTGCTCTCTCCGAAATCAAGCTGCCAGCTCTGAGAACACGCCTACCGATTGGCTCACCGCGATGCTGGTTGGCTGGTTCGGGCTTACCGACCACGCCCCTGGCGGGTTGATGACAGGGCCACGCCTCTTCCTCGCGTTCCGGCCCCTTTTTCCTGTCCTTGGCCTCGTGCGTAATGGAGTTCTGGCTTGCTGGTAAAAGAACCCTTACTGCCATCGAGGATAGAAAACCATTCGCACTGATGTTGTAGAAAACCATTCGCACTGATGTTGTAGAAAACCATTCGCACTGGTGTTGTAGAAAACCATTCGCACTGGTGTTGTAGAAAACCATTCGCACTGGTGTTGTAGAAAACCATTCGCACTGGTGTTGAAGGGAACGAAAGGGACCTATCTTATTTGATTAATGCAACGCAGATTCAACTATTGGAAACACAGCCTTACCTGAAACACATAATAATGAAATAACTACGAAGAGGG
>NC_136261.1:252302750-252352750 GCF_964187855.1 Myxine glutinosa
CAAAATCAATATTAAAATCGTCACCTTTCATCCTATTGACCCGAGCTTTGATCAAGATTTTCAATTTTGATCTTGGTGAAGTGGACATTTTGCTGAATCAATTGCAACCATCTTTTTGGGAGGGAGGTGGATTTTGCAAGTATCGTGCTCTGCATGACGTCTTCTTGTTTGCTTGTCTGTTTGTTTGTCACTCGCCTACAGGTCACAATTCTAAACCAATCACCATGAAACTTCACTAAGTCGTCACAATTGAGAAACCTATTGATTTTGAGGTCATATGTAAAGGGTCCAACTCAAGGTCAAATTTCTAAAATCGCCATTTATCCTATTGATAACGTGATAATGATATCCTAGTGAAAACGTGATATCCTAGTGATAATATATATGCGTCAGATTGACTTGAAAATTGAACAGCATTTGTATATTGATTCACTAAATTTGGAAACCAACTATTTTTGAGGTCAAAATGTCAAAGGTCAATTCAAGGTCAAACTTCCAAAATCATATTTTTCTAAATGATCTCATTGGACGAGCCCAATGGCGGCGAGCTTTACACTATTCCAGCCGACGCTTGGCATTGCGCATGGTGATCTTAGGCTTGTGTGCAGCTGCTCGGCCATGGAAATCCATTTCATGAAGCTTCTGACGAATAGATGTTGGGCTGGCGTTGCTTCCAGAGGCAGTTTGGAACTTCGTAGTGACTGTTGCAACCGAGGACAGACGATTTTTACGCGCTACGTGCATCAGCACTTGGCGATCCCGTTCTGTGAGCTTGTGTGGCCTACCACTTTTGCGGCTGAGCTGTTGTTGCTCCTAGACATTTCCACTTCACAATAACAGCACTTACAATTGACCGGGGCAGCTCTGGCAGGGCGGCACTTTGACGAACTGACTTGTTGGAAAGGTGGCATCCTGTGACTGTGCCATGCTGAAAGTCACTGAGCTCTTCAGTATGTGTCATTCTACTACCAATGTTTGTCTATGGAGATTGCATGGCTGTGTGCTTTATTATATATACCTGTCAGCAATGGGTGTGGCTGAAACAGCCGAATACACTAATTAGAAGGGGTGTCCGCATACTTTTGGCCATTTAGTGCATATGAAGTGAAAACATAGATATAGATTATGTGCATATGTAATACATTGTGATTATATAGCTCGGATAATTCCAATTGCATCCAACCCTCCCCCCAAAGGAAGAAAATACCAGGATGGGCAGAAAAAAAAATTGAAACTTGATTGAATCAAACGAAATTTGCACATGTGCCACTCTGGGGTGCCCTCATTAATCCCTGAAAGTTTCAGCTTCCTCGGTCAAATCCTCTTGGAGGAGTAGATGATACAAACATACATATATATATATATATATATATACATACACACATACATACATACATACATACATACATCCATACAGTACATAGCATGTATTTGCTCCATTAACCTATAGAGTATATAGATTTCAGACGAGATAACTACAGACATATTAATACATCTGAAAACATATTAATACATCTGAAATATTTTGCCAGGCTGTGGGTAATCTCATTTAAGCAGAATGAACACAAATGGTACATAATTGATGTCAATAGTAGATAATATATATTTTTCAAAGTTTACCATATTATGAAAACACAAATACAACATAGCAGATCACTTAAGAGGTGCATTATGACATTATGATAGTGAAGGGAAATTATTTTAGTTTGTTTTAATGTCTCACTTAATCACGACATTGCCCAGTTCTCCTTTCTCCAACTCCTTCATGTTGTCGTCCAACACTCGGACTGCACAAACACATGCATTGGTTGGTTATACAACTTAGAAGCACCATTTTCCAGAACTCCATTAACTGGTGTAAAATTGATCGACCACAAAGTTAGTGTGCCATTGCATTAAAAAAAAAAATTTTTTTTTTTCATTAGTACCTACGATGGGGCACCACACATCAGATCTCCCTCCTTATGAGGATTGATGATGAGTTGGTGATGGCAAATTTTGGTTAGAGGGATTGTGGTGACGAATTTGGCATAGGGAAATATGGGGGAAGACGTGACAGTAGTGACGAATTTGTAATGTGTAGATTTTGTACAATATGGGGTAAGGGCAAGGGTAGTGCAGGTCACATGTGGGGGGGGCGTACGGTAGGGACGAGCTTTCTCACTTCGCTCTCTGTAAGCACCTCGTCTTGCATTGCCTTTATTGATGTGTACCCTTGTGACCTTACCCCCACGCTCACCTGTCTTCCCCCCCCCCCCCCCCCTTGTCTCCCACACGAGGACTGTGCGCCACTGTGCGCTGAGAGGGGAGCGTGCGGGAGTCCGCCATTGTGCGCCCGAACTCTCGCAACCACAGCTGTCTGCATCGATGCACCACGTATGGACCACATGTCTGTGGGCTAAGCACCACTTATGGACCCCATGGGTTGGGGGCATGGCCCCTCTGCTGGAACCGGCCATGAAGGCCCGAGATCTTGCTGGCGGACCTTGGTCACAGGGCACCGATGCCACACAGGGTGAACCACAATAGTCGGCCCTGTGGGCCATAAATAAATAAAAATGGACACGGTTGTGCACTTTTATTATGTCCAAATAGGCCGCCAGCAAAGAAGTTGACAACATCTGGAACAACAATAGCCAGCAGAGGGAGCCAAAGAGCTAGACCACTAGCAGGGTTTGGGTTTGTTTTTATTAAGAACTGTGGTGACTGTGCACTGATTGGTGCTTGATGGTGTTTTGGTGCTTTCTGGTGCGTCGATGCAGGGCAGACTGTCTCCCCCCCAAAAGAACAATCACAGGTCCTGGGTTGCGTCTTGTAAATAAAATAGCGTCAACTGTAAATAATGCTCCCCCATCGTTCATGTTTTAGTTTGAAGACCATTCCGCAATTCGGTTAGCTGTGGGTGTGAAACTGTTAGGTAGGGTGCAATGCAGCAGGGGGACATACTTATTTGTGTTTTAAAACTGTCACACTCAGGGTCAGGTTAAATGTAGAGGGAACTACACCTACGTGCCACACTAAAAGTAAAGTAATAGGCCCGGGACGTGCCTAAGAGGAGGAGGGTGCAGTGTTGTGGATATGAGAATTGTATTTTTTTATTGTGGTAAAATGTCACCCTCCTTCCTCCAGTTGTTGTGTATAAAGGTCAAAGGGCGTCCCTTAGTTAGGTCATATACCATCACGTAGCCAAATCATAGATTTCCTCCTTGTTGGTGGTTATTTCCTTATTGTGTGTATTAGGTTAACGCTATGTCGTCCATTAACTAATACTGCATTGCACCGAAGTGAAACAAGGTAGTATCCCCTTTCAATTTCCCCAGAACCTCCATGGATTCCCCCCCTTTCGTCAATTGCCAACTGCACTGGGCGGTTTGCTGCATTCGCCACTGCTGCCCTTTGGCTGGGGCTCGTTCGAATCGCCCCAAAACCTCCATTACGCACGCGGTCAAGTCGGAGAAGAAAGGCGTGTCTCCACCTCATCATAGAGGGGAGGAGTGAGCCAGCCCCGAACAACCAACCGAGCACGAGGGGTTTGGCTTGAGAGGGCGGAAGAAGAGCGATCGGGGAGGTTCGTAAAGGTTAGAGGGTGGGGCTTATATAACCTGCGGGAGACGCCCCCACCTCAGATGAGTCAGATGCGCTGGAGATGAGCTACGGAGAGAGTCCTGAGAGCAAGAGTTGAGAGAGAGTCCTGAGAGCAAGAGTTGAGAGAGAGTCCTGAGAGCAAGCAGGAGCAGTACCACGCAGCTTTGACTCCACCAGGCAGCGTTGGCTCCACCAGGCAGCTCCGACCCGTTACCCCGCGGGAACCAGGATCGGTGGCATCGGTGGCCGTCGAGGTCCAGCCCGACGTCCCGTGCGGAATCAAGCTCCAGCCAGCTCCGTGCCTTCCTCTCCCTCCAGCCATCCACCTCCTGCCATTCCTGTCATCATCCCCCATGTAAGTGTGCTTGTAGTCTGTCTTTTGTCTTGTCATGGGGTATACGTTAAGCCTGTTTAGTTAAGCTAGAGTTTCACTGTGTCCTTCTGGTCCGTCCCTCTTTCTGCATTATTTTATTATCCTTCCTCCTCCTTGGTTGCTTTCAATTGTTGTAAATAGTAAATAAATCATATTTGTATTTCTTACCCTTTGCCTTTCTTTCCTCTACATCCGTCGTTGTTGTCTTTTCCCCTCATTGGACACCTGTGGCACGATTTTGGCCAACGTTTCAGGATCGGGTTAGTCTTGGTAACAGTTCGTGCTGCGGTTGCTAAAACACCGCTCGGCAATCAATTAACATCTGTCCGCGGTACGAACGGGGCTGTGCACCGGCCTTTCCGGAGGTCGCGGTGCAGCTTCAGGGACCGCGTCGGTCAGTCACAAACGAGTGGACTAATCCCCCCTCAAAGGGGAACCATAGGCCGACGTTGGGTTCCGCAACAATATATATATATATATATATATATATATATATATATATATATATATGTATATATATATATATATATATACACACACATACATTCCCGGTGTGTACCCAGGCTGAGAATATATAAATATATATTGTTGCGGATTTGAGAATCCTGTAATTATTGTAAATATCACCCTCTGTAAATTGTAATGATTCCTGTAAATACCCCCATTTGTGTAAAGGTCAAAGGTCGTCCCTTTAGCTAGTCCATCGCATACACGTAGCAAATCATAGGCTTCCCCTCAATAGTTATTTCTTTATTATGTGTATTAGTTTAAGGCTCTGTTTTCCATTAGTTGACATTGCATTGCACCAAATGAAATAAGATAGATCCCCTTTTAAAATTCCCCAAAGCCTCCATTTCCAACCGCATTCCCCAAAACTGCATTATTGCCAACTGCATCTGCCTCCATTACGCACGCGGTCAGCTCGGAGAAGAAGGGCGTTGGCCACCCATCGTCATCAAAGGTGGAGCAAAAGAGCCTGTGCCAGCCAACCGGCACTGCAGTGAGCGACCCGGTAGGCGTGCCCTTGTAGCCTGCGGCTTGATCTCGGGAAGGGCCATAAAAAGGGCGACGGAGGGACTGCTTAAGAAGATAAGTGAGGAGGACGCACTGGGCAGTTCAGTTGGAGGAGGAGCTGAGAGTTCAAGTGACCACAGCTCAGTTCAAATTGGAGTTCAGTTTGAGGAGGAGTTGAGCTTTGACGCGCAGCTTTGACGTGCAGTTTCGACCCGCTGCTGCGAAGCAATGCTGCCGTGCGAACCAGATTGCGGAGGGTCGGCGGACGCTCACCTCGAGCCTTGCCGTTTACACGGACCGGGCCCGCATCCTTCCAGCCCTGTGGTCCACCTTCTCATCCGTCCAGCCATCCACCCCTGCCATTCCATCCATTCGTGTATGTGAGTTTGTCGTGTTTGTTCTGTCCTGGGAATAAGTTAAGCCTGTAGATAAGCTAGAATTGCACTGTGTCTTCTTCTCCTTCTGTAATTATTTTTGTATCTTTCCTTCTCCCTTGGTTTCTTTGATTGTGTACATAATTGGTTAATAAATTCCTGTTCCTCCTTACTTTGGCTTCTTCTTCCACATACCGATCGTCTTTGTGATTTCCCCCATTGAGTACCTGTGGCGCGATTTCGGGCCAACGCTTCGGAATCGGGTTAGTGACTGTTAATAGCTCGAACTCCGGGTTGCTAAAACCGCTCGGCAATTAGAACATCTAAAACCGTGGTTCGAGCGGGAGTTCCTCCCCTGCTTCGTGGTCAGGAGTGGCACTCAGGTCCTTGGGACTTTTCGTTGACCAAATACCCTGGCTGCTCCCGACTGGAAGGAGCGTTGGGGACCCCCAAGGACTCACGTCGGTCAGTCGCAGACAAGGGGATTAATCCCCCCTTGGTAAGGGGAAAAGGGGCCGACGTTGAGATCCGTAACAATATATATGTTCAGTTCTCCAGCTTTCAATGAGCGCAAGTAATGACGTCACTGCCATGTACATACGCTCAGCCTGTCAAGCTCTCAAGAGAACCCTCTGACAGAGCAGAATTTTGATCTTAGTTCAGATACTGTCATAAGTGTATGTAAAACTCACAGTTACCGACATGAGTTTCGCCCTTTTTGGGGCTCATCAGGGCAAAGCAGTGAGTCCTGCATATACTTATGACTCTGAAAACCCTTCGCTTATATACCAGTCACTATGCGATTTCATACCATCAGTGGTGAACCGCCATTAAGGTATCCCATCCAGCTATGCTGTACCTTAATGGAGCGATAAGTACCATCTGCCACATGGCACATTATCTCTGGTATCCACTCATTATATGGAATCCCCTGGATGCAGCCGGAGCAAACCAATCCAAATATATGTTCAGTTCTCCAGCTTTCAATGAGCGCAAGTAATGACGTCACTGCCATGTACATACGCTCTGCCTGTCAAGCTCTCAAGATAACCCTCTGACAGAGCAGAATTTTGATCTTAGTTCAGACACTGTCATAAGTGTATGTAAAACTCACAGTTACCGACCTGGTTTCGCCCTTTTTGGGGCTCATCAGGGCAACGCAGTGAGTCCTGCATACACTTATGACTCTGAAAACCTTTCGGTTATATACCAGTCACTATGCGATTTCATACCATCAGTGGTGAACCGCCATTAAGGTATCCCATCCAGCTATCTGTACCTTAATGGGAGCGATAAGTACCATCTGCCACATGGCACATTATCTCTGGTATCCACTCGTTATATGGAATCCCCTGGATGCAGCCGGGAGCAAACCAATCCAAATATATGTTCCACATTTGACATTTGCTTTGGTTCGTACAATATAACTCCACATTTGGTTCGTACAATATAACTCACTGTGCTCCAAGTGAGCGAAAAGAAGAACATTCCCCAATGTCTCTATTCCCGCATCAAGCCAAAGTCGTATTCCGGCATCAAGCCAAAAGTCGTATTCCGACATCAAGCCAAAGTCGTATTCCGGCATCAAGCCAAAGTCGTATTCCGACATCAAGCCAAAGTCATATTCCGCATCAAGCCAAAGTCGATCCGCTCCAGCGATGGTCAAAACGATGTCTAATCGAGACCAGAATCCCATTCGGATGACAGTCACAGTCACGCGGCCAAAGCTGCGCAAAGGTGCCCTCAAGGCGACTGGGAAATCACACCCTCGGGTATGGACGTTCCACGGCTCCCAATCGGCGAACCGCAGAATTCCAACTCAAAAGCCGCGTTACACACGCACACCAGATTAACGTCTGAATGTGGTGAAAATGGTTTGAAGCGAGATGAAAAAACCTTGAGCGAAGCGCAAGTCCTGCGCGAGGTAAAATGGCCGACGGCCCCGTTCTCGTGGCGTAACGGCAATCCAATGATGCTCTTCGGAATCGACCGCAAAACCTGTCACGCAGGTTTATCTGTCACAGCGATGACAACTCTGTCGCAGGAATCCCTTTCCCGGGAACACAAAGTTCACTCGTGACTCTCGTTCGCCAACGTTCGCTCCAGACCTCGAAGCAGCTCGGCTTCTTCTCCGACTCCCTCGCTCTGCCTTTCTTTCCTCTTCTTCCTCCTCTTCGTCGTCGTTCGGTTCCGGTTTCATTTTAACATTAACTTTTTTACCTTTTGAAAATAGTAATATCTATTTCCCTTAAACGACCAACAATAATACTACATGGAATCAAAAATGTTTACAGTGGATGAAAACCACAACAACGGAAGTGACAAAATCCGTAACACCATGGCAGACTTTGTTTCAGCAAGGACAATGCAGTTCTTCAAATCTCTGAATTTGTCCACCGATTTCTTGTCCTTGGCACCGTCATTGTGGCATTCTGATGATGGCTACTGTGAGGGACAAAAGAAAGCAACACAGTTGAGAGAATTAAATGACACAGCTGAGAGAGGTGTTGCTCTCATTCAAGACTACATTCATTTCCTCACGAAAGATGAAGAGCAAAGGCAATGCCTTCTTCAGGTGGTGGGCCAACCACCGAAAGAACTTCCCTGATGCAAAGAAAAAGACTGTTGTTGCTGGGTTGTAAGAACTCGAATAAGATCTGAATAGGCCCCTGCTGTGGTCAGTTATGAGAGAAAAAGTTTAGTTGTCACAGGACACATTTTAGGCATTTCTATAAAGCTTTTTTAGTTGAACAAAAGTGGTTAATTTGATGCATCGTTTGCATTAACATTAAATAACAAATACACTATAGTGTACTGTATACTGTTGTGAGCTCAATCTGCAATGGCTTTGTGGCACCTCTAAACGTTGTCCAATCTATACCAAATTTTGTATTCTAACTTCTTTCACACTATGTAAAGAAATGGCAAGGTGGTTGCAATAAAATCTTCAACTTCATTTTTCGGGACCACCCTAATATATTGTTACTGAACCGGAGTACGGCACTCCCCTTAGGGGGGGGGGGGTTAGTCCCCCTTCTATTTTCACTGGCCGTCTCCGCTCCTGAAGTTGCGCAGCTCCCTCCAGGGAGGCAGGTGAGCAACCCCGTTCGCGACCGCGGACAAGGATGTTAATTGCCAAGCGGATTAGCAGCCGCGGCACGAACCATTAGCAAGTAACTAGACCCGATCCTGAACGTTGGCCAAATCGTGCCACAGGTATCCAATGGGGAAATCACTAAAATGAAACGGATGTAAAGGAAAGAAGGCAAGGTAGGGAAGAACAAATATTAATTTATTACTACTATTTACACAATTAAAGGAACCAAGGAGAAGGAAAGATACGAAAATAAAGACAGAAGGATGGAAGGATCAGAAGACACAGTGCAAATACTAACTTATCTAAACAGGCTTAACTTATACCCAGGGACAAGACACACAAAAACAAACTCACGTACACAAAAGGATGGAATGGCAGGAATGGTTTGGGAGGGCAGAGGAGGGTCCAGGCAGATGGTAGGCGTAGAGGTTCAGCTCCAAGCACGCGCTCCGATCCACGCTTTGGGGGTCGAGGCGAAAACCCGGCAAACACAGCTCCGCTTCGGGCTGGCAGCGAGGAGCCGGCAGCTCCACGTATTCGGTTTCGCACCGGCAGCTGTCTCACGCATCCTCCGCCTCCTGCGTCTCTGACGCTCTTTTCCTACTCCGCAGAATCTGCCTCTGGTCCAGCGACCCTCCCTCAAATCCCTCTCTCCGCTTCTCCTCCACTGGACTCTTACGCACTTCTTCAAAAAGGCTTGCGCGGGGCGCTTTTATAACGCGCTTTTAGATCAACCCGTGCCACGCCCGTGATGGTATCTCACCAGCCCTGATTGGCTGGTGGGGGGCTCGCTGGCTCCACCTTCCGATGACGAGGGGCGGGCAACGCCCTTGTTCGTGGGCTTGACCGCTTGCGTAATGGAGTTTGGGGTGAAGAGAAAACCACCCAATGCACTGAGAGGATTGGGGGAGACTTGAAAAGGGATTCTATCTTATCTGATTCGGTGCAATGCAGAGTCAATTAATGGGAGACACAGCCTTAAACTAATACACATAATAAGGAAATAACTATTTAGAAGGGTATATGGTGGCCTCCGTGCATGTATATGGACTAAATAAGAGGACGACCTTTGACCTTTACACACAAAACGGAGATATTTACAAGGAATCATTACACTACTTAGAGGGTGATATTTACACAAAAAAACACAGGATTGTCTACTATATATATATATATATATATATATATATATATATATATAGATATATATATATATATATATAGATATATATATATATATATATATATATATTATATTATATATAATATATATATATATATATATATATTATATATACACATACATATATATATATATATATATACACATACATATATATATATTATATATATATACACATACATATATATATATATATATATATACACATACATAATATATATATATATATATACACCATACATATATATATATATATATATACACATACATATATATATATATATATACACATACATACATAATATATATATATATATATATATATAATATATATATATATATATATATATATATATATATATATATATATATACAGTATATATATATATATAGATATATATATAGATATATATATTTTTATATATATATTTATAGATATAGATATATATAGATATATATAATATATATATATATATATATAATATATATATATATATATATATATACATATATATATATATATATATATACTATATATATACATATATATATATATATATATATATATATATATACTATAATATATATAATTATATATATATATATATATATATATATATATATATATATATATATATATATATATATATATATATATATATTATATATATACAGTGGAACCTTGACTTACGAGTTTAATTCGTTCTGTGACCGAGCTCGTAACTCAATTTGCTCGTTTCTCAAATCAAATTTCCCCATTAAAATGCATTGAAATGCTATTAATCCGTTCCAGCCCGCCAAAAAACCACACCAATTTTTTTTTAAATATGCAGTATATATATAAATATCTCGCGCTTTATATTTCACCTGTATGCAGGCATACAAGTTGGCAGGATGGCCTGGACTGGAGGTACGCACACTTGACTCTAAACTGTCCAGCCTGGGTTTGAATCCCGACCCAGCTATAACCTGTCATGTCGGTGTTTCACAGGCAGGGTGATTCATCAATGTGTTGTACCGCTAAACTGGGCGCCCCGTTTGCGTCCCATTAGTTGTTGGATGTTAAGGATCTCACCGTGTCTTCCACAAAGAGAAGGCGAGCTATCGCCGGCACTCTGAACAAGTTGTGGCCTGGCATGCTCTTCTCCTCTGCCGTTATATACGTCCTCCTCGGCATCTTTTTCCAGAAGAGCCTGTCTCGTCACAGTTGAAGATTTGCTGGGGGATGTATCGTTCGGCTTCTATCAGTTCGGCAAAAGTTATAATAAAATCTTCAGCTGCCTTCACATCTGCCTCACCAAGTCGACAACACGCACACCTCACTCATGTTTTTCGACGATTGCGTGTTTTATATCCAAGCACATCATCCTCTTCTTCTTCTCAGTACTGCCCTTGGCACTCAATTACTTAGGACCCCATGGTTAAAACTAAGAAATTTTCCAAAATAACCAACATGCGAAAACAAAACAGCAGCGATATACGGCAGATATGCTTGCACGGCAAGATAACCACGTGACCGGAACCCACCTGGTGGCGGCTGGCGTAAGCTCCAAAATAACCAACAGGCGGAAAACAAAACAGCAGCGATATACGGCAGATATGCTTGACACGGCAAGATAACCACGTGGACCGGAACCCCACTCTGGTGGCGGCTGGCGTAAGCTCCAAAATAACCAAAAATGCGAAAACAAAACAGCAGCGATATACGGCAGATATGCTTGCACGGCAAGATAACCACGTGACCGGGAACCCACCTGGTGGCGGCTGGCGTAAGCTCCAAAATAACCAACATGCGAAAACAAAACAGCAGCGATATACGGCAGATATGCTTGCACGGCAAGATAACCACGTGACCGGAACCCACCTGGTGGCGGGTGGCGTAAGCTCGTAACTCAGATCTCGGCTCGCATCTCAAAGCAATAAACCGCTCCGAGCGACGGCTCGTATCTCGGAAAACTCGTAAGTTGGTGCACTCGTAAGTCAAGGTTCCACTGTAGTTTATATATACAACATAACAACCCTGGCCAGTAAGCATATCCATTCTCAGAGCAAAAAAAGAAAAAGGAAATCCTCTAATTGTTTGACATGTTTGCAAACACCAAGCTTGTTCTTTGAGGAATGATTTGACAGAATCATAAGAAGAGTTGTCCATCAATCAGTAAAGTTAGCCCTCTCAACTCCCAAACCCATCTACATCAATTCATGGCAAGGTGGTGAAAATCCACCAGATTGTAAAAAAAAAATGCAAATAGCGCCACCTGCTGACAATAAGAATGTTTGCAAAAAAAGGGAAAAAAAAAATTATACAAAAAGGAATAAAAATTACACACAGATTATATTTGAACCCAATGTGCATGCCACATTCAGCGAATCCTTCACAATAATAATTGGAACGGCACTCAGTAGAGAGCATACCTCTGCTGGGCTGAACAGTTCACGTTTTGTATGCGACTAATAGGCCAGAACTAGATCCGGACACGAACAAAAATCTAATCGCTTCTTCTTGTCACTTACCCAACTCATCCACCAAGTTTTGTCATAACTCGTCCAAAACTTTTTGAAATAGCATATTACGCATCGTTTTTGGCCACATCTCTCAATGGTGAAGAATCACCTAAATAAATTAAAAATTCTCGTAATCGGATATGGATTTTGATCTTCACCAAAATCAAATGGATTCTTCCTTGTCACACACTCAAACCTGTCGACCAAGTTTCGTCCGAATCCATCCATAACTTTTTAAGATATTGGGCTATATATCTGTTTTAACTGTATCACAAAATGATGAAGAATTACATTTAAAAATCTCTGATACAGATCTGGATTCAAATCTTCACCGAAATTGAATCAATTATTCCTTGTCACACACGCAACCTATCTGCCAAGTTTCGTCCGAATCCATCCACAACTTTTTAAGATATCCAGCAATATAATAATTTTTGGCCGTATCTCTCAATGGTGAAGAATCACTTTTTAAAAATTATCGAATCCAGATCCAGATCTTCACCAAAATCCTATCATTTCGTCCTTGTCACAAACTCAACCTCTCCACCAAATTTCTTCCAAATCTGTCTACAACCTTTTTGAGATATCCTGTTCACAAACAGACAGACAGAGGTGAAAACAGCCTCCATATGCCTTGGGTGGCAGAGGTAATGAAGGTGACCGCCCCGTTTTGATGGCAATAATGATAATGAAGGAGTCTGCATCTACAAAACTTGAAATGGAGAATATGTGCAAGGAATGTCAGCATAGGAGGAGGCCATTAGGGCCCATGAAGCCTGCACAATTGTGCCCACATCTTATTACCTTCCCCCACCCCCACCATTACCACGACTTCAAGATACCTATCTAACTCAATTTTAAAACTATCCACTGACTCTACTGTGCACTACTCTTGGAGGAAGACCATTCCATTCATTTGCCACTCTCTGCGTGAAAGAACCCTGCCTTACTAATGTAAAAATTCCTGTCTCTTTCAGCCACTCGTCATATCTGAATCTAGATAGGCCTTGCTTGTATCAACCGAGTTGCAAGACACTGTACCCTCTATGGCAACTATTTCAATCCTCAGTTACGGTGATGAAAACTGTGCACAATATACTAGATGAGGCCTCACTAAATTACTATGCAGTGTTAACACAACCTCCTTTGATTTATTATTTTCAACCTAAAAAACCTATTAGCTTTACATCCAGCTGCCTGGCACTGTGCTGTCTGCTTACCTCCCCCCACCACTCCCCATATGTATTACCACCTTGAGAGCCTTCTCCCAGGTATCACATGCTCCAACACAGCCCCTTGTGTTATATAGTCCTTATTTTCAGTGTTGTTACCCAACTCCAGCACATTACATTTCTTTAGGTTAAACTGCCAATGTTTTGTCCAATCTATAACATATCTAGACCTTCCTGAATGTGATTCACACCCCCTCTCTGCTGTCGACCCCACGTTGAGGTTAGTGTTGTCTGCAAATTTGGAAAGCCTACTTATGAGACAAAGAAAGCAATGAATAGGAAAACCAAATATCGTAATTTACAACACCAAACGAACAAGCCTTTGTATTGATAACCACAAAATGAGAGAAGCACCACATTCATTGACCAAAACCAATGTCACTCATGATACAAGAAACAAAAGGATGAAATGGCAATCACAACACATGCCTGTTGGCAAAAGGAAGTAAGAGACATAATTTTGGTTTCCAACTCTAAAGGATAACTCATTTAGGCTATCCTTTAGAGAAGTCTATTTTTACTCTCATGGAGCGAGGGTGAGGGGTAGGCGAAGGGAATGGGTGGGAGGTTGGAGGGCAGAGGTGGGCTTACACATGCAGTCGTGGACAAAAATATTGGCACCCTTGCACCTTTTTCAAATAACTCACAATTTTCTCGAAAAATAAGTTGAAATTGATAAAAGCATTTGGTCTCCACAATTCTTTATTTCACTGTTAATATTACAGAACCTTTGTTTTTGATTCAGAACTTAATATATCCTTTCAAATCAGAAAATAAAAAGAAATGTCATTGACAAAATTATTGACATCCCAGACTTAATATTTGGTATCACAGCCTTTGGACAAAATAACAGCAGTCAAGCACTTCCAATAGACATGAATGAGCTTCCAACACCTCTGCACTGGCAGTTTGGCCCACTCTTCTTGTGCAAACTGCCCCAGTTCTCCCAGATTTGAAGGATGCCTTCTCCCAAATGCTGTTTGCAGATCTCCCTACAGATGTTCAATAGGATTTAGATCTGGACTCATTCCTGGCCACCTCAGGACAGTCCAGCGTTTTGTCTTGAACCATTCCTGGGTGCTTTTTCAAATGTGTTTGGGGTCATTGTCCTGCTGCAAGACCCATGACGTTTGATGGAGTCCCATCTTTCTGACATTGGGTTGAACATTGCGCTCCAAAATGCCTCGGTAATCTCCTGATTTCATGATTCCATGCACACATTCAAGGCACCCAGTGCCAGAGGCAGCAGATCAACCCCAAAACATCACTGAACTTCCTCCATGTTTAACTGTAGGGAAGGTGTTCTGTTTGAAGGTTTCATTTTGTTTTCTGTAAATATAGAGATGATGTGCTTTACAAAAAAAACTCTATTATGGTCTCATCTGTCCACAGAACATTCTCCCAGAAGGATTTTGACTTGTTCAGGTTTGTTTTGGAAAACTCCATTCGGGCTTTCTTATGTCTCTCTATCCAGCAGTGGGGTCCTCAATAGAACCCCCTTTCATTGAGTTGGCAACGGATGGTGCGAGTTGAAACTGTCGTACCTTGTGTCTGAAGGTCAGCTTTGAATCTGTTTGGAAGTTGATCGAGGTGCTTTCTCCATCATTCGAAAAATCCTTCGCTGCAATCTTCGATCAAGTTTTCTCTTGTGACCACGTCCAGTGAGCTTGGCTACAGTGCCATGGGCCTTAAACCTCCTGATAACATTAGACACAGGAACATCAAGGTTATCCATGCTTGGCTGCAATCTTGTGTCTGACCTCTTCAGACAATTTTCTGGTTTTCTTTCTTTTCTCCATGCTCATTGTGGTACACAGTGACACAAAACAACAGAATGACTCCTTTTCTCTATTCAAACTGGTTGAATGAGTGATTTTTATATTGCAGGCATCTGCAACTCACCACAGGTGAGTTCAATTCCAAAGTAAAGGAGAATCACCTGCTTGAAATTTAATAATTTCTAACAACTTCTAAAAGGTGCCAATAATATTGTCCAGGCCATTTTAGGATTTATGTGAGGAATAAGCTAAGATTTAGTCATTTTAAAGCTTTTTTTTGTTTTGCTCCACTGCAAACCACAGAAATACATATGTGGATACCAAAATATTGTTTAATTTCAACAATTTTCTGGAAGAAATGGTGCATTTTTTTTTTTTAAGTGCAAGATGCCAATATTTTTGGCCACCACTGTACGTGAGAGCCATTTAAAATGAGTAATGCGGTAAGTCAAAGCAGTGGCAGTTGCTGAGCAGTTGAAAACTCTGCCTCGAATGCAAACAAAAAAAGAAAAAGCTCTTTCCCGACTCACCTGTAATGGAAATGCACGAGGGTCTGAATCACAGTCATTGGGCACACGGACATCTTGAAGGAAGTTTGCTGTGGTTTGCAACTCACGTAGAAGCTCTGCCTGGAGGCCGTCAGTATTATCAGGCTCATCACATTGCAGCACCACCTCATTTGGTTGCCAAGAATAGCTGATGAGACAGATGTTAAAAGTTAAATGTGTTGAAAGGAGTCAACATTTCAGATCTTTTTCAGGGCAAAGCATCTCAGATCAAAGCATTGGATAGAAGGGAATCCATTTTAAAATGGTCCAAAGGCCTAGGACAAACCGATCAAGGACGACCAGATCAGTAGCTGTCTCCGACACCGAATGTAGTGTTGTTTCAAGCTGCTGGATACGCCACTCTAGGTCCTCCGGTTCGCAGCTCTCTTCAAGGATGGCTGCCGTCAGGCCGAGGATACGAGGACGTGACTCTGGAACCTCACTCTTATACAACTGCAAGAGATAATAGGATGCCAGGATATTTTGCTCCTCTTTAGGCTGTCGAGTTAAAGCTATGGTTTCTGCTAGTATTGAACACATCATAAAACTTACAGCAAGTGCTGTACTCCACAGAAAGCGACATTTCAGAAGGGACAACAAGGGGGGCGTGGGGAGGAGAAGACATAGCAGAGATAAAGGATCCAAAGCATAAGTCCAGGGAAGAGAAAAATAGTTCAATTCCATTTTTTCGAACACTAGATCCTCACTTGAATGGCATGATCAGAAGGCTGGCATGTGAGTAACTATAATGCTGTGGAGCTTCCACAAAATATATTAGGCAACTTTTAGAAAATTGCCGACATATTGATAGTCATTGTACCATTCACCAATACAGATTACACAAATTTAATAAAATTTGATTGTGTTGTTCCATATGAGAACTTATATTTAAAAAAAAGAAAACGTTAAAAATACCGTGCAGAATAATTGGAGAAACAACAACAACAACAAAAAGTCTTCAATTATGGTGAAGATCTGGATCTGGATATGGATCCAATAATTTGGATATGGATCCAATGATTCTTCACTACTGAGAGATAGGACGAAAAATGATACATACAGTGGCCTGCAAAAGTATTCACCCCCTCAAAAGTTTTCACATTTTGATACCACCTGAGCTTATTTAATGAGTCTTCATAAACTACTCCAATGTGATAAAGCTAAAAAATGCAGATAAAATGTGAATAAGTTAGATTAACAGAGAAACTCAGATGATTTTCTGTTGCATAAGTATTCAAACCTTTTGTCTAATTAATCCTAAATCACTTCAGGAGCAAATTATTTGTTTGAAAGGTTACAAAATAAGTGCAATAAGGTTCACCCGTTTAAGGAGTTTTAAGGTGCAACTCACTTGGTCAACCAACAAGGCAAACATGAAGACCAAGGAGCTTTCGAAAGAAGTCAGACACAAGGTGGTGGTGGAGAAGCACCGTTCAGGAGAGGGTTATAAGAAGATTTCAAAGTGACTCATTATCCCTTTGAGTACGGTGAAATCCATCATTACGAAGTGGAAGACGTATCATAACACCCAGACACTACCCAGATCAGATCGCCCATCAAAACTCAGCAGCTCGGAAAGCAGGAAACTGGTTAGGGATGTCACTGTGATCCAACACTGACTTTGAAAGATCTGCAAAGGCTTTGTCTGATATGTTGATCAGTGTTCATAAATCAACAATATCACGTCCTTTCACAAAGCTGGCCTCTATGGACAGGTTGCAAGAAAGAAGCCATTTCTGAAAAAGACACATCTAAAAGCTTGTATATAGTTTGCGAAAAAGCATCTTAATGATACTGCAGGCATGTGAAGAAACGTTTTGTGGTCTGATGAGACAAAAGTTGCACTTTTTCGTTTAAATTCAAAGCGTTAGGTCTGGCGCAAGCCTAGCACTGCACATCACCAAGTCAGTACCAACCCAACTGTCAAGCATGGTGGTGGCAACATGATGTTATCGGGCTGCTTTTCATCAGCAGGGACTGCCAAGCTTGTAAGGATAGAAGGGACAATGGAGGGTGTAAAGTGCAGGAGAAGTATTGATGAAAACCTGTTTGAGTCAGCCACTAAACTGAAACAGAGTAGGAGATTTACATTTCAGCAGGACAATAATCTGAAGCACAAAGCTAAAGCCACCCTGGAGTTGTTCAATAAGAAGAAAATAAATGTTCCTGAATGGCCTAGTTAAAGTCCTGAGTTGAACCCAATTGAGCATTTATGGCGAGAATTGAAAATTGTAGTCTATCGACGATCCCCATCAAACTTGGCAGAACTAGAGCAATTTTCACGTAAGGAATGGGCAAATATTTCACCATCTCACTGTGCAAAGCTGGTGGAGGCCGACCTCAAAAAGACTCATCACAGTCGTTGCTGCAAATGGTGCTTCCATCAAGTACTGAGCTAAGGGGCTGAATACTTTTGCAACCAGTGAATTTTGATTTGTACATGTTTTTTTACAGGTATTCCTGACATTTAACCTCCTTCAACTAAAACAGTGTTTAATTTGATCTCATCAATTACGAATAAAAAAGTTACCGTAAAACTTCGACTATAACGCGCCCCTGTGCATAATGCACACCCCTAACTGGACTTTTGTCACGGTGTAAATATCTATAGACCTATATATAATGCGCACCCCAATTTCAGCACTCAAATGAAGAAAATGTCGACGTAAAACATCTGTCAAAAACGGCGAAGTCCATCGCAACCACGAATGTCAGCCACGATTTCGTAATCATTGTACAGAGCTGCGCTAATGAAATATCACAGCAGGTCAAGTAACTAAATTTACAACAGTCGTAAATCATATCAATCACAATGTTCAATTGTGATTGCGCAAAGCTTAAACACAGCAGCGCATATTAAATAAATGGCGGAAGTCGGATAGTAATCCAACAAAGCAACCCGTAGCCTATTGTCGGACGAAAATCACGTGGTACTGAAGTTGCTGATAATTGGCTATATTTTATTATAAAACCCAAGTGTTCTTTAACAGCTTCATTCAGTTGTTCATACGATTTACAAGCGACTTCTATTTCCACTAGTTTTCTTACCATAATTAACCATGAGTTCTCGACGACAATCATACACCGCGGCTCAAAAACTAAACTTTGTTCTATATGCTGAAGATCACGGCAACAGAGATGCATGGCGGGAATTCGACGGAATATCTGAGGTGAACATCAGACTATGAAGACGGAAGGAGCGTCTGCAGTCGCTCCGACGAAGCAAAATGGCCGAACGGGGTCATCCCGAGCTAGAGGCCAAACTGCTCGATTGGGTCACAGATCGTCGCAACAAGGTGGTGGCATCAACATTTCAGAGTTGCGTGTGAAAGCCGTCATGCTTGCGAAGACACTGCCAAACATGGTCACCTTCAAGGCGTCATGTAGATGGGGAGATCGTTTTATGAGGCGGCACAGTTTCTCTGTCCATCGTCGAACGACGATCGCGCAGAAGCTCCCGGCCAACTTTGACGCGAAACGGATACAGTTTCAGCAATTTATCATCAAATTACGGAAGGAGCACGAGTACGGTCTGTCAATGATCGGCAACACTGACAAGACACCGCTCACGTTCGACAATCCATACGACCGAACGCTCGACGCAAAGGTGCAAAGTCCGTGTCGATTGCAACTACTGGACACGAAAAGTCACATTTCACTGTCATGCTGCCCTGCATGGCTGACGGCACTAAACTGCCACCATACATCATATTCAAATGGAAGACGATGCCGAAAGGCATTAAATTTTGCTGCGCGGCATGCACGTTCGTGTCAATCCTAAGGGCTGGATGGACGAGGAACTGACGCTCGACTGGCTCAAGACGGTCTGGGCCAAGAGACCAGGCGGGCTTGTGAAGAAGCGCTCGCTTCTTGTCCTTGATGCCTTCCGCTACCACCGCATGCAGTCCATCAAGACAAAGCTCATCACCGATAAGACAGACCACGCCATCATTCCTCGTGGAATGACAAAGATGCTGCAGCCACTTGACGTCACAGTCAACAAACCAGCGAAAGACGCGCTGCGCCGCATTTGGAACACATGGCTGCTTGAAGGCCAGCACACCTTCACCACAGGTGGGCGCATGTGCACACCAACGTTCCTAGACATCACAGAATGGATCGTCAAAGTCTGGAACGAGCTTGATCCTGCCATCATCCAGAAGGGCTTCATCAAGTGCTCCATTTCGAACGCAATGGACAGCAGCCAAGACGATGCTCTCTGGACGGATGGCGACACCAACGCACCAGACGGCGACGAATCTGACTGCGATGAAAATGATGTTCACTACCTGGACAATGACATAGAAGGTGCAAATCTGGAGGAGCTTCTTCATCTCTTCAATGAGACGGATGAGTCGGATACTGAATTTAGTGGTTTTGAGTGAGAACTCCTGATACGCCTACTTATGGTACTGTGTACATAATTACAACTCACAAAATAATCGAACAATATTTTTAATTTCCAACGTCTATTCAATTACCGGTAATTACCTATATTCAATTACTAACCCTAACCGTCAGCTTTGGTTTAACCGAGGTAAACAAGACCGGGATTCCAACCTTGGTACTGCGGACCTATGGAATTACCAGGATTCGTTTAAACTTAAACCACGTAATGGTGTTTACTCGGTGTTCTCTAAACACCTGGGGATTGTTGATCCTGTCTTGATTGCTCAGGAGACTGGGTCTGAGTCCAAGGAATGGCGCACACACACCAACCAGAACACTGGGCTTCTGACAACAAACAACGAGATCAAAGCCCTTTCAGGCTTTCTGCAGATTTACAGCGAGCAACGTCAGGTTTCTAAGCCTTGGATTCGTGTTTTCAAATCGGCTAAATCGAACCCTGGTGATGGGCTAGCAGCTAGGGTGCCAGCTTAGGATCCTAGGATCCTGGGTTCGAATCACGGTCGATCGCTGAATTAACGCCAGGGGGGTTGACTCAGCCTGTCATCCTTCCGAGGTCGGCTAATTGAGTACCAGTTCACTGGTAATTCCCTGTTTGTCATAAAAGGCGACAAAAATGGTTGGTGGCAGGAAGGGCATCCGGCCGTAAAACATTGCTTCAAAAAGGGGACCAAAAAACAACAACAACCACGGTCCCTGAAAAAGGCCAACCCCGCTTTGCGGGGAAAAATGGCCTCTAAACGGTGGGGGTTTTTTTTTTTTTCAATTACCGGTATAGTTTTTTTCATTAGTAGAATAACTTTCAAACTTGCTAGACATTAAAATCAACACTTAATAGAACACTGGTTTACTTACTTACTTCATGATTGTGAACTTACCGATTATATATTCTATATTAAACATTTAGCTATTCTTTGTTGTTGTTCTTTGAGTATTGCCACTTCCGTTTTCGAAGACGTCCTCGACGATCGTTTCAATCTGAAAAAAAACTTACAAAAAAAATTAGACCTATGCATAGTACGCACATCTAATTTTAAAAAGATTTTTGGGGAAAAAAAAAGTGCGCGTTACAGTCGAAGTTTTATGGTAATTTGAAAAAATTGTTTCGACAAAATTCGTAGTCATACTAAAATACGCAATTTGGTGTCTGTCTGACCACGATACATTCGGTTGTTACTCGGTGAATCTCAACCAAGCTTGACAGGAGGAATAAGGTTCACACGATGGAGGGTGCAGCGACTTAATTCGCCCCCCCCCCCCCACCCCATCCCCTCCAAAGGGGGTTATCACCTTGGGCAAAATCTGTGTTAAAGTGTATATCTGTGTTAAGATAGCTTATCGTGGCATTTTTCCAAGGAATAATAACAAAGGTAATAACAACACTTATAATAATAGCATAATATTAATGTTATTACAAAACAATATTAATACCAACAATATCCCCTCTCCCCAAAGGGGTTGGACAAACGTCTCGTTAACGTGAATAAATAGCTTATCGTGGAGCAAGCTACCAGAAGTTAAAAAAAAAAAATTAACCACAAACATATTGTTACAGACGCGGCTTTTAGATGTTATATTGACCGAGCGGTGGTGTATTTAACCGCGTCCGAACAGTTACTCCCCGATTAAAACCCGATTTCACCCGACGTTGACCAGATCGCCCCACGGATATTCAATCGGGAAATCTCTAAAGCGATCGCAAGAGAATGAAAAAGAAGAAGAAGAATACGGAGGAAGAACAGATTTATTATACACACACAAGCAAAGGATGGAAGAAACAGTGACACAGCGAATCCTTAACTTACACTATTCGTTTTTACTTAGCCCCAAGACAACGAGCAGGACAGGACGTTCACACTTACACAGGGGTGGTTCAGGCAGGTAAGGCTTGAGATGGAGGCAAGGTCGGGAGGCCGCCGGTCGCAATTCCTCGCGGTTTTGGCGGGAAACCCTCCGTCGCGTATCCACTGCGGGAGACGCCACGCGCTGGTTCGGCACACCTGCTCCTCTTCTTGGGGCGGGGCCGTCTCCCTCCTTTCAGCGCGTCTCTCCAAAGCTGGTCTCCTTGCCGAGTACCTCTCCTCTTTGGCTTGGAGCGTTTCGCATCTCACCGCCTCTCTTTGGTGCAGCCTCGTTGCTCCTCTCCAGCTCATCTCATCTGGACTTCTCTCTCATCTCTCATCTGGACTCCTCTCCAGTCAACCGGTAAAGCAGTCCCCTGCAGTCGCTTTTATCACCTCCAGCGAAATCAAGCCGCCGACTCCGAGGGCCCGCCTACCGGGTCACTCACCGCGGTGTTGATTGGCTGTTAGGGCTGGTTCACTCCTTCCCTCTTACGACGAGGTGGAGACACGCCTTTCTTCCCCAACCTTACCTCGTGGCCAATGGTGGTTTGAAGAAAACCAGCCAAAATGCAGAAGGCAATTGGAAGGGAGGTTTTGGGGAAACTGGAAGGGCCTATGCTTATTTTGTTTGATACAATGCAAAGTCAATCTAGTGGGAAAACACATACTTAGCCTACATGGAATAAGGAAATACACTATTTAAAAGATATATCGTGACCTGCGTGTATATTCCATGCAATTAATTAGGAGGACGGCTGCGACCATTATTTACATTACCAGGATGCTACCATACCAAAACCATACTCTTCACATCCGTTACCCTTCCTCCAAAATTGTTACACTCCTCAAAACCCGTTACACTTCTCAAAACCCGTTACACTTCTCAAAACCCGTTACACTTCTCAAAACCCGTTACACTTCTCAAAATCGTTACACTGCACCCTCCTTTCTTCAGGCACGTCCTCGGGCCTACTAGACTTAACTGAGTGTGACATGTAGGTGTAATTCCCTCTACAATTAACCTGACCCTGAGTGTGACAATTTTAAAACACAAATAAGTATGTCCCCCTATTGCATTGCATCCTGTCTAACAGACTCAAGCCCACAGCTAACCGAATTACGGAATTATTCTGAAACTATACATTTACGGTGGGGAGCATTATTTACAATGACGTGATTTCTTATTTACAACGCAACCCAGGACCTGTGTGTTTTTTTTTTTTTCTTTTTAGGGAACAAGAGAAAGAAATTCCTGTTGGGAGGGAGGAGACAGCACGCATTGCATCGATGCACCAGTACCAATACCACCAAAGCACCCAAAAGCACCCAAACACCACAAAGCACCCAAAAACACCATCCGGTGCGGTTACCATGGTTCATAATAAACGCAACAAAACAACTGGTGGTGGTCTTCTCTTTCTCTGCTGGGCCGATGTTCTTCCCGACGTCTTCAGGCTTCATGCGGCCTATTTGGACATAATAAAAAGCACAACTTGTGTTCGTTTTTTATTATTATTTAGGGCCTCAGGGGCCAACTAAGGGTGGTCCACCTGTTTGGCATAGGTGCCACCTTACCGAGGTCCGCAAGCAAGATTCCCTGGCCACTATGGCCGGTCTCCAACAGAGGTGCTCTGCCCCAGAACCTGGGGTCCATCAAGTGGTACTTGGCCACCGAACAGCGGTCCATAAAGTGGTACATCAACGCAATGCGTGCTGGTTCTGGGAATCTCGGGCGCACAATGGCCACCTCACGCACGCTCCCCTCGGCACCCAATGGCGCACAGGTCATGTGGGAGACAAAAGAAAGACAATTGAGCGAGGGGTAAGGTCACAAGGGTACACGTCAAACAAGGCAATGCAAGGTGAAATGCGTACGGAGGGCGAAGTGAGAAAGCTCGTCCCTACCGTACGTCACCCCCCCTGTCACCTACACTACCCTTGCTCTTACCCCATATTTACAAAATCTACCCATTTACAAATTCGTCACTACTGTCACGTCTTCCCCATATTTCCCTTATACCAAATTCGTCACCACAATCCCTCTACTTCAAAATTTGCCATCACCAAATTCATCATCAATCCTCATAAGGAGGCAGAGATGGAACATCAAAGCACAATGTCACACCCACGTCATGATGCGTCTCACAATCCAAACATTTGCATCATAAAAAATAATCAAAACATGGCATGGTGTGGAGTACCTGTCACCTCAGGTGAGTGGATGCAGATGGTGCGAGGAGATCCTTCATCCTAACTATCCTCTAAATGACTTTAACACACTTTACACTACCCGGGGTCTTTCCCTGCCAATCCATTGGCTAACTTACACTATGGGTTCTAATAACCAATTCCCATTGGCCAAACTGTGGTGCTCCTCAATTTGGGGTCTCACTCCCCCGATTCATCTCCCGGTGCTCTAGCACAATTTCTGGGCTGCGACGTGTACCTCTCCCAACAGGTCTACCCACCTGCACACCTCCACCACTGTAGTTGCCACCCGAGCTTACCTAGCTCCTCACCCTAACCTAACTAACTGGGGACAGCCCCTCTCCTGGCTCTGTCACCCCTTGGTGCCCTCTGGCACTGGGCTACCCGGGTCCGTCCTCCGGATCCTCGGGCCCCATCCACACAACTACTACCGGCTCCCAGAGCCCACCTGCGGCCTCACCTGGCCGACATCCTTACAGTGGTGGAGTGCCCAAACCAACTACACACACTAACAGGCTACACGCCCAGCCATTTCCACAACACCAACGCACCCATCCACATACCATTCTGTCACCCGCACCACAGATGCCAATATCCAACTACAATTTACCTATACCCTCTACCTAACACTTACACTACCCGCCCCGGGTATCCGTGATGGGGGTCCACTCTTCCCCCATTCACACCTTCGCACCATCCACTCCACTCCACAATTTCCACCATTCTCACTCCACGACCATCCATTCCACTACTCCATACCATTTATTCCATACACCTGTCTTTCATTCACCTGTCGTTGCACACCTGTGCAATCCTACCTGGTGCCACCTGCACCCTCCTCCTCTTCCTGGACCATTTGGTCAACACAACACGCAATCACCACTACTCCCTCATACACTGCTCCATTCACCTGTTCAGTTGGACACCTGTGCAATCACACCTGTTCCATTCTCACCTGTTCAATCCTCACACGCACTGCATCATCTCAGCTAACTACTCCCCTCTGAAACTTGCGCTTCCCAGTCGTCCCTTTAAACTATTGCGCTCCCACGTCATTATCATCCATACTAATCTACCTGCGTCCCCACTACAGGTATCAGTCACTAACTAAACTTAACGTTACCTAATGTCAATCTTCGCTAGATCCCTACACACCATATCCTAACCCACCCGGGCTAGTTTTCACTGCCATACACCCCATAATCTAGTGCTCCTTTGCCCCACCATGGGAAGGATGGTGGATTTGCCATCCCACCACCTCGGGGGTCTCTCACTACCAATTTTGCACATCAAATTTCAACAAATTAAAAATTTGCCAATCATCTGCCAATCACTGTACCATTACCAATCATCACTCTGCCAATCCTTTGCCAATCATCAAATTTTGTTTTTCTCTAATTTTGGGGCCAAAACACTAACCTCATCACCCAGTCGACTCACTAATACCTCTCGGTGCGCCAATCCCTGTCCAAAGCCCGGCTTCGTGAAGCCAAGCAATGGATGCTGGTTGTTCTGTGCCAGTGGCTGGCTGCATCCTGCCTTCGGTGCAGGGAAGGAGGTTTACCCGGCCCGAGATCCCACGCACCTTCTCGGCACGGAGCCATCCCATGGCTCGATCTCGGCCTGCCGGAATGCCTCACCAAAAAGTGGTCGCCATGACGACCCTTTCTATCGGGCTGCCCGCTCCGCCTAGTGGAGCACGGACGCGGCCGTTCAAAGCGAGGCCCAGCACGCACCGAGGGCCTGCTTCGGCTAAAAGTCGCTCTAACCTCTAACCCGTGTAACGTCGATGCTTCACCTGGACGCTTACACCCCGCAGCCCGTTCCTTGCTCACACATCCAGCTGTGCCCATGCTCCTCGTACCCTTCCTTACACACCCAGGTACACCCATTCCACTCACAGCCTTGGTCACACACCTGACCACCGAACACTTTGGCACACATTCGTTGGTCGCACACCTCACCAACGGCCTCTCACGAACACCCGGGTCTATCTCGACCCCCAAGCTCCTTAAATCCCCTGGCGCATCATACGCACGACCATATTGGTCACCACTTACACCGGGTCCTCTTTCTCTTCGCTTCTCCTCCATCACCTGCGAATCCCTCATCCGGTTAATGAGCACATCATCACGATCCAAACACAGACTTTGGACCAATTCTTTTATCTCCTCTTTTATCTCTTTCTTATCCCCTCTCCGTCGCTTCTTAATTTCGCTCATCCCTTCTTCCACTTCTTCTAATTTGTGCCTCACCTCTTTTATTCCCCGGTACGTCTCCTCAAGCTCGTCCTCCAAGGCTACCTTGACCGTTTCCATGTGCGTCCTCACCTGCCGGTCCTTCGTCTCCATTACCTCTACCACCTCGTCCAACCTCGTTGTCAGTCCCTCACGTACCGTCTGACACTGCCTCTTTGTCGCTATCAAGTCGTTTTTTATGTCGTTTTGTGTCGCTTTTAACCCTCCTAATACCGCAGTGTTCCTTTGAACCTGCTCCACTAACTCCGTTTGTCCCACCGTCAGCTGCTCCACCTCCTGCGTCAGGTCCTCTATGCCCCCTTGTAACTTTACAGTCCCCTTTCTCACCTCCTTCTCCATGTGCTCCTCACAGTGCCTCACCTCCTCGCGCACTCCTCCGACCTCCTCACTCACTCCTCTTCTGATCTCCTCTCCCATCACTTGCATCTCCTGCCCAGATGCCACCCTCATCTGCTCCATTTCCTCCCTGTGAGCATCCAGTTTGGTTTCTACCCCCATTCTGACCCCCTCTATCTGCTGCTCCATTTGTTTAACTTCCCTTTCCGCTTGGTCCCTCATGTCCCTCAATTTGCCTTCCATACTGTTTTCTAACCCCTCTAACCCTTTTTGCATCCCTTCCATCCCGTTGTCTAACTCCTCAAAATTATTGTCTAACTTCTCAATTTTCTTGTCTAACTCCTCAAAATTATTGTCTAACTTCTCACTGGTACCCCTCGCTTCGTCCCTCCTTACCCCCATCTGGCTTCCCATTACCCCCAATCGCTCACTCCGAGCCCTCGCTTCGTCCCTCATTACCCCCAGTTGGCCCTCCAATCGCTCACTCCGAGCATACATCCGGTTCCCCATTACCTTCATTCGCTCACAATGAGCATCCATCAGATTCCCCATTCTGTTTTCCCTTTCTTCATTATACTGGACCACAAGGGCCGTCATTTGTATACAAAACGAGTTCCAATCCATCGGGGGCGCTGCCACGGTCGCTGGCGCGGTGATCAGCGAGGCGCCATTTTGCGCGCCCGCTTCTTCGTGCGTGACGGCGCTATTTTGCGAACCTGCCGCCCTCACTGCTTCGCTCTCCTCCTGTCCCTCATTTTGGTCCTGGATCGACCCTGCTTCACTCTCCCCTACCGGACCCCAGCTGTCTTGATCCGCCATAGCGCGACTTGCAAAATTCGAGTTTCGTAAAACAAATACAAATTTCGGCCGCTCCAAATTTTGACCAAATTTTTTTTTTCCTCTATTCGTTTTTTTTTTCAAAATTTGGTCGGGCCTCGAATCTCACTCCCGACACCAATTGTTACGGTAATAACACAATTGGTGTTCCAAAATTTGGGCCTAACAAATTTAGTCCCAGGTCCGAATCCCATCTCCTGACTACCAATTGTTACAGACGCGGCTTTTAGATGTTATATTGACCGAGCGGTGGTGTATTTAACCGCGTCCGAACAGTTACTCCCCGATTAAAACCCGATTTCACCCGACGTTGACCAGATCGCCCCACGGATATTCAATCGGGAAATCTCTAAAGCGATCGCAAGAGAATGAAAAAGAAGAAGAAGAATACGGAGGAAGAACAGATTTATTATACACACACAAGCAAAGGATGGAAGAAACAGTGACACAGCGAATCCTTAACTTACACTATTCGTTTTTACTTAGCCCCAAGACAACGAGCAGGACAGGACGTTCACACTTACACAGGGGTGGTTCAGGCAGGTAAGGCTTGAGATGGAGGCAAGGTCGGGAGGCCGCCGGTCGCAATTCCTCGCGGTTTTGGCGGGAAACCCTCCGTCGCGTATCCACTGCGGGAGACGCCACGCGCTGGTTCGGCACACCTGCTCCTCTTCTTGGGGCGGGGCCGTCTCCCTCCTTTCAGCGCGTCTCTCCAAAGCTGGTCTCCTTGCCGAGTACCTCTCCTCTTTGGCTTGGAGCGTTTCGCATCTCACCGCCTCTCTTTGGTGCAGCCTCGTTGCTCCTCTCCAGCTCATCTCATCTGGACTTCTCTCTCATCTCTCATCTGGACTCCTCTCCAGTCAACCGGTAAAGCAGTCCCCTGCAGTCGCTTTTATCACCTCCAGCGAAATCAAGCCGCCGACTCCGAGGGCCCGCCTACCGGGTCACTCACCGCGGTGTTGATTGGCTGTTAGGGCTGGTTCACTCCTTCCCTCTTACGACGAGGTGGAGACACGCCTTTCTTCCCCAACCTTACCTCGTGGCCAATGGTGGTTTGAAGAAAACCAGCCAAAATGCAGAAGGCAATTGGAAGGGAGGTTTTGGGGAAACTGGAAGGGCCTATGCTTATTTTGTTTGATACAATGCAAAGTCAATCTAGTGGGAAAACACATACTTAGCCTACATGGAATAAGGAAATACACTATTTAAAAGATATATCGTGACCTGCGTGTATATTCCATGCAATTAATTAGGAGGACGGCTGCGACCATTATTTACATTACCAGGATGCTACCATACCAAAACCATACTCTTCACATCCGTTACCCTTCCTCCAAAATTGTTACACTCCTCAAAACCCGTTACACTTCTCAAAACCCGTTACACTTCTCAAAACCCGTTACACTTCTCAAAATCGTTACAATATATTATTACCTTTTTTAACAGTCGCTACTGCTGTTTAACATGAAACAAAGAAATCTGGAGGAATCCTGACATCCTTGAGGCATTCTTTGGTTATCTCATCCACCACAGACTAACGGACGAGAGCCCAGATATACTGTAATCTATATACCCAAAGAAGATAATAACATGACCCTTCCTGCCACTCCCATACGGAGTGGCTGTACTAGTTAATCTAAATGTAGCATTATTTGTCGGGGATGAATACTTTTGCAGGCCATTGCAACACGTTATCTCAAAATGTTGTGGACTGGTTATGACAAACAAAAAACTTGGTGAATGAGTTGGGGAGGTGACAATAACAAGCTGATTCGATTTTGGTTAAGTTACAGATCCAGGTCTGGCCTATCAGTGGGATACAAAACATAAACTGTTCAGCCTGGTGGAGGTATGTACTCTACCGAGTGCCGTTCTAGATCCTGGTTTGATTTTCAGCCCAATTATAAACGGTCAGGTCGATGCTTTGCAAACAGGGTGCTGCATCACAAAGTGCACCATTCCTCTGACGGATGTTAAGTTGCAGATCCGTCCACTAGAATGAGCTAGTGTACGGTAAAGATGTGACAGTGTTTTTCAAAGAGGATTAGGTGAGGTATCACCTGGCTAAATTCCATAAATTCATTCCCGATCTTATGAAGGGCATTGCCTCATCAGCAGCACACCCACACTCACTAGCAATGACATTACCAACAGCCCTGTACTGCAAAGGCCAAAAGAAAACAATGGAAAGAAGCAGAGTGTTGTTTTAGTAGACTTTTTGGACAAGCTGTCTTCAAATTAATCGTGAAATTTGTCATGACGAATGATGGGCAAGCATTAGCAAAATCTCTGATTTATAAATGGTCAGGATTTATAAATTGCAAATAATTTCCCAATATACGGAAAATTAGATGGATGGTCTAATCAGGGTAGTATGCATCTCTGGGTGTTGTCAAACATAAAAGGAGAAAAGAAAAGTGTGAAACTATTACCTCCATGATGTCAAGGTAGGGGTGTGCCGTTAGAGCACGATGGCACTCATCCAGAACGAGAAGGTTGATGTGGGAGAATAACATCAAGCCATCCAGGAGCGCACTCAAGAAAGTGCGGCAATGCATCACCAATACCTGGAAACATCACCAGTTTGTATTTATATATTATATAAATTCGACATGGCATTCATAAACAAATGTTGGTGTCATTGTTTAAGGGATTTGAAGGGAAAAGTCCAAGAAGTGACCAGCTAATTAGCATTTTGCATGGAGGTATCATATTGTCATGAAGGATATTAGTCCTTCATGACAATGGAGTGTGTCACACAACATGTGATGTCAAAGATCTTGGAATCCTGATAGTGGGAACAATAATAATAATTGTAATATTTCCCTTAAAAGAAACTTTAAACACAAGAGGAGGCCATTAGGCCAAACAACGACTGTGCAAGAGTTGCCAACCTATGGTTGTTTGTCTCTGTTCCAGGCTGTAAAATGCTGAGCATAAAGCAAGGAAGCAGCATGGACCATTTTTTAAGTCTTTGGTATGACTCGACCAGGATCTGTTTCAAACCGAGGACCTCCCAGACTCAGAACAGATGCCCGAACCATTACATACCCGAGTCTGGTAAAGTTTGGCTTCAACCAAACTTTTCACAATGTTAAAGTTTAGGCAAATACGAAAAATAACCTCAGGGGGAAGACATTGTGCATTAAATGATTTGCCTAACGGCGAAAATTTAAACGAATGAGACTTAAACGAATGAGACGTTGACGATCATCCGAGGCAACTCCAAGGTTTTCTTTTCTTTTTCAATACATATAATTAGACTTAAGGACACATTTTTGGCGATTTTGGACTACTTATGAAGAAGCCATTTAAGGAAAGGTCAATTCTCCTAGAATTATGAACAGGTATACTCACCGGGACTGGGAGCAGCACTATGATGTATGTATGTATGTGTGTATATATATATATATATATATATATATATATACATATACAGTATACATATACAGTATATATATATATATATATATATATATATATATATATATATATATATATATATATATATATATTGTTGCGAATATGGCATTTGGCCTCCATATCCGCTTGTAAATATTCCCCTATTTCCCCAATACCCAACTATCCCCAATCCCCCATTCCCTAGTCCCATTGCCTGTAAATACCACTCTGTAGAACCGACCTTCCCCTTTTTCCCCCATTAAATGTCGTGCCCAGGTCCACCGCATCTCACGTAGACAACTTTCGGACATCTTGCTAGTTATTCTTAGTCTATGTCAGTTAAGGACTCGTTTCCATTAATTCTGACTCTTCGTTGCACCAGAATGTGATTATATGGCACCAGTAGTGAGTTTAGGACCTTCCCTTACCTCCTCCCATCTTCCCCATGAAACAACAACAACAACTACAACAACGGCGCGCGGGGGGAGTGTGCGTCCTCACACCGGCTCGGTTAGCCGCCATGACCATGCGCTCCGACGGGGTTACCACGAAGGGGCTCCTTGTCAGCCCCTCGTCAAGGGTGGAGCCGGTAACCCCCCCGCACGCACCCAATGAGAAGCAACGTGCCGATTCCATCTGGGGCGGAGCTAACGAGCCGAGGGCGTGTCACTCCCCGCCGGATATACGCGGCGACTTACCGGATGTGAGGTCAGATGCGCCTGAACTACGGAGAGCAGAGGAAGCCACCGCCACCCCCAGCGCGACGATACCTCCCCGCATCTTTGGACCGGACCGAACCGGGTCGATTCTGCCCTGAGCCCAGGTGCACCTGGAGCCATCGACTGCCTGCCTTTCCTTGCCATCAATCCCCGTGTGAGTCAGCCTTTTGTCCCGTTTATCTGTCGTCTGTTGGGGTTAATATAAGAGTGTGTCTAAGTGCTTGTCTTTCTATGCTGTCCCTCTTGTAGTTGTAATCTAACCTTCCGAACGAATATAACCTCCTCCGGAGGTCTTGAGAACTGAACCCTTGGTGTCGTGTCATTTGAATCCAGCCGTTGTGTCCTTTTCCTTCATTGATCTAGCGTAGCGCGACTAGTCAACGTTCGAGCATAATCGGGTAAACTGTGCAGACGTGGTCATACCAAACCGCTCGGTAAACTAACATCCACCACCGCGTCTGTAACAATATATATATATACTAGCAGAAGTACCCGGCATTACCGGGAGGGGGAGGGGAGGGGAACGGGAGGGGGTGGGGGTTGGAGCGAGCCCCTTGGCAAAGCGAGCGATTTTTTTTACTGTGTTTTATATATATATATATATATATATATATATATATATATATATATATATATATATATATATATATATATATATATATATATATATATATATATATATATATATATATATATACATACATATATATATATATATATATACATATATATATATATACATATATATATATATATACATATATATATATATATACATATATATATATATATACATATATATATATATATATACATACATATATATATATATACATACATATATATATATATACATACATATATATATATATACATACATATATATATATATACATATATATATATATACATACATATATATATATATACTGTACATACATATATATATACATACATATATATATACATACATATATATACACATACATATATATACATACATATATATATACATACATATATATACATACATATATATATACATATATATATACATATATATATACATACATATATACATACATATATATATACATACATACATATACATACATACATATATATACATACATATATATACATACATATATATATATATATATATATATATATATATATATATATATATATATATATATATATATATATATATATATATATATATATATATATATATATATATATATATATATATCAGCAGCCCAGCAGCAGCCAAGCAGCAAATGTGCCATTTATTATTATTATTGAAATGTGATTGTGCATTTTGGTGCCTTTTTGTGCATTCATGTATTATGGTGTATTGGTGCAGTGCATTGTGTTTTCTCCTTCAAATTTCTTTCCCACAAAAGAACAGGTCCTGGGTTGTAGAACTGTAAATAATTAGATTAGTCTTGTAAATAACATGCTCCCCACCGGCTTTATGAATAGTGTTACGGGGTCCTCTGCAATCTCCTGGTCTCGGTAACCTCCGAACCCCGAGAGGAACCCCGGCAGAAAGATATATATGTTATTCCGTGTCGCAATCAATCACTAATGAAACCATCCATGAAACCATCAAAGGAAACAAGCCAAATCAATAAGGAAACCACACCCTTGGTTGTCAATGAACAAATATTATATTAAAAGCACACAAAAAGAACCATACAACAATGGGGGCAATCAACCCTACAATCAAATCTTAAGATGGTACCACCTTATGTAGTAACGTAACCCCAAACTCACGGCACTCCCAGGAAATGGAACCGAGCCCTCCTCAATGTCTCTATAACCCTCCAAGGCGAAGTTGATGCGCTCCGGCGATCGTTGGAACAATGTCCGATCAAGAGCAACCGAGGC
Organism: Myxine glutinosa; assembly: GCF_964187855.1. Taxonomy (NCBI): domain Eukaryota; kingdom Metazoa; phylum Chordata; class Myxini; order Myxiniformes; family Myxinidae; genus Myxine; species Myxine glutinosa. Next base: position 252,336,347 of record NC_136261.1, read on the forward strand.
GTAGATGGTCGAAGCGACACAGAAATCACGTGGTCCAACACCCAGCACTCGCGGTAGAAAGGGAAACCTCCAAAGACGCGCGCGTACACATTTGCCGTTCAATCAGCGAACCGCAGGTCAATTTTCAGACGCCGCTGTATTGCACAGCCATCCCCGGCAAACCACCGGAGGATAGGCCCAACCGACACGACAAAAACCTTTTCCGATGAAGGTAGCGCGCGGGACGAAATGGTGAACGGCTCTCACTCGAGCCGCGACCTTGAGGCGAAGATTCTCCGGAATTTCACCCTTGTACCTGGCTTCGCAGGCTTTTCCACAACTCCAGCGATAACACCGATGGCCCGAGATTCCTTTCAAGGACTCAAAGTTCACTCGCCATGTATGCTCGACCAGGCTAGGTACAGAGCTTTTTCAGAACGCCTTTCACTCCCACGACTTCGTCTTCTTCGCTCTTTTTCTCTTCCGGGTCACGATCCGATTTCCTGTCTCATTTTTACCATGAGCGCTTTTAACCTTTTAACCACAATAACCATTTCCCTTGAACAACAATACCCATAATACTTAGAACCCACAATAATAATAATAACAGCAATAATAATAATAAGTGCCGAATCCGTAACAATAGTTTGAGAATTCTTTCCGCAATCTGGGTAGCTGTGGGTGTGAGTCTGTTAGTTCGTACACAACGCAGTAGGTGGGACATATTTAGTGTTGTAAAACTGTCACACACAGGGTGTTAGATTAAATGTAGAGGGGAACCACACCAAAGTGTCACACGTAAGTTAAAGAGTAGTCCTGACCCTTGCTCAAAACCGGTCGTTCTCACATGTGTGGGTTCGGCTCGGGGACGAGCCTGGAGAAGGAGGGGGGGCAGTGTTGAGGTTTTGAGATTGTACATATAACATCATTAAAGGTTAAAGGTTTTCCCCCCATAGTTAGTCCACAAGCAACACGTAGGCCCACTTAGAATTAGTTATGTCATAGTATGTGTAAGGGTAGGCCATTTCACTAGTAATATCTGCATTGTGTAAAGAAATAATAAGCTTCGGTCATTTCATTACGCGGCCACCCTCCAATTTCCATCATGGGCATAATCGATCCCGCGCCCCATTTGGCATCCCTCAAGTTTGTTACGCTTTGGCTGCCAGCAGCGTTCGCTGCCCTTGGTTTTGCTCGAAACTAGTCGGGTAACACGAGGTAGGCCTAAGAAGAGGGAGGGGCGCGAGGGTCGAGGTGTGGCCGCGACAAGCAGCACGTCAGAGGCGATGATGGTAAGAGCCATCAGCCAACCAGGGCTCGGAGGGCATGGCACGATAGGGCGTGGTAAGAGGCATCTAGCAAGTGGTGGAAGGTTCGCTGGGCAAGGCTATATAAGCGTGTGCACAAAGCCCTTGAACAGGACTTGATGAGGACTCGTGTGAAAGGACTCGCGAGGACTGAGCGAACTGGCTGTTACGAGGACTGCAAGGAATCGCGCATTGTAAAGGAAGACTGACCCAGTTATGAGAAGGGAGAGGCGCTCATGAGTTCGCAGTTCAGAGTTATGAGAAGGGAGAGGCAGGCGCTCGAGTTGAGAGAGAACTGTGTTGGAGAGAAATGATCCGGAGCACTCGTGTGAGGAGAACTCAGAGGATCGGCGTGCACACGACAGTGTCGAGAGCCCTTGATTGAGAAGCGCATATTGAACTATTCGCTTATTACGTACGCGGCCGCAGCCACAAGTGTAACCGCCAAAGCCAGCCGTACCGTTCGCCTTGTAATAATCCCGTGCACGAAAACGACACGTGGAGAGCTCCTGCCGTCTTTATCCATCTTCTTCGTGGTGCGAGTTGGGGACCGGAGGAAGAGCTGCCCGGACGCCATCTCTGGACCATCGACCTGGTCAACTGCAAACCCTGTGTGAGTGTGTCTGAGAGTGAACGGGCCCGTTTGTCCAGGGAATAAGTAAGACTGTTTAAGGCTGCACTGTGTTTTCTTCTTCTTCTTCTTATTGTACAAAGTGTAAATAAATCGTGTTATTCCTTTCTTCCAAATTCGACCATTTCAGTTTTTCACTCCATTGGGTAAGTGTGGAACGATTACGAACCGCTTGGATCGGGTTTAGTCATTGATAACGGCTCGGGTCACGGGTTCGCTACCGCTCGGCGTATCCACCAACACCCGTGATTCGGGCGGGGCTTATTTCCTCATTTCTGGGCGGCGCGAGTACTTAGGTATTAGTGATTAGTCCTACGACCCTACTTCGCGCTGTCCGGGAGGGACGTCAAAGGTCCCGGGTCCCGTCGGCTAGTCAAAGACAAGGGGACTAATCCCCCCTTGGTAAGGGGAAAAGGCCGGCGCTGAGATCCGCAACAATATATACATGGAGGGAATGGGTCCCTCCCTCTACACTGAACCCCTGGGATCATTAACTTTTCTTTTTTTTGCAACCTAACACTTTACCGTATTGCTTTACCGCTTTTTACGGCGTAGCCCATAAGGCAAAGCCGTCGCAAACAGTGTTTGTCTGTCTGTATGTCCCCTCAAACATACACCAATCAGCGCTGAGGATCTGGTCACATGATAGGTCACATGATAGATCCGGTCACCTTGAGAACGTATTGCTGTCTGTTTGTCTGTGAGGAGGATATTTCAAAAAGTTGTGGATGGATTCGGATGAAACTTAGTGGACAAGTAGCCTGGTGTTGGCTTCACCGTTAGGTTGCTGGTTTGGGATCCTAGGATCCTGAGTTTGAATCCCGGTCAATTGTTGAATTAACGCCAGGGGGGTTATCTTAGTCTGTCATCCTTCTGAGGTCGGCAAATTGAGTACCAGCTCACTGGTAATTGGGGCACTGCATCATCGGCACAAACGCACTTCCAGAGAAATGATGCAACCAGCAGCCATAGGATGCATACGAAACAACGACAGTGGACAGGTTGATTGTGTGACAAGGACGAATTTGTTATATTTTGGTGAAGATCCGGATACGATAATTTTATTTTCTAAGTCATTCTTCACCATTGAACACTTTTCATTGTTTACATCTATATATATATATAAAACACAGTGTGTGAGTGTGTGTGTGTGTGTGTGTGTGTGTGTGTGTGTGTGTGTGTGTGTGTGTGTGTGTGTGTGTGTGTGTGTGTAATGTTACCGATAGACTCCTAAACGGAGAGGCTTACGTGCTTGATATTTGACATAGACATGGCCATTGAGCGTGGGACGAACATGGCCGAACTCAAAATATTTGACGATCCATATTTTTTATTCATATTTACCTCAGCGCATTTCAGCGCACGGAATCAACGGAATCAGAGCAGGTGGGCGCTGATTCGCTCAGAGCGATCACGTGATGACGCTATGACGCTATGAAAAAAAAAATCGCTATGACGCTATGAAACGCTATGACGCTATGAAAAAAAAAATCGCTATGACGCTATGAAACGCTATGGAAAAAAAAAATCGCTCGCTTTGCCAAGGGGCTCGCTCCCCCCCCCCCCCCCGTTCCCCTCCCCTCCCCCTCCCCTCCCCCGCCCGGCAGTGCCGGGTACTTCTGCTAGTATTCTGTATTGTACATTGCAATACAGTGTCGGACTGTAAATAAATGTAAAATAAACTACAAAAAAAAAATCACCCTTTAGTGAAATAAAACTATCTACTAGTGGATGCTGGAAAGTGGGAGGGTGGCAAGTCACCGAGATCCGAAGCTTCTCCCCCTTCCCCAGCTGACTGGGGTTCCTTCAAGATGGCTGCTGCTTCCTCCTCCTCCTTCTCCTCATCCACCTCCCCTGGTTACTGTGATGTGAAGGCTTCTGCTGACCCATCTTTAAGTCACCAGAAGCCTCCTCCCCCCAACTCCCAATAGCAACTAACACGAACGACGTAATAATAGCGAGTAATAGCGAGTTATGGGGAAATAATCACAACGTTCTTTGAAGCATTGGTATCTAATTATTATAGACGTTATAACCAAACGCTAACTGGGATGTCATTATGCGAGGACACCCGGTATATTATGATGTCATAAGGTTGTGGATGAGTTATGACAAAACTAGGTGGATGAGTTGGTTAGGTGACGAGAACAAGCCGATTCGATTTTCCTCAAGGTCCAGATCCAGATCTGGCCTATATCAGTGGGATACAAAACGTGAACTGTTCAGCCTGGTGGAGGTTTGTGTTCTACCGAGTGCTCGTTCTAGTTTTAAAGTGTAACTATAAAAAATTTATATACTTCGGGAAACTGAAGTTGTAATTACGCAAATTGTCCACCAGAGGGCAGGTGAGCAAATCCAATATGCAGTCAAAGTGCAAACAGAAACTTAGACACCAGAGTCGATTCTCCTATGAAAGTGCTTTTTCCACACACCATCATTATCTTCCCTCCTTTGTACCTAATTCGGGTTTTTAATTTAAATTACCTGGCCTGTTGCAGCGTTCCTTGCAAAATATTTAAAAATATTTTGATGGCAAAAAACAAAAGCAATTTGTTGGACCAAAAAAAAATCAAAGGACTTCTCTGAATACAATTTTTTTGTTTTGTTGAATATTGATGGTGATGTCTTCGTTGTTGCACACGTACATCTGCATTCTGCTCGTGACATTTCATTGGGTTCCACGTGGACTGTGGAGCAACAACATATAGTTGCCTATGTGTCAAAACTGGCTCACGCAGGTACACTCCAACTCTTTGCCAAGTTGGTTGGTTGGCCAAGTTTGATGTTGAGCCTTATTTATCGTCCTGCAAAATGTGAGCTTTACTGGAAACAGATGTCGCTGCAAAACAAATGGGAAGGACTCTTTAATTGGCTGTATTGCAGTGCCAGAAATTAGTACCGTTTTGTGTGATCCTGTAATTGTTGCCTGCAGTAGTCGTTTATTGATAACTAGCTGAATGCACCCGGCATTGCCCGGGTTCTTTGTGAATGAATTTACTACTATAATTCAGCTTTTACTCGCAGCCGGAGAAGATTGACTACTATAATTCAGCTCAGCTTTTAATTGTGAAATGGGCCCAGCCCGGCCGAGGCGGCCTCGACCGGCCTCGCCACCTTGCCTAAAACCTTCCCGGGGCCCGTCCCGACATTTTTTGTTTCAGAGGTTTCCTTCTATCTTTCACCGTTCAGGAGATTGGCGTGTGCAGACAAACAAACAAACAAATGAAAAATCGGTCAGAGACCGAGGACTTGCCGGAATGTACTTTTTTATCGGCCATTTTGGACAAATATGGCGGCCGAACCACGTGACCGATGACGTCATTATTTGTTTTTTTAACTAATTTATTCCTTGATGATGCTCAAGAAATTTCATCTTGATCGGATTAAGTTTTGTACTTGTCGAATTATGACGTCATAATGGAGGCACTTATGACATCATCATTAACATATTTTATTCCCCATGGAGAGTTCTATACAATGAGCCATGTCAATTTTTTATATTCAGCACTTTTGGAGATATAGAGGTGCAAATTTTTTCGGTTTTTTCCAAGATGGCGGCCGAACCACGTGACCGATGACGTCATCAATTGGGCACAGTCTATTTCAGGGCAAGACAAACATGTGTGTAAAGTTTGGCGATTCTACGTGCAACGGTGTAGACGTACAGTCACGTGAAAAAGTAAGTACACCCCATGTAAAGTTTTGTCTTTTTCAACATATTTCAACATACAGCTATTTGATCTTCATTTCAACAAAATTGATAGATAAAGATGATATAATATAACAAATATTATGAAACATTTACATTTTGTATTCCATTGTATAATTTAAATAAACATAAATGCAAATTTCGCAGGTGGAAAAAGTAAGTACACCCCTACATTTATCACTACTTAAAATACCTAAAATTAGAATCAGGTGCACCAGCTCAGGTGCAAATGATTAGAACATCGTTAGAGAGGATCCTGGAGGAACCTGTCTTATTTGAACCTCAGACATTTAGTTTGGTTTGCTTTTTGTTGTTGAAGTGTGTGGCGTCACCATGCCTAGTTCAAAAGAGCTCTATGAGGCCTTCAGAAAGAAGGTTATAGATGCCTACGAGTCTGGGAAGGGATTTAAATAGATCTCCAAACAATTTGAAATAAATCATTCGACTGTCCGGAAGATCATCTACAAGTGGAGAAGATTCCAAACAACTGCCAACTTGTTCAGGCCAGGCCGCCCCAGCAAGTTCACCCCAAGAGCAGACCGCAAGATGCTGAAAGAAGTCTCTAGGAACCCCAGAATGCCATCACGGGACCAACAGGTAGCTCTTGCCACTGTTGATGTCAAAGTGCACGAGTCCACCATTAGAAGGAGGCTGCACACCCGGCGTTGCCCGGGTTCTTTTTGAATGAATTTACTACGAAAGTTCAGCTTTTACTCACGGTCGTAGAAGATCGACTACTATAATTCAGCTAAGCTTTTAATTGCGAAATGGGCCCAGCCCGGCCGAGGTGGGCCTTGACCGGCCTCGCCACCTAGCCTTTAACCTTCCCGGAGCCCGTCCCAACATTTTTTGTTTCTCGAGCTTTCCTCCTATCTTTCACCGTTCAGGAGATTAGCGCATGCAGACAAACAAACAAACAAACAAACAAAAACTTTCTTTTATATATATATATATAGATATATATAATATCCGGATCTTCACCAAAATATAACAAATTCGTCCTTGTCACACAACCAACCTGTCCACTGTCGTTGTTTCGTATGCAGCCTATGGCTGCTGGTTGTATCATTTCTCTGGAAGTGCGTTTGTGCCGCTGATGCAGTGCCCCAATTACAAGTGAGCTGGTACTCCATTTGTCGACCTCAGAAGGATGACAGACTAAGACAACCCCCCTGGCGTTAATTCAACAATTGACCGGGATTCAAACTCAGGACCCTAGGATCCCAAGCCAGCAACCTAACCGTTAAGCCAACACCAGGCTACTTGTCCACTAAGTTTCATCCGAATCCATCCACAACTTTTTGAAATATGCCCCTCACAGACAAACAGACAGGAGAGAAAGCATAACCTCCTTCCACCATCGGTGGCGAAAGTATAAAAAACAAGACCAAAAATCTAACAGTGGTATAGCCGGGCTTGTTGGATACTTTAGTTGAAGATGATAGTATATGACGTGGGTGGGGATACCAGTTAGCAAATAATACAAAAACAACAACAACAGGCATTTTAAAGGCCATTTTCCCTGCAAGAGCGGGGGTTAGCCTTGTGGTCCCCATGACTATCTTCTCCATTTTGCCCTATTTTCTGCATCTCCCCTTGTTAACCCCCTAGCCCACATTTCTTCTTCCACCATCTTTAGCCAAGTCTTTCTCGGTCTTCCCTGTCCTCTACTTCCTTCCACATTCATTTCCATCACACTTCTCAACCAGTCACTTTCATCCTTCCTCAACACATGACCAAACCATCTCAAACTGTTTCTCTTCACAGCATCCATCACAGGCTCTATTCCCATCATCCTTCGCAATTCATCATTTGGCTTCCTCTCTCTCAACGATACTCCACACATCCACCGAAATATTCGCATTTCCACCCTTTCCAGCCTTCTTTGCTGCTCTACGTTCATTACCCATGTCTCGCTCCCATAAATAATAACACTTCTCACACATGCAGCATACACCTTTCCGTTCAGCTTCAACGATACTCCCTTCCTCGTCAGCACGCCACTCAGTTCCCGACACTTCTTCCATGCACATCTCACTCTAGCAACCGTTGCCGAATCTGATCCACCTTCTCCATTCAGCATGTCTCCTAGGTAACAAAATGTTTTCACACCTTCCAGCTTCACGCCGTCTCCAAGATCCAACTCAACATTTCCTCCATCTGCAGCTCCCTCTGTGCACACCTTACACTTGAATGTAGCTGCCACACTGGTTAATGCCCCTCTCAAACCACTACATTTTTGATAAACCCACTCAGCGCACATTGTGCATTGAATTGAGTTCACTCCGACACCATTCCTGCACATAGCACATGGCCACTTCCCAGTTCTTTCCACCTCACCACATGCTTTACCACTTGCCATCACCTTTGTTTTTCCGATATTCACCTTCAGACCTTTCGTCTCCATACATTCCTTCCACTTGTTCATCTTCTCCTTCAGTCTATCCATACTTTCTGCAATCAACACCAGATCATCTGCATACAACAACTCCCACGGTAAACCCTCCTTTACGTTCCGAGCCAGCACCTCCATCACAGCTACAAATAGTAGTGGACTTAGTACCAACCCCTGATGCACTCCCACCTTCACCTTACCCACCTCCCACCTTCAGTTAGCAAATAATGTAAGTATTAATTATTTTTTTTGGCATTGAGACACTGGTTTATTCTATGTTTTGAGTAAACAATGAACCAACCATACAGCGTTTCAATCTAGAAACTTTGCAATAACGACAAAGGGATTGCAGTGTTACGATTATATTTACTATATTATTAGTATGAACGCTATTATTGTTATTATTACGAAAACAATATTACTGAATTAAGAAACCTGGGCTAATTTGTCTGAAGTGGCCTGAAGGTCAGGCATGATGGCATGAAGCCTGAGGTCTATTAGTGCTGTCGTTGGAAGACCCATAACACCTATGCTTTCGATATTTGATGGTCATTTTAACAATCGGTTTGTTTGTTTCACACTGAATTAAAAACGAAAAGGTAGAGCATGGCGATTATGATACACGACAGGTTCAACGATATGTTCGGCCTGAACGAAATTGGAATCAACATGGCGGTGTGCGGAGTCAGCCGCCGTACCGCGTTAATACCATCAGACATCACCCCTATCATGTGACCAGATCCTCAGCGCTGATTGGTGTACGTTTGAAGGGACATACAGACAGACAAACGCTGTTCTCGATGGCTTTGCCCTATGGGCTACGCCGTAAAAAGCTTTCTTCAACTTTCCCCATTAAAACCTTTTCCACATTTGTCTATTCTTCATTACTATGGGCATGTGGATATGTCTGTGGCAATACAATTATTAATAACCATCGGTTGGTAAAACAACTGGATTGTGGAAAGATGAATTAACTACCATTTTAAAGCATTTCACATCTATCTATAATTCCAGTAATCTCTGTATGTCTGTATGTCTGTGACCGCTGTTTCTCGACAACCACGGGTCCGATATACTTTAAACTTGCCAGGTATATTGCTGGGGACCCGAGGATGTGCCTTTTCAAGGTTTCATATTAATCGGAGAAGTAGTTACCGAGCTATGTCCAAAAAACGATTCAACCAATCAGAGAGCAGCGAGCTATCACGTGTGCCGAACGTGGCGAACAGACTCTGCCTCGGACGGCACATTTGAGAGCGTATTCATTTATTTCACGTTGGCAAACTATGTTGCCGCTATGTTGGCGTTAAACTATGTTTTAAAACTAATTAAAACTAATTTGCGATTCTTTCGCTTTCCTGCGCGTTTGTGCATACTATGGCGATTTCTTTACCAAACTCCGCAAGCCGTTCGCTTTGGACCAAACCATTTCATGTAAATAGAGGGGGGGGATTGTCACCGTACTCGCAAGCCGTTCGCTTTGGACCAAACCATTTCATGTAAATAGAGGGGGGGGATATAATTTTAGATATAGATATAGTACGGGCATGCCCTAGTCCTCTAAATCTTAACAATGAACAAATAGAAAACGCTGCAATAATTGTAATAAAACTTCCAACGAAATGTCACGAGTTTGAATCTTGACCGAGCTATAATCTGACCAACAAAATAACATGATAAATAAAAGGTATAACATGCAAAGAAACATAAGAACGTCACTGTAGAAACGTGGTTAGCTGTCGATGATCCACACAAGCACCTCATTTCGACACACAAGACACAACATACAAACTACCTGGATTTTCTCTTCCAGAAAGCATTGGTCTGTGATCGTTAGCGTCACGTATGATCGATCAGGAAATGGGAAATGTTTTATGGTGCAGGGGTTGTTGTCCAGACAACAAATATATAATTAACATGAACAAATATATAATTAACAACAAATATAACAAATATATAATAATTATACCAAGTCCAGACAACAACCACACTGAGATATCTAGCAGCATAACCTGAAGGATATATTTAGTGAAAAGACCACTTGTGACAAGACAAGACCACTTGTGACAAGACAAGACCACTTGTGACCTGCAGCTTTATTTAGGCTGGAATTTGGAACTTGGACCTTCAACATCTACTTTTTTTTTCTTTCTTTTTTTGTATACTGAATCGAGGCTCGTGAAAGAGCTAACTGACGACCAGTGCTGGCAGACGGGTCCTCTGGCTTAACGTCCTTCCGGTGAACGAGCCCACATCAATTCCTTGCCCTGCCTGTGAAACACCAGTGTAACAGCTTAGAGCTGGGTCGACGTTCAAACCCAGGTGAGACGGGTCAAAGGTGAGTGCACATACCTCCAAGCTATTCTTCCAGCTCTTGAGAACATGCACCCTGAAGGAAAAGTATGTATTCTATATCATGTGTATGATATTTTCTATTTGTATTTTGCAATATTCTCACATTTAAAACTAAGCGATGTACATCTTACCTAGAACGGTAATCTTCGAAGCCGTGACATCGACCGATATGCTTCCGCCCATATTATTATTATTACATCATTACACATACTTGAAACAAATCAGATTTTAATCCCTTAAGCTAATCTCAAGTAACACATTTATACCTGACATAACCTCTGACGATTGATGTCAAAATCTAATCAGTTCATCTTTGCATCATAATATATAATTATACCAAGTTTGGTCAAAACCCCATCACTGGTTCACAGGTTAGCTCGGTAACATAATTTTTACCTAACCCCTCACTTTTGACCTCTCGACTCCATAATGTAATCAGTTCATCTTTATTTACATCAAGAGACATGCTTGTACCAAGTTTGACTAAGATCCCTTGAGCCGTTCTTAAGTTATTGCAGTAACAAACATAGGGGCAATACCCCTGGTGCTCACCTGGTAGAATAAACAGTATACCGCACTGACCAAAGGTATTTTAAACCCATTTCAATGGTTGCAAGAAGACAGGGCAGCATGTAGAATGATCATAACATAATCATGTCTTTAAACAAACAACCAAAAAAAATACCTATTTTGGGGGGCAACTCCTCTTGTTTCTCACACAGAATCTTGTTTCTCACAGTCTGAGAGTCCTTTCGGTGCTTTTATGCAAACCCCAAGCGGGCTTTCATGTGTCTTTCACTGAGGAGAGGCTTCCGTCTGGCCACTCTGCCATAAAGCCCAGATCGGTGGAGTGTTGCAGTTCTGGAAGTTTCTCCCATCTCCACACAGGATCTCTGGCGCTCAGCCAGAGTGACCATCGGGTTCTTGGTCACCTCTCTTACCAAGGCTCTTCTCCTCCGATTGCTCAGTTTGGCCGGGCGGCCAGCTCTAGGAAGAGTCCTGGTTCTTCCAACCTTCTTCCATTTAAGAATTATGGAGGCCACTGTGCTCTTGGGAACCTTCAATGCAGCAGAAAATTTTTTGTGGGCTTCCCCAGATCTGTGCGACACAATCCTGTCTCTGAGCTCTGCAGGCAGTTCCTTCGACCTCATGGCTTGGTTTTTGCTCTGATATGCATTGTCAGCTGTGAGACCTTATATAGACAGGTGTGGGCCTTTCCAAATCATGTCCAATCAATTGAATTTACCATAGGTGGACTCCAATCAAGGTGTAGAAACATCTCAAAGATGATCAAGAGAAATGGGAGGCACCTCAGCAAAATTTCAAGTGTCATAGCAAAGGGTATGAATACTTATGTCAATGTGATATTTCAGTTTTTTCTTTTTAATAAATTTGCAAAACTTTCTAAAATCCTGTTTTCTCTTTGTCATTATGGGGTATTGAGTGTAGATTGATGAGGGGAAAAATGAATTTAAACGATTTCAGCACAAGGCTGCAACATAACAAAATGTAAAAAAAGTGAAGGGGTCTGAATACTTTCTGAATGCACTGTATGAATATTAAATTGGAATGACTAAACATTCAATTATGTGAAGGAGATGAGAAATGTCACATAGCAAATAGAGGAGCAGAGATGGCAGCACAAAAAAACTATATATTTTAATTTAAATAAAATATTAGGGAACATTCAATGGAGACAAAAGGTCTGAAGGTGAATATAGGAAAGACGAAGGTGATGGCAAGTGGTAAAGCATGTGGTGAGGTGGAAAGAACTGGGAAGTGGCCATGTGCTGTGTGCAGGAAGGGTGGCGGAGTGAACTCCATTCAATGTACAATGTGCGCCAAGTGGGTTCATCAAAAATGTAGTGGTCTGAGAGGGTCATTAACCAGTGTGGCAGCTACATTCAAATGTAAGGTGTGCACAGAGGGAGCTGCAGATGGAGGAAATGTTGAGTTGGATCTTGGAGACGGCGTGAAGCTGGAAGGTGTGAAAACATTTTGCTACCTCGGAGACATGCTGAATGGAGAAGGTGGATCAGACACGGCAACGGTTGCTCGAGTGAGATGTGCATGGAAGAGGTTTCGGGAACTGAGTGGCGTGCTGACACGGAGGGGAGTGTCGTTGAAGCTGAAGGGAAAGGTGTATGCTGCATGTGTGAGAAGTGTTATGATTTATGGGAGCGAGACATTGGTAATGAACGTAGAGCAGCAACGAAGGTTGGAAAGGGTGGAAATGCGAATGGTTCGATGGATGTGCGGAGTATCGTTGAGAGAGAGGAAGACAAATGATGAATTGCGAAAAATGATGAGAATAGAGCCTGTGATTGATGCTGTGAAGAGGAACAGGTTGAGATGGTTTGGTCATGTGTTGAGAAAGGATGAAAGTGACTGGTTGAGAAGAGTGATGGAAATGAATGTAGAAGGAAGTAGAGGACGGGGAAGACCGAGAAAGACTTGGCTAAAGATGGTGGAAGAAGAAATGCGGGCAAGGGGGTTAAACAAGGAGAGATGCAGAAAATAGGGCAAAATGGAGAAGATTGTCATGCGGACCGCAAGGCTAACCCCTGCTCTAGCAGGGAAAATGGCCTTAAAATGCATGTTGTTGTGTTTGTATTCAATGGGTGCATTGTTTGCTTAATGGTGGTACATTTATGCATAAAGAAGGTAAAGTAAAAAATATGACCCCCCACAGACCTCTTAAACCTTAATTCTTTTTTATGCCATGAACATCCTTTGGTACATCACGGGTGATGAAGGCTGTATTCAAATTTCACCGAAATTGTGTGTGTAGTTTCAGCGAAGAAAGCAAATACCTATTTTGGGGCGTCACACCTGGATCCACTTTGACCCCTTCGTCTCCATTTTTTTTTGATGTGGTGAACAAACTTCAGTTGAAACATACCAACTATCATTTCAGCCAAGTTCGGTCACAATCCCATCAGCAGTTTCGGAGAAGAGGTTGCAAGTGTTTACGGACTGACGGATGATGCACCATCACATAAGCTCCCCCAAGAAGTACGTTCCAGGTGAGCTAAAATATATTTTACAGATGTTGTAATTCTGAGTTTTTGTGAGTGAAAGTTATCAGTGTTGTACTTTTTAATCTTCACCAAACAGTTAAGTAGAAAAGCTTTTATTTTCGGCACTTTCTCCAAATCAGCCTCAAATGCATCACAGCTACATTCCAACATGTAATCGTAGCTCAGCGGGTTTCAAATATATATACTACCTGTGATTGTAGTTTATTGCAAAATAGTCAGAACATTTGCAGGTACCTGATGGTCCTTCAAGAACCGCCTGCAGCTGTCACTGCTCCGGCTTGGGAAATCGACTTCATGTACAACCTCAGCTACCGTTAGGTCAGAGTGCGTGCGGATAGCAGACGCATGATGCCTCAATGCAGACTCTGAAAAAGAGGTATCGCAGGCCAGGTGTCACATATTCATCAAACGTGGCAAATGCAATAAACACCAAAGGCATAGCCTTGTCACACCCATCACAGCAAAGTCTGAAACAACAAAAAGAGGTAAGGGCATCAAATTTGGTCGGAGGTTGAGACCAACGTATAAGAAAGGTACCAATGGTTTACCTGCATCTACCAGGAGGAAAGTGTGCTTTTCTCCAGATCTGATTTGATGGGCAAGTTCCTTGATGAGTAGAACTGCGATGAAGGTCTTCCCAGCTCCAGTGTTCAGACACACGACTGTGTTGCGCTCCAATGCAGCCTCCAAGAGCTCCACCTGAACAACAATGCATTTCTCAACCAATCAAACAACTATTTAGGCTTTCGGTCAAATAAACACTTGAAGGGGAAGAAATAGATATCCTATTCACTCAAATACCATACTCCTACATTGGAACATTTCTGCCAAAACAACGGGCTCTTGTTCTGCCTAGCTCAGTAATTAGGGTAGGAATTTGGAACTTGGCCTGGGTAAATGCACACAATGACCTACTATTTTCAAAATGTGCCATGCAGTCTAACATCCATCAGCGCGAGAAGACAGAATAACTGGCTTAACACCTCCTTCAAAACGATGGCTTTACTTTATGACGCAACGATGTGCCTTGCAAAACGTCAGGCCAACAGTTTTTAGTCAGAGGTACTAACCCAAATGGGTCAGGATAAGATTGGTACTGGGCATACTACAAATAGAATTTGACAAGAATGTGTTGATGGATTATGCCTCCCACCGCATTAGATGTCAACCCATCATAAAGCCAACAAGAAAAATTAAATGTCATGTGAGACCGAGAGCAAAAGAGAAAACAAAGATAAGTACAAGAGACAACATCATTTACTTCTAACTCGAGTCATGGGTCCGATTTTCAAAGGGCACACGACCTTTGACCTTTGGGACCCAAAATGGAATCAGTCCATTTTTATATTACAGTCCATACTTGCGTCGTTTGGCTGAAATCTCTAAAATGATTCACCGTTCACAAGTTATCGTCCAAATAACAAAAAAGTCGTTAATACACAGCTGCACGGACATCCCAAAATCACAACGCCTCCAGCCCTTGCCTGTGTTGACGTAACAGTACACAAAGACAAAGTACATCTGAAATTGCTTTGGTTTGCAAGAAATACCTGGTACTTTCGTGGTGTGAAGATGTTGTCGTATATGGTATCTTGCTGCCAAGGAAGGCCAAGCAAAGGTCCAAGTGTGGAGGTTGGAGCCAGGAGCTGTGTGGCAGCCATATTTACCGCACACTTGAGCTCTTGTCCCCGTGATGCCAACATGCTTTAAAGCTCCTGTAGTCGACCTGCTTCTCATTCATGCAACTGTGCACATCCCTTGGCTGCAATGCATACCGCAGGCCAAAGCGGAAAAATATATTAAAGAGGGTTGATTAAATCGTTCCTTTTTAAACATAAACTCTTTTCAACTCTAGTTTTGTTAAATATCTATAAAAAGGGTGAGCAAATTAAAAAACAAAAATCTCATTTCAAGAGGGTGGTAAAATTTGGATCTATAATTTCGTCGACACTGAACTATCCTGTTGCCGATCAAGTTCAACACTTTCTCTCAGAACAACGTCCACAATCATGCAAATAAAATTGTTCAAAATTCACTTTTATACATGTTCACAAAATATCTATTTATGGAGTTTTGCTCAAATGAAATATCATAAAGATCAATTTCAGGAAAGAAAACGAAATTTGAAGGAGGTGGATTTGGGGTGGATTAATGGGGGTAAAAAGATCAAGGTTTTGGAGGGGGGAAGACAGGAGACGGTGGTTAAAAGCTGTTTTGAAGACCTGGAGGGAGTAGTGGAATTGAAGAGAATGTGGGAGTTTGCTCCAGAGGCGGGAAAAAAAGAGGAATGAAAGAGTGAAGGGATTCAAAACAATCAATGCTGAATTTCAATTATATTCCAATTGTCATACATATACCAGTAGATCTATATTATACGTATCGGGGAACGTTTAGAGCTTTCAAAATTATGTAAAACTATGTAAATACAAGCGGTCTCGGTTGTCCGTTTTTACCCATTGAGTCACGCACGGTAACCCCGACATGTCATTGCGTTCCTTTCAATTCGGATTGATTGACAAACATGAGTGAGGAATGATTGATGGGAATACCCACCTGGGGGCGGGTTTGCAATGGCTCAAATGGCGCCTCGGTACGAGGCCCATAATCAGAAGGGGCCCATAATGACAAAGAGAGAGATATATATATATATATATATATATATATATATATATATATATATATATATATATATATATATATTTATTTATTTATTTATTTAAAGTGTACACATTGCGATATGTTTAAATAAAGATTATGTATATAATTTATTGCTACTTTTAAAAAACATACGATATAAATTGGAAAATAAAAACATACTCCCATTTTCTGGTGTGTGAGATCACCAGACTGGTAATGGCGTACATTCCAGTTCCAGTACGGTAAGCTTGCATTGTATGTGTGTTGTGTTTGTGCATTTTTGGAGTAGTGCGCCTGTCATTTATACCATTTTTTGGAATTACGCGATTCGAGCGCGTGAGTAACGATGC
>NC_136261.1:252357750-252457750 GCF_964187855.1 Myxine glutinosa
AGGGACGTACGTACGACCACGAGCACCGCCACGTCTGTTGTTCCTACCTGAATCATGCATCGCTCGTCATGCAGGTGGCCACAGGTACAGCTCGCAGGAGACGCGGGGAAACAGAAAGGAGGTTGGAAGTGAATCCACAATCGATTTTATTCATCCTTATCAATGAAAACTTGATAAAGTATCCTTGCTGCCGTTTTGAGATTGCCAAAGGCCGAACGCTCGTCGTAAAGCAATCTTAAATAATCTTTAAATTGATTCAAATAATCCATCGTCTTGTCCACCGATGCAGACACCGACACTAGACTATGGCATCATCCTGCTGGAAGTGAATTTCCACAAGGAGATGAGGGCGAGCGGAAGAATGGGACGTTCAGCGAACTTGCGTACGTAGTATGTAGATCTCCCCCGCCCAAGATTAAATCATGTGCACCCTCTGTCACTATTCTGAGAAGTAATCCAAATAACGTGATTATAGTTCTTCATTCAGCCCGCGAATGTCTTCAAATTCCTGATTGCAAGCAAGCACTTGTTGCATTCGTCTGTTTTGATTGTTGATGAAGATTACATTTTGATTAGATGTTTTGATTTGATTATTTGAATCTTGATTTTGATTTTTGACTCTTGCAATGTTGGTGTTGCCGAAGCAAAAGTTATGTTTCTTGACAAAAGTTATACTGGGAGGTTTACCGTTGCCTTGCCAGCAAGAGTCAGGGCAGGAATTTGTAATTCGTTCAGGGTGCAGTCCGTGGAGTAGCAAGGTTGGTGGTGCGAGCAAAAGACAGAGGAATACCATCACTGTTGAAGTAAAAATGGATGTTTTAGGAAGGTATGAAAGAGGTGATCATGCAGGTGATATTAGGACCAGGGAGTGGTTGCTACATTCAACGTATATTCATACGACCCTGGCGATAGCTCACCTACTTTTCGCAAAGGACACCGCCGAATGTGTAACATCCACCAACTCATGTCGGTAGACGGGACGCCAGGTTAACGTCCATCTGAGGGATGGCACACACATTGATGAATCACCCTGCCTGTGAAACACGGGGACGACAGTTTACACCTGGGTTGGGATTCAAACCCAGGCCAGACAGCACCCAGGCCAGAGTGTGCCTCCACACTAGGGTGGTCATTAGCTACATAAGACAAAAAAAAAATTGAATTGTTTTACTCCTAACCTTTAATGTTTTTGGTATTGGGGTAGAACTTGTGAATGTGAATTTTATTTTGAATACATCAAGTTTTAGGGGTTGCACAGTGACTCAGGTTGCCAGCCACTTAATGTTTGTGCCCGATAAACGTTGTTTTCCTGCAATCGGGAAACCTCTTGCGATGTTCTGTCACAACTTGAAGCAGATACTGCGTTTGCTGTTCATCCCTTGTCAGGAGACGATTGTACTCTTCAATGAGAACAACTGCATACACCAGAGTACAGCTGTGAATGAATGAATGAAGGATAATTTTAAGGTCATTTTTCCCCGCTAGAGAGGGGGTTAGCCTGGCAGGCCCCATGACCTCATGGTTCCCTTTTTGAGGAAATGTTTTTATGGCCAGATGCCCTTCCAGATGCCAACCCTTCCAGACGCGCAGGGATACGGTGTACCTATTCTAAATCTGGATACACACCGGGATCATTCATCCCAGCAAGCTGGTACTCAATTTGCCGACCTCGGAAGGATGACAGGCTGAGTCAATCCCCCTTGGCGTTAATTCAGTGATTGGCCGGTATCCCAAGCCGACACCCTAACCGCTAAGCCAACACCAGGCTTACCAGAGTACAGCTGTACTGTATTCAATTAACTTAACAACAACTTCAAAATGTGCAGTACATAGCAAGGTCATAGGTCAACTTTAATGGTCAAAATCACAAGTATAGCAGTGGAGAATAAATAATCAACTCCAAACATTTATGAGAGCCAAATATGTGAAATTACAAACTCCATGTGCAACCCCTAAATCTAGCCCACATGGCTTAAACTTTCAGCACAAGGGTATTTACATACATATAAAAAATGTTAAGTGTTAGGAGCCTGACTTTTCTCACTTTCATTTTGAAGAACCATCCTACTCCACACCATCCTGCCAGTTCCTCATTGTTTCCAAGACCTATAATACAAGCGAAATATCGTGCCAATACATATATCATATCCTCTGGCACGATATTATATCCTCTGGCAGTGGTCAGTGGTTAAACCAGGTGAAAATTGGTGAAAACTAAAAGTCTTCCCCCACCCTCACGGGGAGTGAGGAGATTGGATTGGTATTTTGTGCCCATGACCTGACTCCGGGTACCCTGAGCATGTTTGCAAAATTTGATGGAGATCTTCAAGCCGTTTTTTGATTCTATAAGAAGCTTCAGACATAAATACAGTAAACACTTGCAATTTACGATTCCGCCATTTGCGGTTTCGACATTCATGGTTTCATCTAATTTTGAGTCTCGGCTGGGAAAATAATTAGCCTACCTTGCCACTCAGGTTACATTCTCCAATATGTCTCGTTAACCTCTTGCTGTGCCCTGTGTTCCATACAGGAATGAATACCATTAGATAGATAAGATTCATGGTTATTCAAAAAGCAAATTTAATTTATATATACAGTCACGTGAAAAAGTAAGTACACCCCATGTAAAGTTTTGACTTTTTCAACATATTTAAACATACAGCTATTTGATCTTCATTTCAACAATATTGATAGATAAAGGTGATATAATATAACAAATATCATGAAACATTTACATTTTGTACTCCATTGTATAATTTAAATAAACATAAATGCAAATTTCGCATTTGGAAAAAGTAAGTACACTCTTGGCTCTAATAGGGGGTATTGCCCCCTTTGGCAGAAACAACCTCAAGTAGGTGTTTCTTATAACTGTCTACCAGTCTCTGACATCGACTGGGAGAAATTTTTGCCCACTCCTCCATGCAGAATTATTTCAGCTGTGTGATGTTTGAGGGGTTTCCTGCATGCACAGCTCGTTTCAAATCCCCCCACAACATCTCGATGGGATTTAGATCCGGGCTCTGACTTGGCCATTCCAGAACCCTCCATTTTTTTCTTTTCAGCCATTCCTTGGTGGATTTACTGGTATGTTTAGGGTCATTGTCATGTTGCAAGGTCCACCTTCGGTTGAGCTTCAACTTTCTGACAGATGGCCTCACATTATCCTCAAGCACCCTCTGGTACAATGAAGAATTCATAGTGGATTCTATGATGGTGAGCTACCCAGGCCCTGATGCAGCAAAGCTGCCCCAAACCATAATATTTCCACCACCATGCTTTACAGTTGGTATCAGGTTCTTGTGGTCAAATGCTGTCTTTGGTTTTCGCCACACATGTCTCCTGGTACGGTGGCCAAATAGCTCTACCTTTGACTCATCTGTCCAGAGCACATTGTTCCAGAAGTGCTGCTCTTTGCATAGGTGTTCATTGGCAAACTTTAGTCTTGCCCTGATGTTCTTTCTGGACAGCAAAGCTTTCCTCCTGGCACACCTCCCATGTAGATCAAATTTGTGCAGCCTCTTTCAAATGGTAGACTCGTGCATTTTGACATCAACAGTGGCAAGAGCTACCTGTGGGTCCCGTGATGATATTCTGGGGTTCTTCGAGACTTCTTTCAGCATCTTGCGGTCTGCTCTCGGGCTGAACTTGCTGGGGCGGTCCGGCCTGAACATGTTGGCAGTTGTCTGGAATCTTCTCCACTTGTAGATAATCTTCTGGATAGTCGAATGATTGATTTAAAATTGTTTGGAGATCTTTTTAAATCCCTTCCCAGACTCGTAGGCATCTATAACCTTCTTTCTGAAGGCCTCAGGGAGCTCTTTTGATCTCGGCATGGTGACGCCGCACACTTCAACAACAAAGAGCAAACCAAACGAAATGTCTGAGGTTTAAATATGACAGGTTCCTCCAAGATCCTCTCTAACGATGTTCTAATCGTTTGCACCTGAGCTGGTGCACCTGATTCTAATTTTAGGTATTTGAAGTAGTGCTAAATGTTGGCTTGTACTTACTTTTTCCACATGCGAAATTTGCATTTATGTTTATTTAAATGATGCAATGGACTCCAAAATGTAAATGTTTCATGATATTTGTTATATTATATCACCTTTATCTATCAATATTGTTGAAATGAAGATCAAATAGCTGTATGTTGGAATATGTTGAAAAAGTCAAAACTTTACATGGGTCCAGGGAGTACTTACTTTTCGTTCTTACTTTTTCACGTGACTGTATATTACCTCAGATTTAGTGTGGTGTGTTTATTTATGGCTGTTACCTCCATAATTTGGGTTTTAGAAGGTGGAACAGCGTCCTCACAGGACTCGAAGTATCCACCACCACTTCGGTGAAGGATTGTGATTCATGAACTACGTTGTGAAGTTGTGTTGTTCTCAGAGTTTTGTTTTGAAGGCTCTTTTCAGGATCTTCACTGGGTCCAGTACAGCCTTCAACTGTAGGTCGTTTGTGGTAACGTTCCCAGGGATGGTTTTTTTTAGATCCCTGTAAGGTTCTTCTTTATCATTCCCATTGCTCCAATTATCACTGGTACAAATTCGGCCCTCTTCAGCTTCCAGGATCTTTTCACTTCATGCTTGAGATCTTGGTATTGGACCTTTTTGTTGATTTCTGCATTATTTAGGCCAAAATCTCTGGTTACTGATATCTCAATCAGCAATGCCCTCTTTACCTTTTTGTTCCTGACTTCTATGTCCGGTCGCAGTGCTTTGTTTTCTTTGTTCACGCCCGATGGGATCATCAGATCGTATGTCCACAGTGTCCTTGTTTTCAATGATGGCTTTTGGTTCATTTTTGCATGAGATTTCTGGAACTGGGATGTTGAAATTTCTGCAGATGTGCCAGTGGATTACTCTACATACCTTGTTGTGCCTTTGTGTGTACACCTGTTCTGACATGAGTTTTTTACATCCCAATAGGAGCTGACTTGTGCTTTTGTTTATACCTTGCATAACCTACACTTTGCTGATTGACTCAATCCTGCCATCTTATTAAAGCTACATTCGTGTAGTGTACTTGGTCTTGGGCATTTATAATGATTCGTTCTCCGTACCAGTTGACCTGACCTCTTCTTAACCATTCCAACTCCTTCTTTTTCTATTTCCAATCTGTCCAACTCTTTTTTATATATCTTTAATCGTCAATTGAAATCGTCAGTACGTTCATTCAATTTTGCTACAACTAGGAGAAAGAGGTTGATCAAGAATTCAATTTCATCAATTGGCATACATTTGTCACATTTTTATGCCTCCGCCGACAAAGTCGTCGGAGGCATTATGTTTTCGGGTTGTCCGTCCGTCCGTATGTCCGTAGGTACGTCCGTACATCCGTCCATACGGGCTAAACCTCGTTTTTCTCAGCAACCATATGTCCGATTGAGACAAAACTTTCAGGGTAGGAGTGACACACATGCAGAATGTTTTTATGATAAATGTGATGTCATCGGTCATGTGATATGGCAGCCATATTGGATTAAAAGCAAATAATTAAAAATATATTTCTCAAAAACCACTGAATGGAAAAATTTGAAACTTGGCACATTGTTAAGTAATCCCAATGGGGACACAAAAGCATGATAATGATGACATCATAGGTGAAGTGGTGTACCAGCCAAAAATGTTTTAATCGAATTCCTTTCCTAAAAATCTGAAATTGCATGCACATGATCTATGACCCATTTGTATTGAAATATTAAATTTATGACATCATAGGTCACATGGTTTGGCAGCCATATTGGATTGAAGGAAAATATTAAATAATTATATCTCTGAAACCACTCACCCTATTGATGCGAAATTCTACAAATATTCTAACAGCACTGTCCTTATAGTTTGAAAATGATGATGTTATAGGTCACGTGGTTTTGCAGCCTTCTTGGATAGAAAAACGAACCTTATCCGATCAACACAAAACTTCACAAACGTCATCGCCAACACATACATATGCAGAGTGATGGCAACTACCAGTTGTGGGTCTATGCGGAGTCATATTGGTGACACAGTCTAATTGTTCTAGTTACATTTGTTTTTCTATTTGTTTTTTTTAGCCGCGTCGCAGACGCTGCTCATAGAGTGCCCTCTGCTGTTGTTGTTGTTGTTGTTGTTTTTCTTCTTCTTCTTCTTCTTGTTCTTGCAGAGAAGACAAAACCTCAAAGCTCCACCCATTCTGGGAACCATAGCTCCACCCATTCTGGGAGAGCCTTCATATAAACAAATATCCACCATTTTATTAACTCGCATAGCTTTGAGGCCTGTTTTGTAGGCCCGTGGTGTCTTCCTCTCTCACACAGTTTTATTTCAAATCAAATTCGATATATCATTTCATTTTTCACAGTCACTAACATAGTTTTAGACTCGGTTGAAAAAAAACGGGAAGAAAATCTGATGAAAGTTGCCCTTTATAGAACGAAATGAATTCTCAAAGGCCTGTAACTTCAAGTCCATTGAGATATATATTTTTTAAATCGCGGCATGGTCAGTCATACACCACCCGAAATAAGAGACGGGAAAATGCCGAGATATATATATTTTGTTTAAATCGCGGCATGGTCAGTCATACACCACCCGAAATAACAGACGGGAAAATGCCGAGATATATTAAAAATTCGTCCATTTGATGACAATCATCACGATGAAATATTTAATTTATACGTCGTCACAATAATGTGGAGAGAGGAGCATAGCTTCGTTCACGTGTCGCCACATACAGGAAATTGCCAAGATATATTTTTTTTAAATCGCGGCATGGTCAGTCATACACCGCCTGAAATAACAGACGGGAAAATGCCGAGATATATTAAAAATTCGCCGCCACACACGGGAAATTGCCGAGATATATTTTCACTTTGCACAAAAATAACATCAAGTAATCGAATCAATAGGAATGTCCTGTGCCTATAACATCGACGTTATAGGCACAGCTGCATCTAGGCATTGTGTAACATCAACGCGGCTTTTGTTTTAATTAAAACTTTTTGTACTTGTTTCTTTTCAAATTAAAATTCCTATTTCCTATAAAAGCAGATATATGCCTGTTCCAAGGATAGTTAATTTCTAGACTCGTTCTTGGTAAACGTACACTTCTCTCTCTCAAGCCAATTTTGAAAATAAAGATGGCTGCCCATGGTCATTGCAGGAGAGTGTCTAACATAGATATGGAGAGGCTAATTGAAGATTTTGAAAAAAACAACATCGACTATCGAGAAACTGGCTGATACTCTATAGGCATCGAACGATCCACTGCAAGGTCACCAACATCCACCAGGCATCAAAAAGGAAATCCGACTGAATGTGGACCGTGTGCAGCCAGCAGAATCCTGGGGAATCCAGCAGAATCCAGCAAAGCACAGAAATAGTAGAGGGTGTAAGACCAGAGAGGAGGTGGTAGAAGACACAGAGACCAACGACCTTTCTGTGATGGGAAAGTGAAGGGCCCATAGACTCAGCCTCATCACGGCAAATTCCAATTATCTTGAAGCATTTAGTTCCAACAGCATCGATCTGAACACGGTGCCAGGCAGGGGAGCTAGCCCAGAGGGGAGAGCAGTACTCCATTAAGCTACGGATGAAGGCATTGTACACCAAATTTGAGGCCAACTTTGAAATGCGATTTGCCCAAGAAAGATCATGGCTGATGGTGAGATCCTGGCGTTTGAGTGACTGAACTTTCTCAAGAGAATTGTTTAAGAAGTAGATAGGGGGTTTGCAAGACAGTCCTTTCGGAGAGAGATGGTGATAGTGTAAGATTTGCCATGATTGAAAGACATATTCCAAGTGTTTGATCAGCTTGTGATTTTGTCAAGGTTTGAAGAGAGGGCGAGGCTGCAGCCTGTCTCTCTGAATGATAAGAGATATCACCGCACAGGGCGGAGTCATCAGAAAATAGATAAAAGGGGTTTTCCAGAGAATCAGAGAGATCATTAATGAAGATCAGGAATGTGGCCGGCTTGCCCCGGAGGGCCTCGTAAAGGGGCCGCATGAGCTGAGCAGCGCGGGGCACGAATCGGTGATAAAAATTCACCATGCCGAGGAACTCTTGTAGGGCCTTGATGGAACGGGGATGCGGGAACGTGGTGATGGCCTCGACCTTGGTCGGCAGCGGCACGGCCCCGGTCTTGGTGATGCGGTGGCCCAAAAAGTCAACGGTCGTCGTGCCGAAGTGGCATTTGGCCGGGTTGACAATTAAGCCGTGCTCGCTGAGGCGACCGAACAGTGTTCGGAGGTGGAGGAGGTGCTCGGCGCGGGATGTGCTGGCGACGAGGATGTCGTCCAGATAGACGAAAAGAAATGGCAGGTCGCGCAGCATGCTGTCCATTAAGCGCTGGAACGCCTGGGCCGTGTTCTTGAGGCCAAACGGCATCCTCAAAAATTCGAACAGGCCGAACGGCGTGATGACGGCCGTCTTCGGGACGTCGGCCGCCCGGACAGGTACCTGGTGGTATCCCCGTATCAGGTCAATTTTGGAAAATATGACCCGTCCCGCCAAACGAGCGGAAAAGTCCTGGATGTGCGGGATCGGGTACCTGTCGGGGGTGGTAGCGTCGTTGAGGCGGCGGTAGTCACCACACGGGCGCCATCCGCCCCCCGGCTTTGGCTCGATGTGCAGTGGTGAGGCCCACGCGCTATGGGAGCGCCGCACGATGCCGAGGTGCTCCAACGCGTCAAACTCGGCCTTTGCCATGGCGAGCTTGGCCGGGTCGAGGCGGCGGGCCCTGGCGTAGACCGGCGGGCCCATAGTGGGTATGTGGTGCTCGATCCCATGCCGCACTGCGACGGCCGAAAAGGTCGGCCGTGTGAGGGCCGGGAATTCCGCGAGCAGGCGGGCGAACTCGTTCGCCGTCGGGAGGGCGCACGCCAGTTCGGTCGGTGCGGAGCTGCTCATCGTGCACGCCAGGGAGCTGAAGGTCTCGGCGTTGACAAGGCGACGACGTTTGACGTCGACCAGCAGCCCGTGCGCGCAGAGGAAGTCGGCGCCCAGCAAAGCCATGGGGACGCAGGCGGTCACAAAGGTCCACTGAAAGCGCTGGCTGCCGAAGCAGAGGGTGACGTTGCGCGGGCCGAAAGTGCGTATGGCCGAGCCATTAGCAGCGTCCAAAGAGGGGCCGCAAACGGCGTCCCGCCTGTCCTGCTCGGAGGCGGGTATGACGCTCAGTTGGGCGCCGGTGTCACAAAGGAAACGCCGCCCGGACGCTTTGTCCCGAATAAAAAGCAAGTTGCCCGAGTGGCCGGCGCTCATGGCTGGGAATGAACGCCGGCCCGGCCGTTTCCCGACTTGCCGAAAGTGCACGGGGGTCGGCACGTCCGAGCCTTGTGTCCGAACCTAGCGTGGTAATAACACCACGCCTGGTCAGGTGGAGGCCCCGGCCGTCGTGTCGGAAGCGGTCGGTGTGGCGTGGCGGCCACCAGTTTCACCGGCAGTTCGGCCTCCAACCGCGCAGGGCGCTCGGGCGTCGTGGGCGTCGCCTCGGACGGTGGCAGGCTCCAGGTAGCCGCGCCGATGTGTTGGCCCGCCGACGAGATCTTATCGGCTTCCCTGGCGAGGGCGCGGGGATCGGTGATCGACGTGCCAGCCAGGGCGAGGCGTACCGGGTGAGGCAGCTGGCGAAGGAACAACTCGCGGAACAGAAAATCCGGAGAGTGCTCACCGAGCAACGAGAGCATATAGTCCATGCGCTCGGACGGGCGCGTGTCGCCGAGCTCGGGCAGGTCGAGCAGGCGCCGTGCGCGTGCCGCCGGTGAGAGGGCGAAAGCGTCGAGGAGGAGCGTCTTCAGCGCGTCATACTTGGCGGCAGCCGGCGGGTGCTCGAGGAGGCTCAGGGCGTGGGCCGCGGTGGTGGAACCGAGCGCTGCCACGACGTGGTGGAAGCGGGTGTCGTCCACGGTGATGCCTCGCAGGGCGAACTGGGAGTCCGCCTGGGCGAACCAAACAGCCGCGTGAGCCTCCCAGAAGGTAGGCAGTTTAAGAGTCACTGCCGTGTCCATGTCGGTAGGTCACCAGTGAAGGAGCTGCGCTCCAACGCGAGTCGAAAGAATTGACGTGACCAAAGACGGAATTCGTCCGAGTTGCTTTATTGAAACAAAACAGCTCAGGTATTCTGACAAAAGCCCGTTTATTCGGGCAGCAATATATATACACATTTATGTCGGGAAGTTTGCCCGGCAAAAGCTAAACCGGGCATGCCCGGGTGTCAAGGGCGAGCCTTGGAAAGGCGAGTCTGGACCTGCCCGGGCGTGTTTGGCTGCGGCCTGGCAAGTCGAGGCTGGGCGTGCCCGGGTGCTCTGGACGAGCACTGGAAAGGCGAGAGCGGGCATGCCCAGACGCTCTGGGCGAGCCCTGGAAAGGCGATAGCGGGCATGCCCGGACGCTCTGGGCGGGCCCTGGAAAGGCGATAGCGGGCATGCCCGGACGCTCTGGGCGAGCCCTGGAAAGGCGATAGCGGGCATGCCCGGATGCTCTGGGCGAGCCCTGGAAAGGCGAGAGCGGGCATGCCTGGGAAAGATGAGACCGGGCGTGCCCGGGAGGTTCGGGCATGCCCGGGAACAGTGAGTCCGGGCATGCCCGGGAGAGGCGCGTCTGGCCGTGTTCTGGCCGGTGCAAGGCGATTGTGTGCATCCAGCGGTAACCGCTACAGTATGATTGATTTGTGATGATGCTCATATAGGTTACCAGACTCAGTGACACAATGGTTAAAGCATCCGCTCTTGAGTCTATAAAGTATCTGAGGTCAGCGGTTCTAACCCAACTCTGGCCAAGTCATATCTTACTATAATTCACCAAATGTCCGTCCGTCCATTCGAAGGTACCACAAAAACGGCTGAACCGATCGCAACGATATTTTGGTTGGGTATTCCTGTGACCCCTGGGAGTAAAATAGGCTATACAGCAATACCCCGTTTTACGCCATTTCGACCTACGTCAAATCCGACTTTACGCAGTAAATTTCAGTTCAGCGAACGTCATTATGTGCGACTTTACGTCACTCCTTCATCATAATAGGAGGATGTGAAAAAAAAATATTAAAAATAAATAAAATAGTACATAAAAATTAACAATAAAAGAAGCTAAAAATCAATTTAGAATACAATAAAAAGCACATTAAAAATATTAAAAAATGTATGTACTGTTACATATTTAGGTGAATGTATGTGAATTACCATTCAGGTCTTTGCTTATCCATGTGTAATAGATTAAGGGTTGTTGTGGTTGGAGGGTCAGGAGCCCTTCTGAAAAATGTCCGGAAACGGAAGTGACCGGAAACGGAAGAGGAAAAGACACGAGGAAGAAAAAGGATGAGTATTCTTCTTCCTCGCCCCGCTCCGACGAAAGGTGGGATTGATTGAGCCGTGTGGAAAAGCGGCGTTCCCGAGCCCGTCTGGCGAGAGGAGTTACCGGGACGGATACCTGTCCGGTGGACGTCAAACTGTCGTGTGGTCGTGCACCGACCCAGCGTTTGGCACCGTTCGCGACACCGTCTAAAAAGACGCGTACGGGTCGCCCGTTGGGGCCTAACACGCCTTGCAAGTGGCGTGGGGCTTTTGGCTTGCTTTCCCGTACCCGCTTCGCGTGGCCACGAGGGGCTGCAGCCGGGGTGCCTGGTACGATACCTGCCCGGTGGAAACACGTCCACCCGGGGTTCGTTCAACCGCCCGAGTGCGGCGACGCCGACCATCATATTGGTCAGGAGGGGCCCAGAGACATTGTGCGGGACCGAGACCAAAAGGGGGTCGTGAGTACCCACGGGGACACACATATATAAGATGGCCATCTTAATCATAGGGAATTGATTGTGGATTGGGAATTGTTGATGGTTGTTTATTGTTGATTGCTCGGGGAAAATCTCCGTGGTTGTATCATTGAAATTGTATGGTATCATTACCATTGAAATAGATCCTTGAACATCAGTTGTCTCTTGGGTGGAATTCATATGGATTGCGTGGCGAAAGCGCATATATAATACAACTTTCTGGCGAAGTTCCTCTCACGGTCCGGGGGTCACCGAGACCAGGTATTCACCGAGGGGACCACGTAACAGAATTGGGGGCTCGTCCAAATTACGATTCGCAATTGGGTCTACGTCCGGGATCTAAAAGTGTATTTGTATAAAATAATAAAATAATATTTTTATTAATTAAAATTTATTAATTAAGTATTAATTGGTAAATTTTTGGGGAAATTGGGGTAAAGTCTTGGGTGAAGGTTAACAGGTGTTAACGATAGTCACCATGGCGTTTGTGGCACAGAACTTTGCGGTAACACCGAGTGAGGCACAGTTCCGAGCGTTACTAAAGTCGGACCTCTTGAAATTGGCCAAACATTTTAAGGTGGAGGTCCGAACTAATTTGAGGAAGGCAGAGTTGCAGGCCACGGTGATACAATCTATGGTGGGATTAGGAACATGGGACGAGTTAGCTTGGGAGTGGCTACCCGAAGAACCAGAAGACGTTGAGCTCCGGAAACTGGAGTTGCAATTACGGAGCCAGGAACGGATCAAAGAAGAAGAAAGGAAAGCAGAAAAGGAAAGAGCAGAAGAAGAAAGGAAAGCAGAAGAGAGGAGAGAAGAGAAACAAGCAGAGGAAAGGAGAGTGGAACGAGAACTCCAGGAAAGGTTAAAAGAAGAAGAAAGGAAAGCAGAAGAGAGGAGAGAAGAGAAACAAGCAGAGGAAAGGAGAGTGGAACGAGAACTCCAGGAAAGGTTAGCAGAAGAAGAAAGGAAAGCAGAAAAGGCAAGATCAGAAGAAGAAAGGAAAGCAGAAGCGAGGAGAGAAGAGAAACAAGCAGAGGAAAGGAGAGTGGAATGAGAACTCCAGGAAAGGTTAGAAGGGAGAAAAGCAGAGGAGAGGAGAGCTGCAAGGGACCTCGAAGCAGAGGAGAGAAAAGCGGAAAGGGAATTAAAGGAACGTGACATGGAGCTTCAGCAAGAAATCAAATTCAAGGAGCTGGAGTTAATGAGAGAACGGGGAGAGGCACCACCCTTGCTGACGGGGTCGACACCTAACCAGAAAACCTGGGATGTGGGCAGACATGTGAGGCTGGTTCCACCGTTCAGTGAAAAGGAAGTCGCGAAATTTTTTCCACACTTTGAGAAAGTGGCTCGACAATTAAACTGGCCGGAGGAGGCCTGGACCATAACAGTAGGGAAGGCATTTCATAGGCGTCGAGAGGTCTACAGGAGAGGACAACTGGGCGGTAGTTTTGGTGGTGGCCGCAATCAATATTATTCTGGAGGCTCCCTGAGTTACGGCCGCTCCCGAAGGAAGGATTGGCAAAGTAGTGGCCGAGAAGGAGACCGCTATTCATGGGACTACAGGGACAAGTGGTCCCACCCTAATTATTAGAGAAGTTCTGAAAAGTTGAAGCACTGAATGCGGCGGAGCCGCCGAGCCAAGATTCCTACACGGATTAACCGTGAACGCCGTTCCTAAAGGCATCCATGTAGTGAATACTCGGCTTGGCCTCCCGGAAAAAGTGCTATCGAGTAGCTTACCTTTGGATCTTTGATCACCCCTTTAACCTTCATTCACAAGAAACTGACGGTCAAAGTCAGAGGGTCATGAGATGGAGTTTGATTTGGCAGGGACAATGTCGTTGCTGGTGCTTAGTCCAGAGGGAGTAATCTGGAGGGGTTGTGGTGAAATTTTGGTTGCTTTATTTTTAAGTGATAACTGTGCCCGGGGGGAACTGATAATGTGGGGGGGTTGAGTTATCTGGTTTGTTTCTCCAAATTGGCCGGCAAAGAAAGTTTTCGCTGGGTTCAAACTTTCTTTCTTGAAGGGGGGGAGTGTTATATATTTAGGTGAATGTATGTGAATTACCATTCAGGTCTTTGCTTATCCATGTGTAATAGATTAAGGGTTGTTGTGGTTGGAGGGTCAGGAGCCCTTCTGAAAAATGTCCGGAAACGGAAGTGACCGGAAACGGAAGAGGAAAAGACACGAGGAAGAAAAAGGACGAGTATTCTTCTTCCTCGCCCCGCTCCGACGAAAGGTGGGATTGATTGAGCCGTGTGGAAAAGCGGCGTTCCCGAGCCCGTCTGGCGAGAGGAGTTACCGGGACGGATACCTGTCCGGTGGACGTCAAACTGTCGTGTGGCCGTGCACCGACCCAGCGTTTGGCACCGTTCGCGACACCGTCTAAAAAGACGCGTACGGGTCGCCCGTTGGGGCCTAACACGCCTTGCAAGCGGCGTGGGGCTTTTGGCTTGCTTTCCCGTACCCGCTTCGCGTGGCCACGAGGGGCTGCAGCCGGGGTGCCTGGTCCGATACCTGCCCGGTGGAAACACGTCCACCCGGGGTTCGTTCAACCGCCCGAGTGTGGCGACGCCGACCATCATCTTGGTCAGGAGGGGCCCAGAGACATTGTGCGGGACCGAGACCAAAAGGGGGTCGTGAGTACCCACGGGGACACACATATATAAGATGGCCATCTTAATCATAGGGAATTGATTGTGGATTGGGAATTGTTGATGGTTGTTTATTGTTGATTGCTCGGGGAAAATCTCCGTGGTTGTATCATTGAAATTGTATGGTATCATTACCATTGAAATAGATCCTTGAACATCAGTTGTCTGTTGGGTGGAATTCATATGGATTGCATGGCGAAAGCGCATATATAATACAACTTTCTGGCGAAGTTCCTCTCACGGTCCGGGGGTCACCGAGACCAGGTATTCACAGAGGGGCCCACGTAACAGTACGCATAGCTGCTGGTTCTCATTAAAAACAAAGGCGACGCCATATGCATTTTGTCCTGTGCTGTGGTCGCGTGCTTGCTTTGCCTTTCGCTGTTATTTTTGTGATTATTCCTTTACTGTGTAAAGGTTCCTTTACTGTGTAAAACAACCAACGTAACGTGACAACGGCTAAACATGACGACGATGCCGGCTCGGACGACCGTCCGCGGCAGACGTCACGTCACATCACGTCACCGTGCAGAGTGTGCAGTGTCCGCGACAAGGTTAGGCCCCAGGGCCCATGGCCCATGTGAAACGAACGACCGTGTCATGCCTCGAGCCGGGGTGCCTCTTCGGGCACCTCGCCGGCATCCGGCGTCGACGAACCGATCGATGTGTGCATGTGTGCATGTGCATGGATTTGCAAATGCCTGTCTGTATGTCGTCATTTCTGCGTATATCGCATCGTACAAAAAAAGGAAGCATGCAACTTCGGCCGCTCGAGGAAAGACGGGGCACGTCTACGACTAGGAGGCGCGCGTCGATCCCCGGGGTGGCCGGGTTCACGGAACCATGAGCTCGTTCGTTCGTCACAGACGACACGACACGACCACCGGTGAAACTGCTCGGACACGTTTGGTAAAGCACGCCATGGTGAAGCAGGCCGCGGAGCCACTCGGCACACAAGCCCGCTCATGGTCGACACGTCCGTGCCAGTCACCCCGTTCGAGGAGAAGACCCGAATGATAGAAAACAACGGAGGGACTCCCGACGGGGAGCGGCAAGGATTCACGGCGAAGCTGCAGCCTTCTCCAGTTATTTACTCTAGTTTTACGGTGTTTGTCTTCATTTTAAGTCATTTTAAAGGCATTTCGCCCGGTTTACGTCAAAAACCGAGTTACGTCACGGCTAATGGAACCGATTAATGACGTAGGCCGGGGTATTGCTGTATTGTTTTTCCAAGTTTTCCAATTTTCCAGCTTTTCCAAACACGATGGAATAATATTGTTGCGGTTTTGCCATAAAGGCAAACTCCCTATAGTTAATTGCATGACAACATGTAGCCTGCAGTAGATAATTATTTCTTATTGAAAGTGTTGGGATAATTGAAAGATAATCAGTAGATAATAATCCCTGGTGTTGGGCTAGCGGCTAGGGTGCCGGCTTAGGATAATCCAAGGATCCTGGGTTCGAATCCCGGTCGATCGCTGAATTAACGCCAGGGGGGTTGATTCAGCCTGTCATACCTTCCGAGGTCGGCTAATTGAGTACCAGTTCACTGGTAATTCCCTGTTTGTCGTTAAAGGCGACAAAAAGGGTTGGCGTCAGGAAGGGCATCCGGCCGTAAAACATTGCTTCAAATAGGGGACCGAAAAACAACAACAACCACGGTTCCCGAAAAAGGCCAACCCCCGCTTTGCGGGGAAAAATGGCCTCTAAAGGTGTTTTTTTAATATTTTTTTTTATTGAAAGTAAAGATTAGCCCCTTCCCATTGTGTAATGATCAAGACCAATATGCGTTGAAGGTAGGTAGGATTTCAAACCTTCGTGTGGTTGAAAGAATACATTTTTAATGTGCAGGAAGGCGTGGCCAAAAGAACAGGCCCACGTGAACAATGAGTGGTTGGGGGCACGTCACCAGCAAGCGACCAATGGGTTGTGAAATCTCCCTGAATCAAAGGGGGAAGGAGGACTGAAACATTCCTAGGAGGAGGAAGGATTGAAAGCCAGCACGTGACCAACCTCAGCCAATGGGAGGCTGTGGAACATTCTGGAAGCTTTTGGGGTCAGATAAAAAACCCCGCACATCGCCCTCTTGCCCCTCTGGCATTTTGCTTCACCGACCACACTCCTCTTGCATTTTGCTTCACCGAGGACACTTGTCTTGCATTTTGCTTCACCAAGGACACTACTCTTGCTTTGTGCTTCACCGACGAGACCCTCTTTGATTTTGCTTCGCCACGACATCCCTCTGGCTTTGTGCTTCGCTGACCCTCTTGCATTTTACACCACGGACGACACTCTTCTTGCCCTGACGCTCTTGCTCTTGCTGGCGGTTCGTCCTTCGGACCTTACCTCATCCAGGCTGCATGTCCGGATCGAGGATCGAACTGCGCACTGCGCACACCACGTGGCCACCTTCGAATCAGTCCCTGCAAAGCACCATCGGTACGAGAATAACCAGTGTGTCATTCCCCTGTGTGTGTGAGAGTGTGAAGGCGCCTGTGGGGTTTATTATTAGGTAAAGATTGATAAGATTGCATCTTCGTCTCTGTTTCTCTGTGCCTTCTAAATAAAAGGCTGCACATTTTGTGTTACTTTCAAACCTGTTCGAATACGTCTTTTCTCCATTGGCCTAGCATCATCCGAGACCGAATTTGACTTGAATCAGGTCCGTAAATCACGTCAGGTAACGCCGCTTTCCACACCGTGCAAATCCGTTTGGCACGCAATTAGTTGTGTGGAAGCGAGGGTTCGATACCCGGTTTCTTCGGCCACATGTCTTGAAGGTATTTGGGATTATTTGACCAGCAAACTCTTCGGCGCATGGCTGGGAGGTTGGCGATCGGAGTTGCCTAGCAACCCGTCGATCACGAGTTTTGTCGCTTGGGTCAACGGCCTGTGGAACCGGAGTTTGAGGGGGAACGGGGTCATAAATCCCCCTTAGTACGTCGACGAACCCGGCATTCACAACAAAATTGGTGTCAGGAGTTTGGGATATTTGGACCTGGAGTACGCATCATGTACTGCGAAATTACGAGTGTGTGGAAATTTAGTTTAAAAAAAATTAAAAAAAAAAATTAAAATTAAATTCGAATGAGGGCGGCCAAGACGAGCAGGTTCCGGTGGGAATAGAAAATGTAGAGAATGAGGATGAATTAATGGCCCAGGACATAAACGAACAGATTGACCTTGGAGTTAATCACGGCATGGCAGGGAGTGGAGATAATGGTGGCTCTTCGCATGCAGGGCCGGCGGCAGAGGCTGGACCCATTGTGCAAGCTGGGTTTAACATTAATTTATTCATGACTCAATTCAGCGCATATGTGGAATAGGTGAGCAGATAATCATAACAATTGTGCAAATTATGACTAAAGCATGAAATTTTTACCAGTGTTAGTACATACCATAAGCTTCATTTTAAGATCGGGAGGTAAGTCAGATTTGACCTCTGAGGATAGTGAGAGGTCAATGACCTCAATTACATTGAAATTGTCATTTTTTCACGATTCTGGTGCAGTTTGTCTGTTTTGGGAATCATTAAAAAGGTATGTTGCCATGTGTTGGTCCCTTTATCTTCTGGAGAGCCTTTATACATAATCACAGGATGCAACCATGACTGAACAAGTGCTTTAAATGAGGTCAGTGACCTCAGAAAACAAATTTATTGAAATACACATTTAGGTTATTGTGGTGTCCAGAACAGCTTGTATGAAATCGTGTTGTAAGATATAGACGCATAAATATAAAGGTGTCTGATTGCACCTAACAGTCTCCCGAACATGCACATAATGCAGTGCACTTGAGTGCAGCCTTGGTGCACTTGCAGCGGCCGGTACATCCCTTCTTGCAGCCGCAATGGATCAGTTCGTGGCAAGATTTTGATGCCTCTGGCAGTGTCGTCCAAAGAGGCTGCCACCCAGAGGCCTCCTTTGTCCAGCCCCAGTCAGATGGGATTGGTAACTCTGGATTCAGGACCAGAGTTTGGTTCCAGCAGTTGCCCTGGAGAGATGCACGCTTGATGTGCTGCTGGAGTGCTGCCTGCGTTGGGGGAATGTTTTCTAGAGCCCTAGACTTGTGTGCGAAGAGCTGTTTCCTAGCATTGTTCACTTCCATGGTGTCACTGGTGCGGTCATACATCAGCACAACGAAGCGCTCCAGCAGTGACATTGACTCCTCACTGACATCATTTGGCATGCGTAAGAGTTCTTCAAAGGCATCAGTCACCTGTGGGAACACTTTCCAAATCTCCCAGGCAGTCTTCTTCCCTCTGCCAGTGAAATAAGACACAGTGTCGCACCCTGTGAGGGCATGGAAGATGGGGAGAGTAGCACATTGTCTTGGGTTCATGGCGGCAGCCAGTTGGTGAACAGCTATGTACCATGGAATGTCTTATCATTGCCACCGAGTGTGCGCTGTCTAGGAACAGAGGCAACAGTGCATTGATCACGGCAGGTGGGATCACTGCTTGCTGGACATCGGCATGGTAGGCAGACCATGACACCCATTCATCTATGGATTGCTTCTCTAGAGCTGTCTTCACTGTCCTCAGCCACCTTTACTCTTCTTCCACGGCAGCTTTAGCAGCCAGGAGGTCGGGAGGCCTTGCAGGACGTTGTACAGCCGGTGCAGTGAAGTGCTTCGTCTTCATGGCAGCAGGTGGCACACTTGTGTACACTGATGGCAGAGGTGCTACCGACTTGGCGGAAGAGATGTCTTGCCCAATCACCACTACACCACGGTCGAGTCCGCCATTCATGTGTGATGGATGTTGCATTAGGGAGATACCTGTGCCATGAAAAGAATCCTTGGCTGTCGCAGAGCTGGGGTTATGGTCAATATTATCGACAGCCCCAGTAGTGAACAGTCCCTGGCGCAGCTTGGTTGGGCAAACAACTTCTTCCATGTTGAAGCGCTGGCAGACACCATTGGCAATGTCTGCTGTGAGCTGTAGGAATCTATCATATGACACACACATCGCTAGGCTGAACAGTTTGTCAAGCAGACCTCTGCTCCTGGTCACAGCGTGAATCTTGAGGGACAGGTAGAGTGGGAGTGGGGTTTCTCTCTCGCGGCTGTGGCGCACTGAGGTTGACTCCACACTGCGTGCATGCTTTACACTGTTGAACACCAGTAGCTGCGATACTGTAAGAGCAGCAGTTGTGGTGATTGTGTTGGCCAACTGAGTCTGGTGCTTGATTTTCGCCCCATCGAGGATCATGTTCACCAGAGCAAGGAGGGATGGTGTCCCAGAATCTTTCTGGCAGTCCGCTTGGAACGCACCGTCAAAGGTGAACCTGGTCTCAAACATTTCTCTACGTACTACATGTGCTGCTCTTACTAGGTGCATGGCATCACTGTCATGATCACAGGCCTTCTTCAGGGCGGGACCTATATCTTTCTCAAACAAGAGAAGTGTGTCTCGGCCTTGAGAGTGGGCTCTCAGATCAGGAAGCACAGAAAGAAGTCTGTCCTTCAGTCTGGTTGTGTGTATTCTGTTGGTTACCGTGGCACCCAGCTGCTCCAGTCTCGTCTTGTAGAGGTTAGCCACGTCTGAGAGTTTAAATACAGGCGCATTGTCCTCATCTGCATGCATGTCCTCCATGAATACCACCAGCTCAGCAAAGGCTATGCCATGCAGACGATCCGCATCCTCGTCCTTGAGTGCGGCTGGTCTGATTTTGTTGTATAATGCACGGAGACAGTTGCGATGGTATTTTGCCTCGATGGCAATCATGTCTCCTGCAGACAGCTTGGCCAGCAGTTCAGTGTCCCCCAATTCAGTGGCACATCTCCGAACGTTCTTGTCAATTTCCTTTGTAGCTGCTCCGTGCAAGTCTGCAGTGCCAGCTGGCTTATTGCAGAAGAAACAGATAGACTCGGTTGACTGTGGAAGCCTGTGGGCAGCTGCTGATCGTGTGTGCACGGTTGAAGTACCGGTACTAGATTGCTGTCCTGAAGCTGATTCTGCTCTGCTCTGCTGGTTAAACATTTTTTTGTTAAACTTTAAACGACATTTCTTGTGCCACTGAGCACTGTGTGTCCTCAAGGTAGCTTCTACGCCATCGCCATCATCCAGTCTGTTCACGTTGAGTTCCATTGGCATGTGCCGAAGTCCCTTGAACTGGAGGAGGTCTTCTGTCAATGATGCATAGCCACTACCACTCGGTTTCATGGTTGATCTTAGTGGGCACTGCAAAGGTTCATCTGTCTCTGCTTGGCAAAGAATACAAAGCTCCCAGTTAGTTCTTGGGGGTGGTCTTGATTGCTTGGACGTAGAGGGCTGGGCTGGGTCTATGAGGATATGACGCTTTGCCATAGTGACGATCAGGTCTGGGATGCTTGTATCTTGGCTTCGATCATCAGGCAGGGAATCCTGCAACACACAAGTACAACAATTGTGTTAGTACCAGCCACCACAGTTTACATTCATTGGCATCAATATTTGATATGTTGAGGTAATTGACCTCTCCCTGTCCTCAGAGGTCAATGCTAGACATCTGTAAATAACTACCAACACTGTGTGGAATATGTAGACACTTTTATTGGAACACAAATGCATGGTTTGTACATCATAAACATGTTTACCATTAACGAATGAAGCCAAACATCAATATTTTGCTATTTTGAGGTCATTGACCTCTCACGGTCCTCAGAGGTCAAATCTGCCTTACCTCCCGATCTGAAAATGAAGCTTATGGCATGTACTAACACTGGTAGAAATTTAATGCTTTAGTCATAATTTGCACAATTCTTATGATATGAGAGATTATCAGCTGTACTAGAAGAGTCAAGATGGGAAATGAAGGAAATGGGTAATCGAATGGATAAGATGGGTGATCGAATGGACACCATGAGGGAAGAGTCAAGCTGCAATATGAAAAGGATGGGGGAGGAGTTTGGGCATAGAATGGGCGAGGAGGTTGTGGGGGTGCCTGACGAGGTAAGGCGGTGTGAGATGCGCGTCCAGCGAGAGCTGAAGGAGAGCACGGCCAAACTGAATGGGGAAATAGAAGGATTGACGCGGCAGGTAGAAAAGCTGAGACTAGGACAACAGGAATTAAGGGAACAGGTGAGTAAGAATAACGATGTTATAGGTGGGTTGAAGTCAGGACAGAGGGAATTAAAACGGGAAGTGGTAGCGACCAAGAGGGAATGTAAAATGGTGCATGAGGGGTAAACTAAGAGGATGGATGACGTCATCGAGACGATGGGGACGAAGGAACTGGAAATTAGGTCGCAGATAAAGACGACCAAGGTAACATTAGAAGGGGAGATTTCGGAGGCGCACCGGGAAATAATGGGAGTTAAGGAAAAAATGGCGGATATGGAAAATGATGTTAGTAATATTAAAAAGAGACGAAGTGAAACGGGGAATGAAATGCCGGAGGAATTGCGGGAATGTATGCAAGAGTGGTGCTCACAGTGTGATGTGGAACTTGCTAATCAAATAAAAAGATTGCAGGTCCTTGAAGAGAGCCGGACGAAGGGGGGTCCCGAGGTGAGTGGCGATGATTTCGGGAATGTGTTTGGTGCGATTGGGTGTTCAGCTAGCTTGGGAGAAAGGACAGACCTGGGAGTTCGTTGAGGGCCAAATGCGAGGGGTACTAATGGTACGACGGTATGTAGTGTGTGGAGTACGGAATGGGGTGCGAGGGGTAATCGAAAATTTCAGGCATCAACACCGACCGGGATAGGGGTCAGTGGGACGGAGAGGGGATGTGAGCCTCAAATAAGTTGTGCACCGTGGGGACCGGAGGGAGTCGGTGCTGCGTCTGTCCTGCAAGGACTGGCGTGCGGGATTCGTACATCCAGCACCCGCACGATATTGCTGGCGCCGTACCACGGCAAGAGCGATCGGCAGGGGGGAAATTCGGAGTTTCGGAGGAACGCACCTTACCAGGTGAGGTTTTATAACCGTGGCCGGTTGGGTCATCGTGCGTGGGACCGCAGAGCCCCACACAGGGATGGACCCCAGCACCTGGGACCACAAACTCCACCTCCCTCGGATCGTTCATGCCGGATAAGACCCTATACAGGCGAGCAGGTACCCTCGTGGATCGCTCTGGCTTTAGGGGCCAAGGAGCGACCAAGTACCTCCACAGGGAGGGGCTCGTAGCTTAGAAGACTGGGGGAGTATTGCACCCCCCCCCCCACCACATGGGGGTATGGTGGTGTGACCATGCCCCACAATGGGGGGGGGCATGAGCACTATTTTAGGGGGATGTGGAAGCGATGGTTCGATCCCCAGTTTCTTCGGCCGCGTGTCTTGAAGGTATTTGGGATTATTTGACCAGCAAACTCTTTGGCATGTGGCTGGGAGGTTGGCGATCGGAGTTGCTTAGCAACCCATCGATCACGAGTTTAGTCGCTTGGGTCAACGGCCTGTGGAACCGGAGTTTGAGGGGGAACGGGGTCATAAATCCCCCTTAGTACGTCGATGAACCCGGCATCCACAACAATATTTACCAATATGAACAGTGATGTGGCTTTTGTTGAAATTCTACAAATACTGTTTATTCTACGTACCAGGAGAGAGTAGATCGACTCCTGACGAGCTCTTCCTATATAAACGTGCGGCTCCGAAGTAACATGGCAGCATGCGCAAAGCGACTGAGAAACTGGTATAGCGGCCGCTTCCGTTTTGCTGAATTCAATCTTTTTTCAAAATGGGCGTCATGTACTGTTTAGATTTTGATGATTTGCGTGTGATATGATTCAACGGATGTTTATATGAATCGTTTAAAATAAAAAAAGTCTTCTGATATTTTGCCTTTTCATTTGGGCTTCCCAATTGAAACCCCGCCCATATAGCCCAGGAGCATTAGCCAAAAATGAAGGGGAAGCCTAGAATAAATTAGTAGAAAGCTGATTTTTTTGCACAGAGCTCCAGAATGTCATGTGGATACCCACAGTACAAGGTCCCACGAGTCCCACCTTGTGGCATTTTCAAAATTCAAGATGTCCGCCGGTTAGACGGAAAATGCATAAATTGCGATAACTTCAGCTTAGAACCTCATAAAAGTATACTTTTTATGTCTAAATATATGTCTAAATATGTTTGTGCATTCAATAACAGGATGTGATACCGTCTCTGCCCTCTACAATCAAGGGAAGAAGAAGGCTCTTGCAGTGTTGGATAATGGTGACAACTGGGATTGCCTGAGTGTTTTCTCTCGATCTAAAAGCACTCAACAAGAAATAGCGAGAGTGGGAGAGCTGTTTCTGCTGAAGCTGTATGGAGCAGCTCGATCGAAGTCACTGGACAAACACCGATATCTCATGTACTTCCGATCAATCCATAGAACATCTTTGACGTCATCTGGTTTCAAGCTGGAATCACTCCCACCTACTTCGGCAGCTACTAAATTCCACAGCTACAGAGCATACCATGCTGTTCAGCAGTGGCAGGGGAATGAACTGCTGCCAACTGAGTGGGGGTGGCAGTACAGAGAGGGACTACTTTTTCCAATCGAGACTGATAGGCCTGTCGCCCCTGAGAAAGTGCTGAAAATGATATCTTGTGGATGCAAGTCTGGTCTGGAGTGTACCCTCTTGTGTACTGTTTGTAATGGCCATAATTGCAAAAACTCTCGGGACATTGATTTAGAGGGTGATAACAGTGTTTAAGTCAGGAATAAGAAAAGTGACATTCAGTTAACACGGTACTGTCCAAAACACGAGAATCAGGTTGGGATGACTGGGATCAAAGAGTTGGTCTGCTTTTGTGTCGTATTGTAATTAAATGTCAAATCCCCATGTGTTGTTTACCTCTTGCAGGCCTTGTGGTCACAATGTGAAACATTTTGCATTAAATAAAATAATAGCAAATTAAACTTATCATGATTTTGATGTTTACAGCAGCGGCAATTTTGTCAGCCATCTTGGATTATATCTACATATCATTATCTGAGGTCACTGAAATATATTCTCTTAAAATCCTAGTGTGCTAAAACATATATTTAGCCACGAAAAGTACACTTTTATGAGGTTCTAGGCAGAAGTTATCCATATTTATGTATTTTCCATCCAACCGGCGGCCATCTTGAATTTTGAAAATGCCACAAGGTGGGACTCGTGGGACTTTATATTGTGGGCATCCACATGGTATTCTGAAGCTCTGTGCAAAAAATCAGCTTTCTACTAATTTATTCTAGCTCCTAACCTAATGCTCCTGGGCTAATAGGCCAGGTACCGTTGCTAATAACTAAAACTTCAAAAATGGTGCGTGCTGCTTCCTTGCTTGATGCTCAGCATTGAAATAGGATCAAGTACAGACAAACTATAGGTTGTTAAACATTGTCCAGGCTTGATGGTTCTATAGTGGCCTTTGCTTGTGCTGAAGTCCCTTGTTAGGAACTCGTATTGTTGTTATTGTTATATTATTTGCAGGATGCCATAGCAATGCCCTATAAACCACCAGACAATCCTACCAGAATAAGTGGTGCTGTGACATTTGAGAAGCACTTGAATGTCTGCTGAGCTCTGCGTCCAACATTTAAGAAACCTTTTACAAAGACCCCAAATTAGGTAAAGGTAAAAGTTTTCCTTGAGCTTGTAATGGATCCTCAAAATAGCTTTGGGTGAATTCCATTCCCCAGGCCATGGTTTACGGCTCTGTATCAACCAGGATGAGCAAGCAATTCAATCCATACCCAATGAAAAACACAGCAACTTGCAGTTTCAGTTTAAGTGCAGCCCTTGTATCTCTTTAACTGTTTCCCAGGCAAGCGTATAATAAAGGTAAGAAATTGGTGATCACCACAAACGAAATATAATCATTAAACAATGCCATATATCAGTTATCTTGGAAATACATTTAAATCGGCAACTTTCATTGGCCCCACCGAATTATATCGACATGCTGCGCTATTTATCCACAATCATGTCGCAGAAGAGTTAACACGTTACTCTATCTCTTCACACAATGAACATTCCATGAGCATGTGATTTTTTCTGTGCTCAAACAGTGAAATTGAGACTCCATGGTTCTGAGACGAACTTTGTTTCCAACCTCATGATTATGTCACAACATAATCTGGTTCCATTCATCGCACAATATATGCATTGCAATAGTTTGTGAATCCACCCTCCTAAGTGTATGTTTGCAGAATGAAGTGTAGTTCTTGATAGACAGGTCCAGATTTCGATATTTGTGCTTCAAAAAAAATGTTGTAGGCATTTCGTGTTAAAAGTCAGCAAACAAGTTTTTTCAGGGTAATTTGAGGGTGCTGAGTTCAAATAAATTGTTTGCCAGGCTGAATTTTGGGGTTTTGACCCTCAAATTCCCAAAAAACAAAATGGCCGCCATTTTAACCATATTTTGCACTATAGCTTGGCTTAAATGTATCACAGGAGGTTAAAAATTGTGACAATACCCATGTTTGTGATACTGAGGATTCCAGATATACTGTTACCTAAGTTACGACTAGTTTGGCTTGCGTGCCATCTTGAATTCCAAGATGGCCACCATAATTTAGCCCAATACAGTAATAAATGAGTCCAGCCTAGAGAATAAGCAATAGAGGAAGTTGAAAAGTGCATGGTAATACACAGGTTTATGATACCAAGGATTCCAATATGTTGCGTAAATCTAAGTTGTAACAAGTTTGGCTTGCTCGGCATTTTGAATTCCAAGATGGCCGTCATTTCTCGGCTTCTTCGTATTGAATGTAATCAGGCCAAAGAGACAGATTTATCAAACATCTATACCGTAAATACATAATTGCATACATGAATACACAACCAAACACATCCACACACCACACACCATCCACACCACCAGCCTCCCCCCCCCCCCCCCCACAGACCCCTCACACACACACACACACACACATCCACACACACACACACACACACACACAAACACACACACACACACACACACACACAAACATACCACCACAAACACAAGTGTAAAATATTACTTAATTTATGCTTAATACTATTGATTATAATAGTTTAAAAATTGACATTACTAATTACGTGTTTGATAATTATTTATTTTTTATAATATAAATAAAGACAGTGGTCATGCTGAAAACAATGGCTTGAATCTGTTTTTCCATCTGAATGATTGTGATGCTTGATAAATGAAATAAGTTTATTTTAATTATGATACTGTTACTTTGTAAATAACATATAAGATGAAATATGAAATTCCAAGAGTATTTGAAGAGAATTATAATTAGAGCAGTCTAACTTAATGTTAATCAATATATAACCACAAACTATTTTTCTTTCTATCACTACAGATATGTGACACCCCCGCGACCCCCGTGAGATCATGGATGCGTCAGTTAACTTGAAGAGATCCACCCCAGTTTCCCTCAATCTGTGCATAATATGTCAAGAAGAGCGACGAGACATCCTGTACGATGCGTCAGAAAAAGGCTTGGGCACATTGTCGAAGATTACGCACGAACGACCATCAAAGTTGATAGAAACATTCTACAGGGACTTGTGACAGCTTATAAGGCAGGACGCCCGGTAAACCTAGACCAGATACTACAGCATGAACTAATGCCTGTGCCAATTTCACTTGCTGCAATGAATGGAAGTCTTCACACAGGCAAGAAATCTCTTCTGGCAGATGTGTTGACACAAGATGTCTCAACCCCTGCAAAGGTAACGCTTAGTGGAACTACTTGCTTAGTGCTCGATGGCCAAGCACTAGTGATGGCCCTTGGAAAGCCCCGCGGAGTAACTATTGGTGAACATGCAGATGTGTACGTGAAGTCAGTTTTTGACATGGGTGCAGAGTTTGACAGGATTGATGTAACTTTTGACAGATACCAGCAGGATTCTATCAAGACCGGCACCAGAATTAAACAAACACATGGCATTCGGCCCATACGCAGGGTAATAGAAAATGAATCTGTTCCTCTACCAGACAAATGGTCCAACTTTCTGTCACTTGGAGAGAATAAAGCAAATTTGGCAGAGTTTCTTTCTGAGCAGCTCATGGCACATGCTTCTTCTCTTGTATCCAAAACACTTGTAGTGGCTGGAGGATTCAAGGAGATAACAGATTTGAAATCTTCAGATCCAGGGATGGACATATCGCTCCTACAGGCTACACATGAGGAGGCGGATACACGCCTTATTCTGCACTGCATTCACACCAATGCCGAAACAGTTGTGGTTTCAGCCCGTGACACTGATGTGCTTGTCTTGCTAATTGCACATTTTGATAAGATGCAATGCACTCAGCTGTGGATGAAGGCAGGGACTTCTAAGAAGCCTAAATACATTCCCACCCACAATATCCACCAGGGACTACCCTCTAGTCAGGTGGAAGCCTTGCTCTCATTTCACGCCACTAGGGCATGCCCGTACTATATCTATATCTAAAATTATATCCCCCCCCCCCCCTCTATTTACATGAAATGGTTTGGTCCAAAGCGAACGGCTTGCGAGTGGTGACAATCCCCCCCCTCTATTTACATGCAATGGTTTGGTCCAAAGCGAACGGCTTCCGGAGTTTGGTAAAGAAATCGCCATCGCGTGCACAAACGCGCAGGAAAGCGAAT
This sequence comes from Myxine glutinosa, assembly GCF_964187855.1. Lineage (NCBI taxonomy): Eukaryota > Metazoa > Chordata > Myxini > Myxiniformes > Myxinidae > Myxine > Myxine glutinosa. The sequence continues at coordinate 252,385,693 of NC_136261.1, forward strand.
GAATCGCAAATTCGTTTTTATTAGTTGTAAAACATAGTTTAACGCCAACATAGTTTGCAAACGTGAAATAAATGAATACGCTCTCAAATGTGCCATCCGAGGCAGAGTGTGCCCGCCACGTTCGGCACACGCGATCGTTCGCTGCTCTCTGATTGGTTGAATCGTTTTTTGGACATAGCTCGGTAAGTAATTGTCCGATTAATATGAAACCTTGAAAAGGCACATCCTCGGGTCCCCAGCAATATACCTGGCAAGTTAAAAGTATATCGGACCCGTGGTTGCCGAGAAACAGCGGTCACAGACAAACGTACAGACGTACAGACAGACAGACAGAGATTACTGGAATTATAGATAGATTACAGGCTGTGACAGTGTGTCACAACTTGCGGGCCGTAGTAAGAAGGCAGCCTGGAAAGTATTCCAGGCCTGGAAAGGATTTTTCATTTCAACTTAGTCAATGGGTTCCTAGACATGAAAAATCACCGAGGTGCTTGTCCACCACGCCGCCACGAATGACGCTGTGGCCAAATCAAACATGGCTGCCGTCGGCCATGATAAAAATCTAAATCTTTTGGTTTTTAGAGCATATATCTATCTATAATTCCAGTAATCTCTGTGTGTCTGTGTGTCTGTGTGTCTGTGTGTTTGTCTGTGACCGCTGTTTCTCGACAACCACGGGTCCGATATACTTTAAACTTGCCAGGTATATTGCTGGGGACCCGAGGATGTGCCTTTTCAAGGTTTGTAATTAATCGGACAAGTACTTACCGAGCTATGGCGATTTAGCCGTTCGCCGTTCGCTTTGGCGTTGCGAATGGACCAAACCATTGCATGTAAATAGAGGGGGGGGGTTCTGTGGTCGTTGCGAATGGACCAAACCATTCATGTAAATAGAGGGGGGGGGGGGGTTCTGTGGTCGTTACTGCCACGTGGTTTCAAAGTTTTTTTTTGTTGTTGTTTGCACGCATGTTTTTTTGCACCCACGTACGGGCACGCCCTAGGATGTTTACACACACACACCCCTACACAAATTTTTTTTTTTTTTTTTTTTTGGCAAGGAACGGGCACCCACGTACGGGCACGTCCTAGCTTATATATAGTACGGGCATGCCCTAGTACTTGTAATACCTCTAATTCGACTGATTTTGGTATATGGAATTCATTTCTGATATTGTTTTGACGATTTGGGGTCAGCTTGACCTTGAAAGGTCATGGTCAAGGTCATTTTGTTACACCGACGACCTTGGCCGTAACTTGGCTCTGTCTAGCAATAGAAACAAGTGTAATCTATCTATAATTCCAGTAATCTCTGTGTGTGTGTGTGTCTGTGTGTATGCGACCGCTGTTTCTCGACAACTACCGGTCCGATATACTTGAAACTTGCCAGGTATATTGCTGGGGACCTGAGGATGTGCCTTTTCAAGGTTTCATATTAATCGGACAAGTAGTTACCGAGCTATGTCCAAAAAACGATTCAACCAATCAGAGAGCAGCGAGCTATCACGTGTGCCGAACGTGGCGAACAGACTCTGCCTCGGACGGCACATTTGAGAGCGTATTCATTTATTTCACGTTGGCAAACTATGTTGCCGCTATGTTGGCGTTAAACTATGTTTTAAAACTAATTAAAACTAATTTGCGATTCTTTCGCTTTCCTGCGCGTTTGTGCACGCTATGGCGATTTCTTTACCAAACTCCGCAAGCCGTTCGCTTTGGACCAAACCATTTCATGTAAATAAAGGGGGGGGATTGTCACCGTACTCGCAAGCCGTTCGCTTTGGACCAAACCATTTCATGTAAATAGAGGGGGGGGATTGTCACCGTACTCGCAAGCCGTTCGCTTTGGACCAAACCATTTCATGTAAATAGAGGGGGGGGGGGGGATATAATTTTAGATATATATATAGTACGGGCATGCCCTAGTATCTCTAATTCAACTAATTCTGACACGTAGAATTCAATTCTGATATTGTATTCTGGATAGGAAGTCAGCTTGACCATGAAATATCAAGGTCAATGTAATTTTTCAACAACTCATTAAGGTTGTCTAAGGTTTTTATTGGGTGTTGAAAATAGCAAATCAGACTGTGTGAATAAAGCGAGACACAAATAAAAGCATAACACAAAATCCCATAACAAATTCTCTCAAAGTGCACCATATCATGTGTGCATTCAAGTTAGTCTTTGAATTGCAGGTTTTTACACGAAGAGTTATCCATCTTTCCATGGCAGAATATGACGCACAGAACTCCAGCAGAACGGCACCCACAGCGTCGAGTGTCGCACTTGCCTGCACATTTGCATATTGTCTGCATGTCGAGCAAAGTCGCTTGCTTGCTTTCAGGATGCAGCAGCATGTCTGGTGGCAGGGTAGGTCGAACCACTGGCTTGGCATGTGGAGGTACCTCTTGACATGACAACTTTGTCCGTAGGATTGAATCAGCACGACTCATTCCTGTCCTTGACACTGGAGGTTTATGGAGTGGCCTGTTCACTGTGGCATCTTGGAAAAGTTCTAAGGCTGCATAGTGTGAACCCTCTGTACCGGAGAGTGATTATTTGTCTGCATAGTCTGAGTTGTCCATGCCTGCCTCGTGTAATCCTCCCTGGTGAAAGTACTCGGTATGGGTGTCTCTCCGTCTTCTGGACATTTCAAAGCGTACCTAGCGAGAAGGCTGCAGACAGATCTAATGGTCTGGTAGCTTGGACATGAACCGATCCTGTTGAAGGCTGTGAGAAGGTTCCTGCTGCGATCTCTTGCTTAGATGGCATGGCCAAGCATCATATGCAATGGCGTTCTCTTCAATCCATTGTCAATGTTGTACACGAGCATTTGGAATAGACAGTGCAGCTGTGTACTTTTGTGATCTTTCACCCAGTTATCCTGTTGTTCCTGTGGAGGCTGTTCTCTCTGTGGAGGCTGTTGCTGTTCTTCTGCTGGCTTATCTTCATCATCCTCGAGAGGCTGGAGAAGCTCCTCTCGGTCTTTCAAACTGCTTCGGAAGAGCTTGTGCTTGGGGACTTTGAACAGAGCTGATAAGAACGTGAGGAGAGATGCTGGCATCATTGTTTTCTCCCATGATGCCTTTAAGTCAGTGCACTGTCACAGAAGCTGTCTTGCAGACCAAAATCGACGTCCATAAGCGCTTCTCTCAACTTGGTGCCTGCCTCTCTCATTATGTCCTGATTATTCAACTTCATGGCTCGGTCAGCAGCGTTGATGTCAGATGAAAAGAAAATGTCAGGTTCATTCACCCTACTGTTAGGAGAGAATGCGACTGATTCTCCATAGTGAGAGATGATCAGCTGTTTCATATCACGATTTAGGAAGGTACTTGTAAGCACCTCGCCTTCGTCCAACAGACTCGATGCAAACTCTACAATATCACTCATAGTGCAACACTCTCCCTTCGCCAAAAGTTTGTCAATATATGGGCGAGCACGAGTGAAGAGCACACGCTTGATGTTGGTGATGGCCGGTTTTTCTAGTGCTTCGGGTTTAATGTCACGTTCATATGTACGCATATAATTCTGACGACAGAGGTTGTGGCAATATAAGTCTGCGGAGACGACTGATTGAACAGAGCCACCTTCGTCGTCCATCAGTCGATCTGCAATTCGGGATAAAACAACATCTTGGTTGTGCGTAGCAGCGTCAATGAATTTCCTAGCACTATCATACTCGCAGATTAGTGCGATTAGTTTAGATTAGATTCGATTAGATTAGTGATTAGTCCTAGTGTTGGCTTAGTGGTTAGAGTGCTGGCTTGGGATCCTCGGATCCTGAGTTCTGCATCCTGGTCAATCGCTGAATTAACGCCAGGGGGGTTGACTCGGCCTGTCATCCTTCCGAGGTCGGCTAATTGAGTACCAGCTCACTGGTAATTCCCTGTGTGTTGCAAGAGTCGACGAACAGTGTTGGTGGCAGGAAGGGCATCCGGCCGTAAAACATTGCTTCAAAAAGGGGACCATGGTGCCCGAAAAAGGCCAACCCCTGCTCTGCAGGGAAAAATGGCCTCTAAAGGTGGTTTTTTATTTATTTATCATACTCGCAGATTCTGAATTTGTCACGACATTTCTTGTGTTCGACGTTTGCACATATAACACAGGGCAATGTTCTGGGATCCTTGTTACAGCTCAGAGGTGCACAAGGTACAACACTTCTACGCAGGGTTTTCCTCAATCCAACATTTTGAGAAGCCTCATCATCTGTCTCACACACCATAGGTTCTTCCACTCTTGCACTTTTCTCTTCAATAGATTTCAGTTTGCCAAAATGTGTGTAAGATTTGTAGCATTTGTTGGTATTATGGTAAACAAACACGCCATTATCATTATCCTCCTCGTCATCCCCCATTACACTTTTGATACGCTTCGTAACAACATCATTACGGACTTTCTTTAGCAGCTCGTTTAATTCTCGCACGTCCTGTCGATTCACTAGTTACAGGCGATTTATCATCTTCTTGGCAGATAATGCATACCCTTGGATTAAACACGTCATCCTCAGCCCTTGAGGCAACCAAATTCATGCTTGCGGGGCCAGGTATTGCAGGGCACTCCATCGTGATCAATATCTGTGATGCTCAATGGTGGGATGAAGACTTGGACACAGGAGCGTTACGGGAATCCCTGTGAAATACAAAACAAAAGCATACTAAGTGTTTATGTTGTTGTGCAGTAGGTTGTGGCAATATATTGCTGATTTGGTGTCAATACCCAACGGTACATATGGCATTACAGAAATAAAGTTACAGGTCACAGTGAAGAGCTGCAAGAAAAAAAACCCAGATTTTACCTAAGTGTGGAAAGTTCCTCCAGTGGTGAGAATTTCCTAGACAGAGCCAAGTTACGGCCAAGGTCGTCGGTGTAACAAAATGACCTTTCACGGTCAAGATGACCCCAAATCGTCAAAACAATATCAGAAATGAATTTCATATACCAAAATCAGTCGAATTAGAGGTATTACAAGTACAGTCAACACTCTGCTATCGCGACCTCAGCTATCGTGTTTCTCTGCTATCGCGGCTTCCTAAAAAACTGCACAAACACACGACATTCGCGCCCCAAATACGGGCTAGACCGCACCGGAAATGGTGGAAAAAATTCAAACAGTCCGGGTGCTACGTCATCACCGAGCGTGGGGTGATTCATGTGCTGATTGGTTGTGACGTCAGGACGTCAGTGGCACTGTGATTGGCTGCCTGGCGCCATTCAAGTGCGCGTCGCCTCAGAGTGAAGTAATAGCAGTGTCCAAACCTTTTTTTGTGATATAACAATGGCCGATATACCCCGACCCCGACCCCCCACCATTGCCCAGCGTAATGCGGCGGCACCTGCAGGGGAAATCAACAAGAGGAAGAACTTAACTTACGCTCAGAAATTCGAAATTGTGCAGTTGATAGACAATGGTGAAACAAAGCGAAGTGTTGGAAAGAAATTTGGGATAAATGAGTCAAAAGTGCGAGGTATTTACCAAAACCATGACCATATCAAGGCCCATATGAATCTTGCCTCATCAGAAGCAGGTGCCCAAGCTATGCGAAGCCGCAATCAATTGCTCCTCAAGACAGAACAATTACTCGGACGATATCCGGAGAGGCAAGTAAAGTGAAACTTGGCGATTGATACTCGTGAAATTATGGAGACTGCCAAGGACATTTATGCTGCTGTGGCTTGTAATTTACCAAAACCATGACCATATCAAGGCCCATATGAATCTTGCCTCATCAGAAGCAGGTGCCCAAGCTATGCGAAGCCGCAATCAATTGCTCCTCAAGACAGAACAATTACTCGGACGATATCCGGAGAGGCAAGTAAAGTGAAACTTGGCGATTGATACTCGTGAAATTATGGAGACTGCCAAGGACATTTATGCTGCTGTGGCTTGTAATTTACCAAAACCATGACCATATCAAGGCCCATATGAATCTTGCCTCATCAGAAGCAGGTGCCCAAGCTATGCGAAGCCGCAATCAATTGCTCCTCAAGACAGAACAATTACTCGGACGATATCCGGAGAGGCAAGCAAAGCGAAACTTGGCGATTGATACTCGTGAAATTATGGAGACTGCCAAGAACATTTATGCTGCTGTGGCTTGTAATTTACCAAAACCATGACCATATCAAGGCCCATATGAATCTTGCCTCATCAGAAGCAGGTGCCCAAGCTATGCGAAGCCGCAATCAATTGCTCCTCAAGACAGAACAATTACTCGGGCGATATCCGGAGAGGCAAGCAAAGCGAAATTTGGCGATTGAGACTCGTGAAATTATGGACACTGCCAAGGACATTTATGCTGCTGTGGCTCGTAAGATGGGTGTGCAACAACCTCCAGTCTTTCTTGCATCCAAAGGGTGGGTAGATAAGTTCATGTCCCGTCATAAAGTGAAAAGTGTTAAGATATCTGGCGAGGCGGCAAGTGGGGACAGGTCTGCAGTCCGTGAGTACCCTGAATCTCTAAAAAAATATTATGGATGAAGGCCAGTACACTCCCGATCAAATTTATAATATGGACGAAACCAATTTCTATTGGAAAACAATGCCTCGGCGAACATTTATCACTACCAAGTCAGCCAAAGTTCGTGGAAGGAAGGCCATAAAGGAGCGTTTCACCCTGCTGTTCGCTATGAATGCGTCAGGAACGTGCTGCCTTAAACCCACAGTTGTGCATCGAGCTAAAAGACCCAGGGCCTACAAAGGATGCAACATGAACAAATTAAATGTGCACTGGTTGACATCAAAGAAGGGGTATATGTCGGCCAAACTTTCCCAGGACTGGCTCAAGGAGGCATTCATTCCCGAGGTTGAGGATTTTTGCAAGTCCCAAAACATAAGGTTTCACATTCCCCTGTTCCTCGACAATGCCCGGGGCATTGGGCCCGGGCCACTTCTAAGGGTCGAGCAGCCAAATGTGAAGGTCGAGTTTTTGCCACCAAGCACGACTTCCTTGATCCAGCCCCTCGATCAGGAGGTCATATCAGTTGTGAAGGCGTCCTATTCCACACGGCAATTGAGGAAGATGCGGCAGGCAACTAAAGACACCGCCTTTATCCAGCAATTGCGAGACAGTGAGGATGAGGATGAGGACGAGGACATGGTTCAATGGGATGCTGAGGCAGAACAAAAAGTGATTCGGTATTGGAAAAACTACAATGTGAAACAGGCTATCGACTTAATGGTGGACTGCTGGAACAATGTTACTCCTGCCACTATCAATCATGCCTGGTGTAACATTTTAGAAGGTCTGCCTGAGGACTGCCAGGTGGCTGTGCCAGGCACGCCACAAACTGTGAGGCAGAAGAAGAGGCAGCGGCGGAAGGGGCACACCAAATCCCTGGAGCTGGTTTTGCTGAGACTACTGGTGAAGACATCCGAGAAATGATACAGCCTGCTGCAGTTACTGTCGATGAAATAATTGAGGAAGATGATGTGGCACAAGAAGAGGACACTTCAGGAGAGGATGAGGAAGGTGTAAATGTGAGGCATGCGGAATTATCCATGGCCGACATCAAGAAGATGACAGACTTGGGTTGCCAGCTACGCCACCTCCTTGAACAAGATTTAACAATCAACAGTGAAGCAAAGTGCTCCTTTATTAATAAGGCACTGGCAGGTTACAAGGAGCAGTGTCACGCGTTTGGCACATGTGTTAGTTTGGCGAATTTGTTGGTTTGGCGCATGTTTTAGTTTGGCGAATGTGTTGGTCTGGCGCATGTGTTAGTTTGGCGCATGTGTTGGTTTGGCACATGTGTTAGTTTGGTGCTTGTGTTGGTTTGGCACATGTGTTAGTTTGGCGCTTGTGTTGGTTTGGCACATGTGTTAGTTTGGCGAAAGTGGTGGTTTGGCGCATGTGTTAGTTTGGCGCATGTGTTGGTTTGGCACATGTGTTAGTTTGGCGCATGTGTTGGTTTGGCACATGTGTTAGTTTGGCGCTTGTGTTGGTTTGGCACATGTGTTAATTTGGCGAAAGTGGTGGTTTGGCGCATGTGTTAGTTTGGCGCTTGTGTTGGTTTGGCACATGTGTTAGTTTGGCGAAAGTGGTGGTTTGGCGCATGTGTTAGTTTGGCACGTGTTAGTTTGGCGAATGTGTTGGTTTGGCACATGTGTTAGTTTGGCGAATGTGTTGGTTTGGCACATGTGTTAGTTTGGCGAATGAGTTGGTTTGGCGCTTGTGTTGGTTTGGCAAATGTGCTGGTTTGGCACATGTGTTGGTTTGGCGAATGTGTTGGTTTGGCACATGTGTTGTTTGGCAAATGTGTTGGTTTGGTGCATGTGTTAGTTTGGCAAATGTGTTGGTTTGGCACATGTCTTGGTTTGGCGAATATGTTGGTTTGGCACATGTGTTGGTTTGGCAAATGTGTTGGTTTGGCACAGGTGTTGGTTTGGCGCATGTGTTAATTTGGCTAATGTGTTTGTTTGGCTCATGTGTTAGTTTGGCGCATGTGTTAGTTTGGCGAATGTGTTGGTTTGGCGCATGTGTTAGTTTGGTGGATGTGTTGGTTTGGCGAATGTGTTAGTTTGGTGGATGTGTTGCTTTCGTGAATGTGTTGGTTTGGCGCATGTGTTGGTTTGGCGCATGTGTTGGTTTGGCGAATGTGTTGGTTTGGCGAATGTGTTGGTTTGACACATGTGTTAGTTTGGCGAATGTGTTGGTTTGGCGAATGTGTTGGTTTGGCGAATGTGTTGGTTTGGCACGTGTTAGTTTGGCGAATGTGTTGGTTTGGCGAATGTGTTGGTTTGGCGAATGTGTTGGTTTGGCACATGTGTTGGTTTGGGGAATATGTTGGTTTGGCACTTGTGTTAGTTTGGTGCATGTGTTAGTTTGGTGGATGTGTTTGTTTGGTGCTTGTGTTAGTTTGGAGGATGTGTTTTGGTTTGGCGCATGTGTTAGTTTGGCGAATGTATTGGTTTGGCACATGTGATGATTTGGCGAATGTGTTGGTTTGGCACATGTGATAGTTTGGTGAATGTGTTGGTTTTGCGCATGTGTTACTGTGTTAGTTTGGCGAATGTGTTGGTTTGGCACATGTGTTTGTTTGGCGGATGTGTTAGTTTGGCGGATGTCTTAGTTTGGCGCATGTGTTTGTTTGGCGAATGTGTTAGTTTGGCGGATGTCTTAGTTTGGCGAATGTGTTTGTTTGGCGGATGTGTAAGTTTGGCGGATGTCTTCGTTTGGCGCATGTGTTTGTTTGGTGCATGTGTTTGTTTGGCGATTGTGTTCTTTGGCGTATGTCTTTGTTTGGCGCATGTGTTTGTTTGGCGCATGTGTTTGTTTGGCGCATGTGTTTGTTTGGCGGAGGTGTTAGTTTGGCGGATGTGTTAGTTTGGCAGATGTGTTAGTTTGGCGGATGTGTTAGTTTGGCGGATGTGTTAGTTTGGCAGATGTGTTAGTTTGGCACATGTGTTTGTTTGGCGGATGTGTTAGTTTGGCGGATGTCTGAGTTTGTCGGATGTCTTAGTTTGGCGCATGTGTTTCTTTGGTGGATGTGTTAGTTTGGTGGATATCTTAGTTTGGTGCATGTGTTTGTTTGGCGGATGTGTTAGTTTGGCAGATGTGTTAGTTTGGCACATGTGTTTGTTTGGCCGATGTGTTAGTTTGGCGGATGTCTGAGTTTGTCGGATGTCTTAGTTTGGCGCATGTGTTTCTTTGGTGGATGTGTTAGTTTGGTGGATATCTTAGTTTGGTGCATGTGTTTGTTTGGCGGATGTGTTAGTTTAGCAGATGTGTTAGTTTGGCGGATGTCTCAGTTTGGCGTATGTGTTTGTTTGGCGGATGTCTTAGTTTAGCGCATGTGTTTGTTTGGCGGATGTGTTAGTTTGGCATATGTCTTTGTTTAGTGCATGTGTTTGTTTGGCGGATGTGTTAGTTTGGCGGATGTGTTAGTTTGGCGGATGTCTTAGTTTGGCGCATGTGTTTGTTTGGCGGATGTGTTCGTTTGGCGAATGTGTTGGTTTGGCACATGTGTTAGTTTGGCGAATGTGTTGGTTTGGCACATGTGTTAGTTTGGCGAATGAGTTGGTTTGGCGCTTGTGTTGGTTTGGCAAATGTGCTGGTTTGGCACATGTGTTGGTTTGGCGAATGTGTTGGTTTGGCACATGTGTTAGTTTGGCAAATGTGTTGGTTTGGTGCATGTGTTAGTTTGGCAAATGTGTTGGTTTGGCACATGTCTTGGTTTGGCGAATGTGTTGGTTTGGCACATGTGTTGGTTTGGCAAATGTGTTGGTTTGACACAGGTGTTGGTTTGGCGCATGTGTTAGTTTGGCTAATGTGTTTGTTTGGCTCATGTGTTAGTTTGGCGCATGTGTTAGTTTGGCGAATGTGTTGGTTTGGCGCATGTGTTAGTTTGGTGGATGTGTTGGTTTGGCGAATGTGTTAGTTTGGTGGATGTGTTGCTTTGGTGAATGTGTTGGTTTGGCACATGTGTTGGTTTGGCGCATGTGTTGGTTTGGCGAATGTGTTGGTTTGGCGAATGTGTTGGTTTGGCACATGTGTTCGTTTGGCGAATGTGTTGGTTTGGCGAATGTGTTTGTTTGGCGAATGTGTTGGTTTGGCACGTGTTAGTTTGGCGAATGTGTTGGTTTGGCGAATGTGTTGGTTTGGCGAATGTGTTGGTTTGGCACATGTGTTGGTTTGGGGAATGTGTTGGTTTGGCGCTTGTGTTAGTTTGGTGCATGTGTTAGTTTGGCGCTTGTGTTGGTTTGGCAAATGTGCTGGTTTGGCACATGTGTTGGTTTGGCGAATGTGTTGGTTTGGCACATGTGTTGTTTGGCAAATGTGTTGGTTTGGTGCATGTGTTAGTTTGGCAAATGTGTTGGTTTGGCACATGTCTTGGTTTGGCGAATGTGTTGGTTTGGCACATGTGTTGGTTTGGCAAATGTGTTGGTTTGGCACAGGTGTTGGTTTGGCGCATGTGTTAATTTGGCTAATGTGTTTGTTTGGCTCATGTGTTAGTTTGGCGCATGTGTTAGTTTGGCGAATGTGTTGGTTTGGCGCATGTGTTAGTTTGGTGGATGTGTTGGTTTGGCGAATGTGTTAGTTTGGTGGATGTGTTGCTTTCGTGAATGTGTTGGTTTGGCGCATGTGTTGGTTTGGCGCATGTGTTGGTTTGGCGAATGTGTTGGTTTGGCGAATGTGTTGGTTTGACACATGTGTTAGTTTGGCGAATGTGTTGGTTTGGCGAATGTGTTGGTTTGGCGAATGTGTTGGTTTGGCACGTGTTAGTTTGGCGAATGTGTTGGTTTGGCGAATGTGTTGGTTTGGCGAATGTGTTGGTTTGGCACATGTGTTGGTTTGGGGAATGTGTTGGTTTGGCGCTTGTGTTAGTTTGGTGCATGTGTTAGTTTGGTGGATGTGTTTGTTTGGTGCTTGTGTTAGTTTGGAGGATGTGTTTTGGTTTGGCGCATGTGTTAGTTTGGCGAATGTATTGGTTTGGCACATGTGATGATTTGGCGAATGTGTTGGTTTGGCACATGTGATAGTTTGGTGAATGTGTTGGTTTTGCGCATGTGTTACTGTGTTAGTTTGGCGAATGTGTTGGTTTGGCACATGTGTTTGTTTGGCGGATGTGTTAGTTTGGCGGATGTCTTAGTTTGGCGCATGTGTTTGTTTGGCGAATGTGTTAGTTTGGCGGATGTCTTAGTTTGGCGAATGTGTTTGTTTGGCGGATGTGTAAGTTTGGCGGATGTCTTCGTTTGGCGCATGTGTTTGTTTGGCGGATGTCTTAGTTTGGTGCATGTGTTTGTTTGGCGATTGTGTTATTTGGCGTATGTCTTTGTTTGGCGGATGTGTTAGTTTGGCGGATGTCTGAGTTTGTCGGATGTCTTAGTTTGGCGCATGTGTTTCTTTGGTGGATGTGTTAGTTTGGTGGATATCTTAGTTTGGTGCATGTGTTTGTTTGGCGGATGTGTTAGTTTGGCAGATGTGTTAGTTTGGCACATGTGTTTGTTTGGCCGATGTGTTAGTTTGGCGGATGTCTGAGTTTGTCGGATGTCTTAGTTTGGCGCATGTGTTTCTTTGGTGGATGTGTTAGTTTGGTGGATATCTTAGTTTGGTGCATGTGTTTGTTTGGCGGATGTGTTAGTTTAGCAGATGTGTTAGTTTGGCGGATGTCTCAGTTTGGCGTATGTGTTTGTTTGGCGGATGTCTTAGTTTAGCGCATGTGTTTGTTTGGCGGATGTGTTAGTTTGGCATATGTCTTTGTTTAGTGCATGTGTTTGTTTGGCGGATGTGTTAGTTTGGCGGATGTGTTAGTTTGGCGGATGTCTTAGTTTGGCGCATGTGTTTGTTTGGCGGATGTGTTCGTTTGGCGAATGTGTTGGTTTGGCACATGTGTTAGTTTGGCGAATGTGTTGGTTTGGCACATGTGTTAGTTTGGCGAATGAGTTGGTTTGGCGCTTGTGTTGGTTTGGCAAATGTGCTGGTTTGGCACATGTGTTGGTTTGGCGAATGTGTTGGTTTGGCACATGTGTTAGTTTGGCAAATGTGTTGGTTTGGTGCATGTGTTAGTTTGGCAAATGTGTTGGTTTGGCACATGTCTTGGTTTGGCGAATGTGTTGGTTTGGCACATGTGTTGGTTTGGCAAATGTGTTGGTTTGACACAGGTGTTGGTTTGGCGCATGTGTTAGTTTGGCTAATGTGTTTGTTTGGCTCATGTGTTAGTTTGGCGCATGTGTTAGTTTGGCGAATGTGTTGGTTTGGCGCATGTGTTAGTTTGGTGGATGTGTTGGTTTGGCGAATGTGTTAGTTTGGTGGATGTGTTGCTTTGGTGAATGTGTTGGTTTGGCGCATGTGTTGGTTTGGCGCATGTGTTGGTTTGGCGAATGTGTTGGTTTGGCGAATGTGTTGGTTTGGGACATGTGTTAGTTTGGCGAATGTGTTGGTTTGGCACTTGTGTTAGTTTGGCGAATGTGTTAGTTTGGCGAATGTGTTGATTTGTCGCATGTGTTAGTTTGGCAAATGTGTTTGTTTGGCGCATGTGTTGGTTTGGCGAATGTGTTGATTTGGCGCATGTGTTAGTTTGGCGGATGTGTTAGTTTGGCGGATGTGTTCGTTTGGCCGATGTGTTAGTTTGGCGGATGTGTTAGTTTGGCGGATGTCTTAGTTTGGCGCATGTGTTTGTTTGGCGGATGTGTTAGTTTGGCGGATGTGTTAGTTTGGCGGATGTCTTAGTTTGGTGGATGGCTTAGTTTGGCGCATGTGTTTGTTTGGCGGATGTTTTAGTTTGGCGCATGTGTTTGTTTGGCGGATGTCTTAGTTTGGCGCATGTGTTTGTTTGGTGTATGTGTTAGTTTGGTGGATGTGTTAGTTTGGCGGATGCCTTAGTTTGGCGGACGTCTTTGTTTGGCGCATGTGTTCGTTTGGCGCATGTGTTTGTTTCGTGGATGTGTTAGTTTGGCGGATGTGTCAGTTTGGCGGATGTCTTAGTTTGGCGCATGTGTTTGTTTAGTGGATGTGTTAGTTTGGCGGATGTCTTAGTTTGGCGCGTGTGTTAGTTTGGCGCATGTGTTCGTTTGGCGGATGTGTTCGTTTGGCGGATGTATTAGTTTGGCGGATGTCTTAGTTTGGCGCATGTGTTTGTTCGGCGGATGTCTTAGTTTGGCACATGTGTTTGTTTGGCTGATGTATTAGTTTGGCGGATGTCTTCGTTTGGCGAATGTGTTTGTTTGGCGGATGTGTTCGTTTGGCGGATGTGTTAGTTTGGCGGATGTCTTAGTTTGGCGGATGTCTTCGTTTGGCGAATGTGTTTGTTTAGCGGATGTGTTAGTTTGGTGGATGTCTTAGTTTGGCACATGTGTTGGTTTGGCGAATGTGTTGATTTGTCACATGTGTTAGTTTGTCTCATGTGATAGTTTGGCGCTTGTGTTGGTTTGGCGCTTGTGTTAGTTTGGCGAATGTGTTAGTTTGGCACACGTGTTAGTTTGGCACACGTGTCAGTTTGGCGAAAGTGTTGGTTTGGCGCTCGTGTTAGTTTGGCGGATGTGTTACTTTGGCACACGTGTTAGTTTGGTGAATGTGTTGGTTTGGCGCTTGTGTTAGTTTGGCGCATGTGTTGGTTTGGCGCATGTGTTAGTTTGGCGAATGTGTTGGTTTGGCGCTTGCGGTGGTTTGGCGAATATTGTTGATTTGGCGCACGTGTAAGTTTGAAGCAATGTTTTAGTTTGGCGCATGTGTTGGTTTGGCACGTGTTAGTTTTGCAAATGTGTTGGTTTGGCGCTTGTGTTAGTTTGGCGAATGTGTAAGTTGGGCGAATGTGTTGATTTGGCGCATGTGTTAGTTTGGCAAATGTGTTTGTTTGGCGCATGTGTTGGTTTGGCGAATGTGTTGATTTGTCACATGTGTTAGTTTGTCTCATGTGATAGTTTGGCGCATGTGTTAGTTTGGCGAAAGTGTTGGTTTGGCGAATGTGTTGGTTTGGCACATGTCTTGGTTTGGCGAATGTGTTGGTTTGGCAAATGTGTTCATTTGGCGAATGTGTTAGTTTGGGACATGTGTTAGTTTGGCGAATGTGTTGGTTTGGCACTTGTGTTAGTTTGGCGAATTTGTTAGTTTGGCGAATGTGTTGATTTGTCGCATGTGTTAGTTTGGCAAATGTGTTTGTTTGGCGGATGTGTTCGTTTGGCCGATGTGTTAGTTTGGCGGATGTGTTAGTTTGGCGGATGTCTTAGTTTGGCGCATGTGTTTGTTTGGCGGATGTGTTAGTTTGGCGGATGTGTTAGTTTGGCGGATGTCTTAGTTTGGTGGATGGCTTAGTTTGGCGCATGTGTTTGTTTGGCGGATGTTTTAGTTTGGCGCATGTGTTTGTTTGGCGGATGTCTTAGTTTGGCGCATGTGTTTGTTTGGTGTATGTGTTAGTTTGGTGGATGTGTTAGTTTGGCGGATGCCTTAGTTTGGCGGACGTCTTTGTTTGGCGCATGTGTTCGTTTGGCGCATGTGTTTGTTTCGTGGATGTGTTAGTTTGGCGGATGTGTCAGTTTGGCGGATGTCTTAGTTTGGCGCATGTGTTTGTTTAGTGGATGTGTTAGTTTGGCGGATGTCTTAGTTTGACGCGTGTGTTAGTTTGGCGCATGTGTTCGTTTGGCGGATGTGTTCGTTTGGCGGATGTATTAGTTTGGCGGATGTCTTAGTTTGGCGCATGTGTTTGTTCGGCGGATGTCTTAGTTTGGCACATGTGTTTGTTTGGCTGATGTATTAGTTTGGCGGATGTCTTCGTTTGGCGAATGTGTTTGTTTGGCGGATGTGTTCGTTTGGCGGATGTGTTAGTTTGGCGGATGTCTTAGTTTGGCGGATGTCTTAGTTTGGCACATGTGTTGGTTTGGCGAATGTGTTGATTTGTCACATGTGTTAGTTTGTCTCATGTGATAGTTTGGCGCTTGTGTTGGTTTGGCGCTTGTGTTAGTTTGGCGAATGTGTTAGTTTGGCACACGTGTTAGTTTGGCACACGTGTCAGTTTGGCGAAAGTGTTGGTTTGGCGCTCGTGTTAGTTTGGCGGATGTGTTACTTTGGCACACGTGTTAGGTTGGTGAATGTGTTGGTTTGGCGCTTGTGTTAGTTTGGCGCATGTGTTGGTTTGGCGCATGTGTTAGTTTGGCGAATGTGTTGGTTTGGCGCTTGTGGTGGTTTGGCGAATATTGTTGATTTGGCGCACGTGTAAGTTTGAAGCAATGTTTTAGTTTGGCGCATGTGTTGGTTTGGCACGTGTTAGTTTTGCAAATGTGTTGGTTTGGCGCTTGTGTTAGTTTGGCGGATGTGTTGGTTTGGCGCATGTGTTAGTTTGGTGAATGTGTTTGTTTGGCGGATGTGTTAGTTTGGCGGATGTCTTAGTTTGGCAAATGTGTTTGTTTGGCGCATGTGCTTGTTTTGCGGATGTGTTAGTTTGGCAGATGTGTTAGTTTGGCCGATGTCTTAGTTTGGCGCATGTGTTTGTTTGGTGGATGTGTTAGTTTGGCGTATGTCTTTGTTTGGCGCATGTGTTTGTTTGACGGATGTGTTAGTTTGGCGGATGTCTTAATTTGGCGCATGTGTTTGTTTGGCGGATGTGTTAGTTTGGCGGATGTGTTAGTTTGGCGGATGTCTTAGTTGGGCGGATGTCTTAGTTTGGCGCATGTGTTTGTTTGGCGGATGTGATAGTGTGGCGGATGTGTTGGTTTGCCACACGTGTTAGTTTGGCGCATGTGTTAGTTTGGCGAAAGTGTTGGTTTGGCGAATATGTTGGTTTGGCACATGTCTTGGTTTGGCGAATGTGTTGGTTTGGGACATGTGTTAGTTGGCGAATGTGTTGGTTTGGCGCTTGTGTTAGTTTGGCGAATGTGTTAGTTTGGCGAATGTGTTGATTTGGCGCATGTGTTAGTTTGGCAAATGTGTTTGTTTGGCGCATGTGTTGGTTTGGCGAATGTGTTGATTTGGCGCATGTGTTAGTTGGGCGGATGTGTTAGTTTGGCGGATGTGTTCGTTTGGCCGATGTGTTAGTTTGGCGGACGTCTTAGTTTGGCGCATGTGTTTGTTTTGCGGATGTGTTAGTTTGGCGGATGTGTTAGTTTGGCGGATGTCTTAGTTTGGTGGATGGCTTAGTTTGGCGCATGTGTTTGTTTGGCGGATGTGTTAGTTTGGCGTATGTCTTAGTTTGGCGAATGTGTTTGTTTGGCGGATGTTTTAGTTTGGCGCATGTGTTTGTTTGGCGGATGTCTTAGTTTGGTGGATGTCTTAGTTTGGCGCATGTGTTTGTTTGGCAGATGTGTTAGTTTGGCGCATGTGTTTGT
Source organism: Myxine glutinosa (assembly GCF_964187855.1). Lineage (NCBI taxonomy): Eukaryota > Metazoa > Chordata > Myxini > Myxiniformes > Myxinidae > Myxine > Myxine glutinosa. Next base: position 252,402,452 of record NC_136261.1, read on the forward strand.
TTGGTGGATGTCTTAGTTTGGCGCATGTGTTTGTTTGGTGTATGTGTTAGTTTGGCGGATGTGTTAGTTTGGCGGATGTCTTAGTTTGGCGGACGTCTTTGTTTGGCGCATGTGTTCGTTTGGCGCATGTGTTTGTTTCGTGGATGTATTAGTTTGGCGGATGTCTTAGTTTGGCGCATGTGTTAGTTTGGCGCATGTGTTCATTTGGCGGATGTGTTCGTTTGGCGGATGTGTTAGTTTGGCGGATGTCTTAGTTTGGCGCATGTGTTTGTTCGGCGGATGTCTTAGTTTGGCACATGTGTTTGTTTGGCTGATGTATTAGTTTGGCGGATGTCTTCGTTTGGCGAATGTGTTTGTTTGGCGGATGTGTTCGTTTGGCGGATGTGTTAGTTTGGCGGACGTCTTAGTTTGGCGGACGTCTTCGTTTGGCGAATGTGTTTGTTTGGCGCATGTGTTTGTTTGGCAGATGTGTTAGTTTGGCGCATGTGTTTGTTTGGCAGATGTGTTAGTGTGGCGAATGTCTTAGTTTGGCGCATGTGTTTGTTTGGCGGATGTGTTAGTTTGGCGGATGTTTTACTTTAGCACACGTGTTAGTTTGGTGAATGTGTTGGTTTGGCGCTTGTGTTAGTTTGGCGCATGTGTTGGTTTGGCGCATGTGTTGGTTTGGCGCTTGTGGTGGTTTGGTGAATATTGTTGATTTGGCGCACGTGTAAGTTTGTCGCATGTTTTAGTTTGGCGCATGTGTTGGTTTGGCACGTGTTAGTTTTGCAAATGTGTTGGTTTGGCGCTTGTGTTAGTTTGGCGGATGTGTTTGTTTGGCGCATGTGTTAGTTTGGTGAATGTGTTTGTTTGGCGGATGTGTTAGTTTGGCGGATGTCTTAGTTTGGCAAATGTGTTTGTTTGGCGCATGTGTTTGTTTTGCGGATGTGTTAGTTTGGCGGATGTGTTAGTTTGGCCGATGTCTTAGTTTGGCGCATGTGTTTGTTTGGTGGATGTGTTAGTTTGGCGTATGTCTTTGTTTGGCGCATGTGTTTGTTTGGCGGATGTGTTAGTTTGGCGGATGTCTTAATTTGGCGCATGTGTTTGTTTGGCGGATGTGTTAGTTTGGCGGATGTCTTAGTTTGGCGCATGTGTTTGTTTGGCGGATGCCTTAGTTTGGCGGATGTCTTAGTTTGGCGAATGTGTTTGTTTGGCGGATGTGTTAGTTTGGCGGATGTCTTAGTTTGGCGCATGTGTTTGTTTGGCGGATGTGTTAGTTTGGCGTATGTCTTTGTTTGGCGCATGTGTTTGTTTGGCGGATGTGTTAGTTTGGCGTATGTCTTTGTTTGGCGCATGTGTTTGTTTGGCGGATGTGTTAGTTTGGCGGATGTGTTAGTTTGGCGGATGTCTTAGTTGGGCGGATGTCTTAGTTTGGCGCATGTGTTTGTTTGGCGGATGTGATAGTGTGGCGGATGTGTTGGTTTGCCACATGTGTTAGTTTGGCGCATGTGTTAGTTTGGCGAAAGTGTTGGTTTGGCGAATATGTTGGTTTGGCACATGTCTTGGTTTGGCGAATGTGTTGGTTTGGCGAATGTGTTCATTTGGCGAATGTGTTAGTTTGGGACATGTGTTAGTTGGCGAATGTGTTGGTTTGGCGCTTGTGTTAGTTTGGCGAATGTGTTAGTTTGGCGAATGTGTTGATTTGGCGCATGTGTTAGTTTGGCAAATGTGTTTGTTTGGCGCATGTGTTGGTTTGGCGAATGTGTTGATTTGGCGCATGTGTTAGTTGGGCGGATGTGTTAGTTTGGCGGATGTGTTCGTTTGGCCGATGTGTTAGTTTGGCGGACGTCTTAGTTTGGCGCATGTGTTTGTTTTGCGGATGTGTTAGTTTGGCGGATGTGTTAGTTTGGCGGATGTCTTAGTTTGGTGGATGGCTTAGTTTGGCGCATGTGTTTGTTTGGCGGATGTGTTAGTTTGGCGTATGTCTTAGTTTGGCGAATGTGTTTGTTTGGCGGATGTTTTAGTTTGGCGCATGTGTTTGTTTGGCGGATGTCTTAGTTTGGTGGATGTCTTAGTTTGGCGCATGTGTTTGTTTGGCAGATGTGTTAGTTTGGCGCATGTGTTTGTTTGGTGGATGTCTTAGTTTGGCGCATGTGTTTGTTTGGTGTATGTGTTAGTTTGGCGGATGTGTTAGTTTGGCGGATGTCTTAGTTTGGCGGACGTCTTTGTTTGGCGCATGTGTTCGTTTGGCGCATGTGTTTGTTTCGTGGATGTGTTAGTTTGGCGGATGTCTTAGTTTGGCGCATGTGTTAGTTTGGCGCATGTGTTCATTTGGCGGATGTGTTCGTTTGGCGGATGTGTTAGTTTGGCGGATGTCTTAGTTTGGCGCATGTGTTTGTTCGGCGGATGTCTTAGTTTGGCACATGTGTTTGTTTGGCTGATGTATTAGTTTGGCGGATGTCTTCGTTTGGCGAATGTGTTTGTTTGGCGGATGTGTTCGTTTGGCGGATGTGTTAGTTTGGCGGATGTCTTAGTTTGGCGGACGTCTTCGTTTGGCGAATGTGTTTGTTTGGCGCATGTGTTTGTTTGGCAGATGTGTTAGTTTGGCGCATGTGTTTGTTTGGCAGATGTGTTAGTGTGGCGAATGTCTTAGTTTGGCGCATGTGTTTGTTTGGCGGATGTGTTAGTTTGGCGGATGTTTTAGTTTGGCGGATGTGTTAATGTGGCGGATGTCTTCATTTGGCGCATGTGTTTGTTTGGCGGATGTGTTATTTTGGCGGATGTCTTCGTTTGGTGCATGTGTTTGTTTGGTGGATGTGTTAGTTTGGCGTATGTCTTTGTTTGGCGCATGTGTTTGTTTGGCGGATGTGTTAGTTTGGCGGATGTCTTCGTTTGGCGAATGTGTTTGTTTGGCGGATGTGTTCGTTTGGCGGATGTGTTAGTTTGGCGGATGTCTTAGTTTGGCGGACGTCTTCGTTTGGCGTATGTCTTTGTTTGGCGCATGTGTTTGTTTGGCAGATGTGTTAGTTTGGCGCATGTGTTTGTTTGGCAGATGTGTTAGTGTGGCGGATGTCTTAGTTTGGCGCATGTGTTTGTTTGGCGGATGTGTTAGTTTGGCGGAAGTTTTAGTTTGGCGGATGTGTTAATGTGGCGGATGTCTTAATTTGGCGCATGTGTTTGTTTGGCGGATGTGTTATTTTGGCGGATGTCTTCGTTTGGCGCATGTGTTTGTTTGGTGGATGTGTTAGTTTGGCGTATGTCTTTGTTTGGCGCATGTGTTTGTTTGGCGGATGTGTTAGTTTGGTGGATGTCTTAATTTGGCACATTTGTTTGTTTGGCGGATGTGTTAGTTTGGCGGAAGTCTTAGTTTGGCGCATGTGTTTGTTTGGCGGATGCCTTAGTTTGGCGGATGGCTTAGTTTGGCGAATGTGTTTGTTTGGCGGATGTGTTAGTTTGGCGGATGTGTTAGTTTGGCGGATGTGTTAGTTTGGCGGATGTGTTAGTTTGGCGGATGTGTTCGTTTGGCCGATGTGTTAGTTTGGCGGATGTCTTAGTTTGGCGCATGTGTTTGTTTGGCGGATCTGTTAGTTTGGCGGATGTGTTAGTTTGGCGGATGTCTTAGTTTGGCGCATGTGTTTGTTTGGCGGATGTGATAGTGTGGCGGATGTGTTGGTTTGGCACATGTGTTAGTTTGGCGCATGTGTTAGTTTGGCGAAAGTGTTGGTTTGGCGAATGTGTTGGTTTGGCACATGTCTTGGTTTGGCGAATGTGTTGGTTTGGCGCATGTATTCATTTGGCGAATGTGTTAGTTTGGGACATGTGTTAGTTTGGCGAATGTGTTGGTTTGGCGCTTTTGTTAGTTTGGCGAATGTGTTAGTTTGGCGAATGTGTTGATTTGGCGCATGTGTTAGTTTGGCAAATGTGTTTGTTTGGCGCATGTGTTGGTTTGGCGAATGTGTTGATTTGTCACATGTGTTAGTTTGTCTCATGTGATAGTTTGGCGCTTGTGTTGATTTGGCGCTTTTGTTAGTTTGGCGAATGTGTTAGTTTGGCACATGTGTTAGTTTGGCACACGTGTCAGTTTGGCGAATGTGTCGGTTTGGCGCTCGTGTTAGTTTGGCGGATGTGTTACTTTAGCACACGTGTTAGTTTGGTGAATGTGTTGGTTTGGCGCTTGTGGTGGTTTGGTGAATATTGTTGATTTGGCGCACGTGTAAGTTTGTCGCATGTTTTAGTTTGGCGCATGTGTTGGTTTGGCACGTGTTAGTTTTGCAAATGTGTTGGTTTGGCGCTTGTGTTAGTTTGGCGGATGTGTTTGTTTGGCGCATGTGTTAGTTTGGTGAATGTGTTTGTTTGGTGGATGTGTTAGTTTGGCGGATGTCTTAGTTTGGCAAATGTGTTTGTTTGGCGCATGTGTTTGTTTTGCGGATGTGTTAGTTTGGCGGATGTGTTAGTTTGGCCGATGTCTTAGTTTGGCGCATGTGTTTGTTTGGTGGATGTGTTAGTTTGGCGTATGTCTTTGTTTGGCGCATGTGTTTGTTTGGCGGATGTGTTAGTTTGGCGGATGTCTTAATTTGGCGCATGTGTTTGTTTGGCGGATGTGTTAGTTTGGCGGATGTCTTAGTTTGGCGCATGTGTTTGTTTGGCGGATGCCTTAGTTTGGCGGATGTCTTAGTTTGGCGAATGTGTTTGTTTGGCGGATGTGTTAGTTTGGCGGATGTCTTAGTTTGGCGCATGTGTTTGTTTGGCGGATGTGTTAGTTTGGCGTATGTCTTTGTTTGGCGCATGTGTTTGTTTGGCGGATGTGTTAGTTTGGCGTATGTCTTTGTTTGGCGCATGTGTTTGTTTGGCGGATGTGTTAGTTTGGCGGATGTGTTAGTTTGGCGGATATCTTAGTTGGGCGGATGTCTTAGTTTGGCGCATGTGTTTGTTTGGCGGATGTGATAGTGTGGCGGATGTGTTGGTTTGCCACATGTGTTAGTTTGGCGCATGTGTTAGTTTGGCGAAAGTGTTGGTTTGGCGAATATGTTGGTTTGGCACATGTCTTGGTTTGGCGAATGTGTTGGTTTGGCGAATATGTTCATTTGGCGAATGTGTTAGTTTGGGACATGTGTTAGTTTGGCGAATGTGTTGGTTTGGCGCTTGTGTTAGTTTGGCGAATGTGTTAGTTTGGCGAATGTGTTGATTTGGCGCATGTGTTAGTTTGGCAAATGTGTTTGTTTGGCGCATGTGTTGGTTTGGCGAATGTGTTGATTTGGCGCATGTGTTAGTTGGGCGGATGTGTTAGTTTGGCGGATGTGTTCGTTTGGCCGATGTGTTAGTTTGGCGGACGTCTTAGTTTGGCGCATGTGTTTGTTTTGCGGATGTGTTAGTTTGGCGGATGTGTTAGTTTGGCGGATGTCTTAGTTTGGTGGATGGCTTAGTTTGGCGCATGTGTTTGTTTGGCGGATGTGTTAGTTTGGCGTATGTCTTAGTTTGGCGAATGTGTTTGTTTGGCGGATGTTTTAGTTTGGCGCATGTGTTTGTTTGGCGGATGTCTTAGTTGGGTGGATGTCTTAGTTTGGCGCATGTGTTTGTTTGGCAGATGTGTTAGTTTGGCGCATGTGTTTGTTTGGTGGATGTCTTAGTTTGGCGCATGTGTTTGTTTGGTGTATGTGTTAGTTTGGCGGATGTGTTAGTTTGGCGGATGTCTTAGTTTGGCGGACGTCTTTGTTTGGCGCATGTGTTCGTTTGGCGCATGTGTTTGTTTCGTGGATGTGTTAGTTTGGCGGATGTCTTAGTTTGGCGCATGTGTTAGTTTGGCGCATGTGTTCATTTGGCGGATGTGTTCGTTTGGCGGATGTGTTAGTTTGGCGGATGTCTTAGTTTGGCGCATGTGTTTGTTCGGCGGATGTCTTAGTTTGGCACATGTGTTTGTTTGGCTGATGTATTAGTTTGGCGGATGTCTTCGTTTGGCGAATGTGTTTGTTTGGCGGATGTGTTCGTTTGGCGGATGTGTTAGTTTGGCGGATGTCTTAGTTTGGCGGATGTCTTCGTTTGGCGAATGTGTTTGTTTAGCGGATGTGTTAGTTTGGTGGATGTCTTAATTTGGCACATGTGTTGGTTTGGCGGATGTATTAGTTTGGCGGATGTCTTAGTTTGGCGGATGTCTTAGTTTGGCGCATGTGTTTGTTCGGCGGATGTCTTAGTTTGGCACATGTGTTTGTTTGGCTGATGTATTAGTTTGGCGGATGTCTTCGTTTGGCGAATGTGTTTGTTTGGCGGATGTGTTCGTTTGGCGGATGTGTTAGTTTGGCGGATGTCTTAGTTTGGCGGATGTCTTCGTTTGGCGAATGTGTTTGTTTAGCGGATGTGTTAGTTTGGTGGATGTCTTAGTTTGGCACATGTGTTGGTTTGGCGAATGTGTTGATTTGTCACATGTGTTAGTTTGTCTCATGTGATAGTTTGGCGCTTGTGTTGGTTTGGCGCTTGTGTTAGTTTGGCGAATGTGTTAGTTTGGCACATGTGTTAGTTTGGCACACGTGTCAGTTTTGCGAAAGTGTTGGTTTGGCGCTCGTGTTAGTTTGGCGGATGTGTTACTTTGGCACACGTGTTAGTTTGGTGAATGTGTTGGTTTGGCGCTTGTGTTAGTTTGGCGCATGTGTTGGTTTGGCGCATGTGTTAGTTTGGCGAATGTGTTGGTTTGGCGCTTGTGGTGGTTTGGCGAATATTGTTGATTTGGCGCACGTGTAAGTTTGAAGCAATGTTTTAGTTTGGCGCATGTGTTGGTTTGGCACGTGTTAGTTTTGCAAATGTGTTGGTTTGGCGCTTGTGTTAGTTTGGCGGATGTGTTGGTTTGGCGCATGTGTTAGTTTGGTGAATGTGTTTGTTTGGCGGATGTGTTAGTTTGGCGGATGTCTTAGTTTGGCAAATGTGTTTGTTTGGCGCATGTGCTTGTTTTGCGGATGTGTTAGTTTGGCGGATGTGTTAGTTTGGCCGATGTCTTAGTTTGGCGCATGTGTTTGTTTGGTGGATGTGTTAGTTTGGCGTATGTCTTTGTTTGGCGCATGTGTTTGTTTGACGGATGTGTTAGTTTGGCGGATGTCTTAATTTGGCGCATGTGTTTGTTTGGCGGATGTGTTAGTTTGGCGGATGTGTTAGTTTGGCGGATGTCTTAGTTGGGCGGATGTCTTAGTTTGGCGCATGTGTTTGTTTGGCGGATGTGATAGTGTGGCGGATGTGTTGGTTTGCCACATGTGTTAGTTTGGCGCATGTGTTAGTTTGGCGAAAGTGTTGGTTTGGCGAATATGTTGGTTTGGCACATGTCTTGGTTTGGCGAATGTGTTGGTTTGGCGAATGTGTTCATTTGGCGAATGTGTTAGTTTGGGACATGTGTTAGTTGGCGAATGTGTTGGTTTGGCGCTTGTGTTAGTTTGGCGAATGTGTTAGTTTGGCGAATGTGTTGATTAGGCGCATGTGTTAGTTTGGCAAATGTGTTTGTTTGGCGCATGTGTTGGTTTGGCGAATGTGTTGATTTGGCGCATGTGTTAGTTGGGCGGATGTGTTAGTTTGGCGGATGTGTTCGTTTGGCCGATGTGTTAGTTTGGCGGACGTCTTAGTTTGGCGCATGTGTTTGTTTTGCGGATGTGTTAGTTTGGCGGATGTGTTAGTTTGGTGGATGTCTTAGTTTGGTGGATGGCTTAGTTTGGCGCATGTGTTTGTTTGGCGGATGTGTTAGTTTGGCGTATGTCTTAGTTTGGCGAATGTGTTTGTTTGGCGGATGTTTTAGTTTGGCGCATGTGTTTGTTTGGCGGATGTCTTAGTTTGGTGGATGTCTTAGTTTGGCGCATGTGTTTGTTTGGCAGATGTGTTAATTTGGCGCATGTGTTTGTTTGGTGGATGTCTTAGTTTGGCGCATGTGTTTGTTTGGTGTATGTGTTAGTTTGGCGGATGTGTTAGTTTGGTGGATGTCTTAGTTTGGCGGACGTCTTTGTTTGGCGCATGTGTTCGTTTGGCGCATGTGTTTGTTTCGTGGATGTGTTAGTTTGGCGGATGTCTTAGTTTGGCGCATGTGTTAGTTTGGCGCATGTGTTCATTTGGCGGATGTGTTCGTTTGGCGGATGTGTTAGTTTGGCGGATGTCTTAGTTTGGCGCATGTGTTTGTTCGGCGGATGTCTTAGTTTGGCACATGTGTTTGTTTGGCTGATGTATTAGTTTGGCGGATGTCTTCGTTTGGCGAATGTGTTTGTTTGGCGGATGTGTTCGTTTGGCGGATGTGTTAGTTTGGCGGATGTCTTAGTTTGGCGGACGTCTTCGTTTGGCGAATGTGTTTGTTTGGCGCATGTGTTTGTTTGGCAGATGTGTTAGTTTGGCGCATGTGTTTGTTTGGCAGATGTGTTAGTGTGGCGGATGTCTGAGTTTGGCGCATGTGTTTGTTTGGCGGATGTGTTAGTTTGGCGGATGTTTTAGTTTGGCGGATGTGTTAATGTGGCGGATGTCTTCATTTGGCGCATGTGTTTGTTTGGTGGATGTGTTAGTTTGGCGTATGTCTTTGTTTGGCGCATGTGTTTGTTTGGCGGATGTGTTAGTTTGGCGGATGTCTTCGTTTGGCGAATGTGTTTGTTTGGCGGATGTGTTCGTTTGGCGGATGTGTTAGTTTGGCGGATGTCTTAGTTTGGCGGACGTCTTCGTTTGGCGTATGTCTTTGTTTGGCGCATGTGTTTGTTTGGCAGATGTGTTAGTTTGGCGCATGTGTTTGTTTGGCAGATGTGTTAGTGTGGCGGATGTCTTAGTTTGGCGCATGTGTTTGTGTGGCGGATGTGTTAGTTTGGCGGAAGTTTTAGTTTGGCGGATGTGTTAATGTGGCGGATGTCTTAATTTGGCGCATGTGTTTGTTTGGCGGATGTGTTATTTTGGCGGATGTCTTCGTTTGGCGCATGTGTTTGTTTGGTGGATGTGTTAGTTTGGCGTATGTCTTTGTTTGGCGCATGTGTTTGTTTGGCGGATGTGTTAGTTTGGTGGATGTCTTAATTTGGCACATGTGTTTGTTTGGCGGATGTGTTAGTTTGGCGGAAGTCTTATTTTGGCGCATGTGTTTGTTTGGCGGATGCCTTAGTTTGGCGGATGGCTTAGTTTGGCGAATGTGTTTGTTTGGCGGATGTGTTAGTTTGGCGGATGTGTTAGTTTGGCGGATGTGTTAGTTTGGCGGATGTGTTAGTTTGGCGGATGTGTTCGTTTGGCCGATGTGTTAGTTTGGCGGATGTCTTAGTTTGGCGCATGTGTTTGTTTGGCGGATCTGTTAGTTTGGCGGATGTGTTAGTTTGGCGGATGTCTTAGTTTGGCGCATGTGTTTGTTTGGCGGATGTGATAGTGTGGCGGATGTGTTGGTTTGGCACATGTGTTAGTTTGGCGCATGTGTTAGTTTGGCGAAAGTGTTGGTTTGGCGAATGTGTTGGTTTGGCACATGTCTTGGTTTGGCGAATGTGTTGGTTTGGCGCATGTATTCATTTGGCGAATGTGTTAGTTTGGGACATGTGTTAGTTTGGCGAATGTGTTGGTTTGGCGCTTGTGTTAGTTTGGCGAATGTGTTAGTTTGGCGAATGTGTTGATTTGGCGCATGTGTTAGTTTGGCAAATGTGTTTGTTTGGCGCATGTGTTGGTTTGGCGAATGTGTTGATTTGTCACATGTGTTAGTTTGTCTCATGTGATAGTTTGGCGCTTGTGTTGATTTGGCGCTTTTGTTAGTTTGGCGAATGTGTTAGTTTGGCACTTGTGTTAGTTTGGCACACGTGTCAGTTTGGCGAATGTGTCGGTTTGGCGCTCGTGTTAGTTTGGCGGATGTGTTACTTTAGCACACGTGTTAGTTTGGTGAATGTGTTGGTTTGGCGCTTGTGTTAGTTTGGCGCATGTGTTGGTTTGGCGCATGTGTTAGTTTGGCGAATGTGTTGGTTTGGCGCTTGTGGTGGTTTGGCGAATATTGTTGATTTGGCGCACGTGTAAGTTTGTCGCATGTTTTAGTTTGGCGCATGTGTTGGTTTGGCACGTGTTAGTTTTGCAAATGTGTTGGTTTGGCGCTTGTGTTAGTTTGGCGGATGTGTTTGTTTGGCGCATGTCTTAGTTTGGCAAATGTGTTTGTTTGGCGCATGTGTTTGTTTTGCGGATGTGTTAGTTTGGCGGATGTGTTAGTTTGGCCGATGTCTTAGTTTGGCGCATGTGTTTGTTTGGTGGATGTGTTAGTTTGGCGTATGTCTTTGTTTGGCGCATGTGTTTGTTTGGCGGATGTGTTAGTTTGGCGGATGTCTTAATTTGGCGCATGTGTTTGTTTGGCGGATGTGTTAGTTTGGCGTATGTCTTTGTTTGGCGCATGTGTTTGTTTGGCGGATGTGTTAGTTTGGCGGATGTCTTCGTTTGGCGAATGTGTTTGTTTGGCGGATGTGTTCGTTTGGCGGATGTGTTAGTTTGGCGGATGTCTTAGTTTGGCGGACGTCTTCGTTTGGCGTATGTCTTTGTTTGGCGCATGTGTTTGTTTGGCAGATGTGTTAGTTTGGCGCATGTGTTTGTTTGGCAGATGTGTTAGTGTGGCGGATGTCTTAGTTTGGCGCATGTGTTTGTTTGGCGGATGTGTTAGTTTGGCGGAAGTTTTAGTTTGGCGGATGTGTTAATGTGGCGGATGTCTTAATTTGGCGCATGTGTTTGTTTGGCGGATGTGTTATTTTGGCGGATGTCTTCGTTTGGCGCATGTGTTTGTTTGGTGGATGTGTTAGTTTGGCGTATGTCTTTGTTTGGCGCATGTGTTTGTTTGGCGGATGTGTTAGTTTGGTGGATGTCTTAATTTGGCACATGTGTTTGTTTGGCGGATGTGTTAGTTTGGCGGAAGTCTTAGTTTGGCGCATGTGTTTGTTTGGCGGATGCCTTAGTTTGGCGGATGGCTTAGTTTGGCGAATGTGTTTGTTTGGCGGATGTGTTAGTTTGGCGGATGTGTTAGTTTGGCGGATGTGTTAGTTTGGCGGATGTGTTAGTTTGGCGGATGTGTTCGTTTGGCCGATGTGTTAGTTTGGCGGATGTCTTAGTTTGGCGCATGTGTTTGTTTGGCGGATCTGTTAGTTTGGCGGATGTGTTAGTTTGGCGGATGTCTTAGTTTGGCGCATGTGTTTGTTTGGCGGATGTGATAGTGTGGCGGATGTGTTGGTTTGGCACATGTGTTAGTTTGGCGCATGTGTTAGTTTGGCGAAAGTGTTGGTTTGGCGAATGTGTTGGTTTGGCACATGTCTTGGTTTGGCGAATGTGTTGGTTTGGCGCATGTATTCATTTGGCGAATGTGTTAGTTTGGGACATGTGTTAGTTTGGCGAATGTGTTGGTTTGGCGCTTGTGTTAGTTTGGCGAATGTGTTAGTTTGGCGAATGTGTTGATTTGGCGCATGTGTTAGTTTGGCAAATGTGTTTGTTTGGCGCATGTGTTGGTTTGGCGAATGTGTTGATTTGTCACATGTGTTAGTTTGTCTCATGTGATAGTTTGGCGCTTGTGTTGATTTGGCGCTTTTGTTAGTTTGGCGAATGTGTTAGTTTGGCACATGTGTTAGTTTGGCACACGTGTCAGTTTGGCGAATGTGTCGGTTTGGCGCTCGTGTTAGTTTGGCGGATGTGTTACTTTAGCACACGTGTTAGTTTGGTGAATGTGTTGGTTTGGCGCTTGTGTTAGTTTGGCGCATGTGTTGGTTTGGCGCATGTGTTAGTTTGGCGAATGTGTTGGTTTGGCGCTTGTGGTGGTTTGGTGAATATTGTTGATTTGGCGCACGTGTAAGTTTGTCGCATGTTTTAGTTTGGCGCATGTGTTGGTTTGGCACGTGTTCGTTTTGCAAATGTGTTGGTTTGGCGCTTGTGTTAGTTTGGCGGATGTGTTTGTTTGGCGCATGTGTTAGTTTGGTGAATGTGTTTGTTTGGCGGATGTGTTAGTTTGGCGGATGTCTTAGTTTGGCAAATGTGTTTGTTTGGCGCATGTGTTTGTTTTGCGGATGTGTTAGTTTGGCGGATGTGTTAGTTTGGCCGATGTCTTAGTTTGGCGCATGTGTTTGTTTGGTGGATGTGTTAGTTTGGCGTATGTCTTTGTTTGGCGCATGTGTTTGTTTGGCGGATGTGTTAGTTTGGCGGATGTCTTAATTTGGCGCATGTGTTTGTTTGGCGGATGTGTTAGTTTGGCGGATGTCTTAGTTTGGCGCATGTGTTTGTTTGGCGGATGCCTTAGTTTGGCGGATGTCTTAGTTTGGCGAATGTGTTTGTTTGGCGGATGTGTTAGTTTGGCGGATGTCTTAGTTTGGCGCATGTGTTTGTTTGGCGGATGTGTTAGTTTGGCGTATGTCTTTGTTTGGCGCATGTGTTTGTTTGGCGGATGTGTTAGTTTGGCGTATGTCTTTGTTTGGCGCATGTGTTTGTTTGGCGGATGTGTTAGTTTGGCGGATGTGTTAGTTTGGCGGATGTCTTAGTTGGGCGGATGTCTTAGTTTGGCGCATGTGTTTGTTTGGCGGATGTGATAGTGTGGCGGATGTGTTGGTTTGCCACATGTGTTAGTTTGGCGCATGTGTTAGTTTGGCGAAAGTGTTGGTTTGGCGAATATGTTGGTTTGGCACATGTCTTGGTTTGGCGAATGTGTTGGTTTGGCGAATGTGTTCATTTGGCGAATGTGTTAGTTTGGGACATGTGTTAGTTGGCGAATGTGTTGGTTTGGCGCTTGTGTTAGTTTGGCGAATGTGTTAGTTTGGCGAATGTGTTGATTTGGCGCATGTGTTAGTTTGGCAAATGTGTTTGTTTGGCGCATGTGTTGGTTTGGCGAATGTGTTGATTTGGCGCATGTGTTAGTTGGGCGGATGTGTTAGTTTGGCGGATGTGTTCGTTTGGCCGATGTGTTAGTTTGGCGGACGTCTTAGTTTGGCGCATGTGTTTGTTTTGCGGATGTGTTAGTTTGGCGGATGTGTTAGTTTGGCGGATGTCTTAGTTTGGTGGATGGCTTAGTTTGGCGCATGTGTTTGTTTGGCGGATGTGTTAGTTTGGCGTATGTCTTAGTTTGGCGAATGTGTTTGTTTGGCGGATGTTTTAGTTTGGCGCATGTGTTTGTTTGGCGGATGTCTTAGTTTGGTGGATGTCTTAGTTTGGCGCATGTGTTTGTTTGGCAGATGTGTTAGTTTGGCGCATGTGTTTGTTTGGTGGATGTCTTAGTTTGGCGCATGTGTTTGTTTGGTGTATGTGTTAGTTTGGCGGATGTGTTAGTTTGGCGGATGTCTTAGTTTGGCGGACGTCTTTGTTTGGCGCATGTGTTCGTTTGGCGCATGTGTTTGTTTCGTGGATGTGTTAGTTTGGCGGATGTCTTAGTTTGGCGCATGTGTTAGTTTGGCGCATGTGTTCATTTGGCGGATGTGTTCGTTTGGCGGATGTGTTAGTTTGGCGGATGTCTTAGTTTGGCACATGTGTTTGTTTGGCTGATGTATTAGTTTGGCCGATGTCTTCGTTTGGCGAATGTGTTTGTTTGGCGGATGTGTTCGTTTGGCGGATGTGTTAGTTTGGCGGATGCCTTAGTTTGGCGGACGTCTTCGTTTGGCGAATGTGTTTGTTTGGCGCATGTGTTTGTTTGGCAGATGTGTTAGTTTGGCGCATGTGTTTGTTTGGCAGATGTGTTAGTGTGGCGAATGTCTTAGTTTGGCGCATGTGTTTGTTTGGCGGATGTGTTAGTTTGGCGGATGTTTTAGTTTGGCGGATGTGTTAATGTGGCGGATGTCTTCATTTGGCGCATGTGTTTGTTTGGCGGATGTGTTATTTTGGCGGATGTCTTCGTTTGGTGCATGTGTTTGTTTGGTGGATGTGTTAGTTTGGCGTATGTCTTTGTTTGGCGCATGTGTTTGTTTGGCGGATGTGTTAGTTTGGCGGATGTCTTCGTTTGGCGAATGTGTTTGTTTGGCGGATGTGTTCGTTTGGCGGATGTGTTAGTTTGGCGGATGTCTTAGTTTGGCGGACGTCTTCGTTTGGCGTATGTCTTTGTTTGGCGCATGTGTTTGTTTGGCAGATGTGTTAGTTTGGCGCATGTGTTTGTTTGGCAGATGTGTTAGTGTGGCGGATGTCTTAGTTTGGCGCATGTGTTTGTTTGGCGGATGTGTTAGTTTGGCGGAAGTTTTAGTTTGGCGGATGTGTTAATGTGGCGGATGTCTTAATTTGGCGCATGTGTTTGTTTGGCGGATGTGTTATTTTGGCGGATGTCTTCGTTTGGCGCATGTGTTTGTTTGGTGGATGTGTTAGTTTGGCGTATGTCTTTGTTTGGCGCATGTGTTTGTTTGGCGGATGTGTTAGTTTGGTGGATGTCTTAATTTGGCACATTTGTTTGTTTGGCGGATGTGTTAGTTTGGCGGAAGTCTTAGTTTGGCGCATGTGTTTGTTTGGCGGATGCCTTAGTTTGGCGGATGGCTTAGTTTGGCGAATGTGTTTGTTTGGCGGATGTGTTAGTTTGGCGGATGTGTTAGTTTGGCGGATGTGTTAGTTTGGCGGATGTGTTAGTTTGGCGGACGTGTTCGTTTGGCCGATGTGTTAGTTTGGCGGATGTCTTAGTTTGGCGCATGTGTTTGTTTGGCGGATCTGTTAGTTTGGCGGATGTGTTAGTTTGGCGGATGTCTTAGTTTGGCGCATGTGTTTGTTTGGCGGATGTGATAGTGTGGCGGATGTGTTGGTTTGGCACATGTGTTAGTTTGGCGCATGTGTTAGTTTGGCGAAAGTGTTGGTTTGGCGAATGTGTTGGTTTGGCACATGTCTTGGTTTGGCGAATGTGTTGGTTTGGCGCATGTATTCATTTGGCGAATGTGTTAGTTTGGGACATGTGTTAGTTTGGCGAATGTGTTGGTTTGGCGCTTGTGTTAGTTTGGCGAATGTGTTAGTTTGGCGAATGTGTTGATTTGGCGCATGTGTTAGTTTGGCAAATGTGTTTGTTTGGCGCATGTGTTGGTTTGGCGAATGTGTTGATTTGTCACATGTGTTAGTTTGTCTCATGTGATAGTTTGGTGCTTGTGTTGATTTGGCGCTTTTGTTAGTTTGGCGAATGTGTTAGTTTGGCACATGTGTTAGTTTGGCACACGTGTCAGTTTGGCGAATGTGTCGGTTTGGCGCTCGTGTTAGTTTGGCGGATGTGTTACTTTAGCACACGTGTTAGTTTGGTGAATGTGTTGGTTTGGCGCTTGTGGTGGTTTGGTGAATATTGTTGATTTGGCGCACGTGTAAGTTTGTCGCATGTTTTAGTTTGGCGCATGTGTTGGTTTGGCACGTGTTAGTTTTGCAAATGTGTTGGTTTGGCGCTTGTGTTAGTTTGGCGGATGTGTTTGTTTGGCGCATGTGTTAGTTTGGTGAATGTGTTTGTTTGGTGGATGTGTTAGTTTGGCGGATGTCTTAGTTTGGCAAATGTGTTTGTTTGGCGCATGTGTTTGTTTTGCGGATGTGTTAGTTTGGCGGATGTGTTAGTTTGGCCGATGTCTTAGTTTGGCGCATGTGTTTGTTTGGTGGATGTGTTAGTTTGGCGTATGTCTTTGTTTGGCACATGTGTTTGTTTGGCGGATGTGTTAGTTTGGCGGATGTCTTAATTTGGCGCATGTGTTTGTTTGGCGGATGTGTTAGTTTGGCGGATGTCTTAGTTTGGCGCATGTGTTTGTTTGGCGGATGCCTTAGTTTGGCGGATGTCTTAGTTTGGCGAATGTGTTTGTTTGGCGGATGTGTTAGTTTGGCGGATGTCTTAGTTTGGCGCATGTGTTTGTTTGGCGGATGTGTTAGTTTGGCGTATGTCTTTGTTTGGCGCATGTGTTTGTTTGGCGGATGTGTTAGTTTGGCGTATGTCTTTGTTTGGCGCATGTGTTTGTTTGGCGGATGTGTTAGTTTGGCGGATGTGTTAGTTTGGCGGATGTCTTAGTTGGGCGGATGTCTTAGTTTGGCGCATGTGTTTGTTTGGCGGATGTGATAGTGTGGCGGATGTGTTGGTTTGCCACATGTGTTAGTTTGGCGCATGTGTTAGTTTGGCGAAAGTGTTGGTTTGGCGAATATGTTGGTTTGGCACATGTCTTGGTTTGGCGAATGTGTTGGTTTGGCGAATATGTTCATTTGGCGAATGTGTTAGTTTGGGACATGTGTTAGTTTGGCGAATGTGTTGGTTTGGCGCTTGTGTTAGTTTGGCGAATGTGTTAGTTTGGCGAATGTGTTGATTTGGCGCATGTGTTAGTTTGGCAAATGTGTTTGTTTGGCGCATGTGTTGGTTTGGCGAATGTGTTGATTTGGCGCATGTGTTAGTTGGGCGGATGTGTTAGTTTGGCGGATGTGTTCGTTTGGCCGATGTGTTAGTTTGGCGGACGTCTTAGTTTGGCGCATGTGTTTGTTTTGCGGATGTGTTAGTTTGGCGGATGTGTTAGTTTGGCGGATGTCTTAGTTTGGTGGATGGCTTAGTTTGGCGCATGTGTTTGTTTGGCGGATGTGTTAGTTTGGCGTATGTCTTAGTTTGGCGAATGTGTTTGTTTGGCGGATGTTTTAGTTTGGCGCATGTGTTTGTTTGGCGGATGTCTTAGTTTGGTGGATGTCTTAGTTTGGCGCATGTGTTTGTTTGGCAGATGTGTTAGTTTGGCGCATGTGTTTGTTTGGTGGATGTCTTAGTTTGGCGCATGTGTTTGTTTGGTGTATGTGTTAGTTTGGCGGATGTGTTAGTTTGGCGGATGTCTTAGTTTGGCGGACGTCTTTGTTTGGCGCATGTGTTCGTTTGGCGCATGTGTTTGTTTCGTGGATGTGTTAGTTTGGCGGATGTCTTAGTTTGGCGCATGTGTTAGTTTGGCGCATGTGTTCATTTGGCGGATGTGTTCGTTTGGCGGATGTGTTAGTTTGGCGGATGTCTTAGTTTGGCGCATGTGTTTGTTCGGCGGATGTCTTAGTTTGGCACATGTGTTTGTTTGGCTGATGTATTAGTTTGGCGGATGTCTTCGTTTGGCGAATGTGTTTGTTTGGCGGATGTGTTCGTTTGGCGGATGTGTTAGTTTGGCGGATGTCTTAGTTTGGCGGATGTCTTCGTTTGGCGAATGTGTTTGTTTAGCGGATGTGTTAGTTTGGTGGATGTCTTAATTTGGCACATGTGTTGGTTTGGCGGATGTATTAGTTTGGCGGATGTCTTAGTTTGGCGGATGTCTTAGTTTGGCGCATGTGTTTGTTCGGCGGATGTCTTAGTTTGGCACATGTGTTTGTTTGGCTGATGTATTAGTTTGGCGGATGTCTTCGTTTGGCGAATGTGTTTGTTTGGCGGATGTGTTCGTTTGGCGGATGTCTTAGTTTGGCGGATGTCTTCGTTTGGCGAATGTGTTTGTTTAGCGGATGTGTTAGTTTGGTGGATGTCTTAGTTTGGCACATGTGTTGGTTTGGCGAATGTGTTGATTTGTCACATGTGTTAGTTTGTCTCATGTGATAGTTTGGCGCTTGTGTTGGTTTGGCGCTTGTGTTAGTTTGGCGAATGTGTTAGTTTGGCACATGTGTTAGTTTGGCACACGTGTCAGTTTGGCGAAAGTGTTGGTTTGGCGCTCGTGTTAGTTTGGCGGATGTGTTACTTTGGCACACGTGTTAGTTTGGTGAATGTGTTGGTTTGGCGCTTGTGTTAGTTTGGCGCATGTGTTGGTTTGGCGCATGTGTTAGTTTGGCGAATGTGTTGGTTTGGCGCTTGTGGTGGTTTGGCGAATATTGTTGATTTGGCGCACGTGTAAGTTTGAAGCAATGTTTTAGTTTGGCGCATGTGTTGGTTTGGCACGTGTTAGTTTTGCAAATGTGTTGGTTTGGCGCTTGTGTTAGTTTGGCGGATGTGTTGGTTTGGCGCATGTGTTAGTTTGGTGAATGTGTTTGTTTGGCGGATGTGTTAGTTTGGCGGATGTCTTAGTTTGGCAAATGTGTTTGTTTGGCGCATGTGCTTGTTTTGCGGATGTGTTAGTTTGGCGGATGTGTTAGTTTGGCCGATGTCTTAGTTTGGCGCATGTGTTTGTTTGGTGGATGTGTTAGTTTGGCGTATGTCTTTGTTTGGCGCATGTGTTTGTTTGACGGATGTGTTAGTTTGGCGGATGTCTTAATTTGGCGCATGTGTTTGTTTGGCGGATGTGTTAGTTTGGCGGATGTGTTAGTTTGGCGGATGTCTTAGTTGGGCGGATGTCTTAGTTTGGCGCATGTGTTTGTTTGGCGGATGTGATAGTGTGGCGGATGTGTTGGTTTGCCACATGTGTTAGTTTGGCGCATGTGTTAGTTTGGCGAAAGTGTTGGTTTGGCGAATATGTTGGTTTGGCACATGTCTTGGTTTGGCGAATGTGTTGGTTTGGCGAATGTGTTCATTTGGCGAATGTGTTAGTTTGGGACATGTGTTAGTTGGCGAATGTGTTGGTTTGGCGCTTGTGTTAGTTTGGCGAATGTGTTAGTTTGGCGAATGTGTTGATTAGGCGCATGTGTTAGTTTGGCAAATGTGTTTGTTTGGCGCATGTGTTGGTTTGGCGAATGTGTTGATTTGGCGCATGTGTTAGTTGGGCGGATGTGTTAGTTTGGCGGATGTGTTCGTTTGGCCGATGTGTTAGTTTGGCGGACGTCTTAGTTTGGCGCATGTGTTTGTTTTGCGGATGTGTTAGTTTGGCGGATGTGTTAGTTTGGCGGATGTCTTAGTTTGGTGGATGGCTTAGTTTGGCGCATGTGTTTGTTTGGCGGATGTGTTAGTTTGGCGTATGTCTTAGTTTGGCGAATGTGTTTGTTTGGCGGATGTTTTAGTTTGGCGCATGTGTTTGTTTGGCGGATGTCTTAGTTTGGTGGATGTCTTAGTTTGGCGCATGTGTTTGTTTGGCAGATGTGTTAATTTGGCGCATGTGTTTGTTTGGTGGATGTCTTAGTTTGGCGCATGTGTTTGTTTGGTGTATGTGTTAGTTTGGCGGATGTGTTAGTTTGGTGGATGTCTTAGTTTGGCGGACGTCTTTGTTTGGCGCATGTGTTCGTTTGGCGCATGTGTTTGTTTCGTGGATGTGTTAGTTTGGCGGATGTCTTAGTTTGGCGCATGTGTTAGTTTGGCGCATGTGTTCATTTGGCGGATGTGTTCGTTTGGCGGATGTGTTAGTTTGGCGGATGTCTTAGTTTGGCGCATGTGTTTGTTCGGCGGATGTCTTAGTTTGGCACATGTGTTTGTTTGGCTGATGTATTAGTTTGGCGGATGTCTTCGTTTGGCGAATGTGTTTGTTTGGCGGATGTGTTCGTTTGGCGGATGTGTTAGTTTGGCGGATGTCTTAGTTTGGCGGACGTCTTCGTTTGGCGAATGTGTTTGTTTGGCGCATGTGTTTGTTTGGCAGATGTGTTAGTTTGGCGCATGTGTTTGTTTGGCAGATGTGTTAGTGTGGCGGATGTCTTAGTTTGGCGCATGTGTTTGTTTGGCGGATGTGTTAGTTTGGCGGATGTTTTAGTTTGGCGGATGTGTTAATGTGGCGGATGTCTTCATTTGGCGCATGTGTTTGTTTGGTGGATGTGTTAGTTTGGCGTATGTCTTTGTTTGGCGCATGTGTTTGTTTGGCGGATGTGTTAGTTTGGCGGATGTCTTCGTTTGGCGAATGTGTTTGTTTGGCGGATGTGTTCGTTTGGCGGATGTGTTAGTTTGGCGGATGTCTTAGTTTGGCGGACGTCTTCGTTTGGCGTATGTCTTTGTTTGGCGCATGTGTTTGTTTGGCAGATGTGTTAGTTTGGCGCATGTGTTTGTTTGGCAGATGTGTTAGTGTGGCGGATGTCTTAGTTTGGCGCATGTGTTTGTGTGGCGGATGTGTTAGTTTGGCGGAAGTTTTAGTTTGGCGGATGTGTTAATGTGGCGGATGTCTTAATTTGGCGCATGTGTTTGTTTGGCGGATGTGTTATTTTGGCGGATGTCTTCGTTTGGCGCATGTGTTTGTTTGGTGGATGTGTTAGTTTGGCGTATGTCTTTGTTTGGCGCATGTGTTTGTTTGGCGGATGTGTTAGTTTGGTGGATGTCTTAATTTGGCACATGTGTTTGTTTGGCGGATGTGTTAGTTTGGCGGAAGTCTTAGTTTGGCGCATGTGTTTGTTTGGCGGATGCCTTAGTTTGGCGGATGGCTTAGTTTGGCGAATGTGTTTGTTTGGCGGATGTGTTAGTTTGGCGGATGTGTTAGTTTGGCGGATGTGTTAGTTTGGCGGATGTGTTAGTTTGGCGGATGTGTTCGTTTGGCCGATGTGTTAGTTTGGCGGATGTCTTAGTTTGGCGCATGTGTTTGTTTGGCGGATCTGTTAGTTTGGCGGATGTGTTAGTTTGGCGGATGTCTTAGTTTGGCGCATGTGTTTGTTTGGCGGATGTGATAGTGTGGCGGATGTGTTGGTTTGGCACATGTGTTAGTTTGGCGCATGTGTTAGTTTGGCGAAAGTGTTGGTTTGGCGAATGTGTTGGTTTGGCACATGTCTTGGTTTGGCGAATGTGTTGGTTTGGCGCATGTATTCATTTGGCGAATGTGTTAGTTTGGGACATGTGTTAGTTTGGCGAATGTGTTGGTTTGGCGCTTGTGTTAGTTTGGCGAATGTGTTAGTTTGGCGAATGTGTTGATTTGGCGCATGTGTTAGTTTGGCAAATGTGTTTGTTTGGCGCATGTGTTGGTTTGGCGAATGTGTTGATTTGTCACATGTGTTAGTTTGTCTCATGTGATAGTTTGGCGCTTGTGTTGATTTGGCGCTTTTGTTAGTTTGGCGAATGTGTTAGTTTGGCACTTGTGTTAGTTTGGCACACGTGTCAGTTTGGCGAATGTGTCGGTTTGGCGCTCGTGTTAGTTTGGCGGATGTGTTACTTTAGCACACGTGTTAGTTTGGTGAATGTGTTGGTTTGGCGCTTGTGTTAGTTTGGCGCATGTGTTGGTTTGGCGCATGTGTTAGTTTGGCGAATGTGTTGGTTTGGCGCTTGTGGTGGTTTGGCGAATATTGTTGATTTGGCGCACGTGTAAGTTTGTCGCATGTTTTAGTTTGGCGCATGTGTTGGTTTGGCACGTGTTAGTTTTGCAAATGTGTTGGTTTGGCGCTTGTGTTAGTTTGGCGGATGTGTTTGTTTGGCGCATGTGTTAGTTTGGTGAATGTGTTTGTTTGGCGGATGTGTTAGTTTGGCGGATGTCTTAGTTTGGCAAATGTGTTTGTTTGGCGCATGTGTTTGTTTTGCGGATGTGTTAGTTTGGCGGATGTGTTAGTTTGGCCGATGTCTTAGTTTGGCGCATGTGTTTGTTTGGTGGATGTGTTAGTTTGGCGTATGTCTTTGTTTGGCGCATGTGTTTGTTTGGCGGATGTGTTAGTTTGGCGGATGTCTTAATTTGGCGCATGTGTTTGTTTGGCGGATGTGTTAGTTTGGCGGATGTCTTAGTTTGGCGCATGTGTTTGTTTGGCGGATGCCTTAGTTTGGCGGATGTCTTAGTTTGGCGAATGTGTTTGTTTGGCGGATGTGTTAGTTTGGCGGATGTCTTAGTTTGGCGCATGTGTTTGTTTGGCGGATGTGTTAGTTTGGCGTATGTCTTTGTTTGGCGCATGTGTTTGTTTGGCGGATGTGTTAGTTTGGCGTATGTCTTTGTTTGGCGCATGTGTTTGTTTGGCGGATGTGTTAGTTTGGCGGATGTGTTAGTTTGGCGGATGTGTTAGTTGGGCGGATGTCTTAGTTTGGCGCATGTGTTTGTTTGGCGGATGTGATAGTGTGGCGGATGTGTTGGTTTGCCACATGTGTTAGTTTGGCGCATGTGTTAGTTTGGCGAAAGTGTTGGTTTGGCGAATATGTTGGTTTGGCACATGTCTTGGTTTGGCGAATGTGTTGGTTTGGCGAATATGTTCATTTGGCGAATGTGTTAGTTTGGGACATGTGTTAGTTTGGCGAATGTGTTGGTTTGGCGCTTGTGTTAGTTTGGCGAATGTGTTAGTTTGGCGAATGTGTTGATTTGGCGCATGTGTTAGTTTGGCAAATGTGTTTGTTTGGCGCATGTGTTGGTTTGGCGAATGTGTTGATTTGGCGCATGTGTTAGTTGGGCGGATGTGTTAGTTTGGCGGATGTGTTCGTTTGGCCGATGTGTTAGTTTGGCGGACGTCTTAGTTTGGCGCATGTGTTTGTTTTGCGGATGTGTTAGTTTGGCGGATGTGTTAGTTTGGCGGATGTCTTAGTTTGGTGGATGGCTTAGTTTGGCGCATGTGTTTGTTTGGCGGATGTGTTAGTTTGGCGTATGTCTTAGTTTGGCGAATGTGTTTGTTTGGCGGATGTTTTAGTTTGGCGCATGTGTTTGTTTGGCGGATGTCTTAGTTTGGTGGATGTCTTAGTTTGGCGCATGTGTTTGTTTGGCAGATGTGTTAGTTTGGCGCATGTGTTTGTTTGGTGGATGTCTTAGTTTGGCGCATGTGTTTGTTTGGTGTATGTGTTAGTTTGGCGGATGTGTTAGTTTGGCGGATGTCTTAGTTTGGCGGACGTCTTTGTTTGGCGCATGTGTTCGTTTGGCGCATGTGTTTGTTTCGTGGATGTGTTAGTTTGGCGGATGTCTTAGTTTGGCGCATGTGTTAGTTTGGCGCATGTGTTCGTTTGGCGGATGTGTTCGTTTGGCGGATGTGTTAGTTTGGCGGATGTCTTAGTTTGGCGCATGTGTTTGTTCGGCGGATGTCTTAGTTTGGCACATGTGTTTGTTTGGCTGATGTATTAGTTTGGCGGATGTCTTCGTTTGGCGAATGTGTTTGTTTGGCGGATGTGTTCGTTTGGCGGATGTGTTAGTTTGGCGGATGTCTTAGTTTGGCGGACGTCTTCGTTTGGCGAATGTGTTTGTTTGGCGCATGTGTTTGTTTGGCAGATGTGTTAGTGGGGCGGATGTCTTAGTTTGGCGCATGTGTTTGTTTGGCGGATGTGTTAGTTTGGCGGATGTTTTAGTTTGGCGGATGTGTTAATGTGGCGGATGTCTTCATTTGGCGCATGTGTTTGTTTGGCAGATGTGTTAGTTTGGCGCATGTGTTTGTTTGGCAGATGTGTTAGTGTGGCGGATGTCTTAGTTTGGCGCATGTGTTTGTTTGGCGGATGTGTTAGTTTGGCGGATGTTTTAGTTTGGCGGATGTGTTAATGTGGCGGATGTCTTCATTTGGCGCATGTGTTTGTTTGGCGGATGTGTTATTTTGGCGGATGTCTTCGTTTGGCGCATGTGTTTGTTTGGTGGATGTGTTAGTTTGGCGTATGTCTTTGTTTGGCGGATGTGTTAGTTTGGCGGATGTCTTCGTTTGGCGAATGTGTTTGTTTGGCGGATGTGTTCGTTTGGCGGATGTGTTAGTTTGGCGGATGTCTTAGTTTGGCGGACGTCTTCGTTTGGCGTATGTCTTTGTTTGGCGCATGTGTTTGTTTGGCAGATGTGTTAGTTTGGCGCATGTGTTTGTTTGGCAGATGTGTTAGTGTGGCGGATGTCTTAGTTTGGCGCATGTGTTTCTTTGGCGGATGTGTTAGTTTGGCGGAAGTTTTAGTTTGGCGGATGTGTTAATGTGGAGGATGTCTTAATTTGGCGCATGTGTTTGTTTGGCGGATGTGTTATTTTGGCGGATGTCTTCGTTTGGCGCATGTGTTTGTTTGGTGGATGTGTTAGTTTGGCGTATGTCTTTGTTTGGCGCATGTGTTTGTTTGGCGGATGTGTTAGTTTGGTGGATGTCTTAATTTGGCACATGTGTTTGTTTGGCGGATGTGTTAGTTTGGCGGAAGTCTTAGTTTGGCGCATGTGTTTGTTTGGCGGATGCCTTAGTTTGGCGGATGGCTTAGTTTGGCGAATGTGTTTGTTTGGCGGATGTGTTAGTTTGGCGGATGTGTTAGTTTGGCGGATGTGTTAGTTTGGCGGATGTGTTAGTTTGGCGGATGTGTTAGTTTGGCGGATGTGTTCGTTTGGCCGATGTGTTAGTTTGGCGGATGTCTTAGTTTGGCGCATGTGTTTGTTTGGCGGATCTGTTAGTTTGGCGGATGTGTTAGTTTGGCGGATGTCTTAGTTTGGCGCATGTGTTTGTTTGGCGGATGTGATAGTGTGGCGGATGTGTTGGTTTGGCACATGTGTTAGTTTGGCGCATGTGTTAGTTTGGCGAAAGTGTTGGTTTGGCGAATGTGTTGGTTTGGCACATGTCTTGGTTTGGCGAATGTGTTGGTTTGGCGCATGTATTCATTTGGCGAATGTGTTAGTTTGGGACATGTGTTAGTTTGGCGAATGTGCTGGTTTGGCGCTTGTGTTAGTTTGGCGAATGTGTTAGTTTGGCGAATGTGTTGATTTGGCGCATGTGTTAGTTTGGCAAATGTGTTTGTTTGGCGCATGTGTTGGTTTGGCGAATGTGTTGATTTGTCACATGTGTTAGTTTGTCTCATGTGATAGTTTGGCGCTTGTGTTGATTTGGCGCTTTTGTTAGTTTGGCGAATGTGTTAGTTTGGCACATGTGTTAGTTTGGCACACGTGTCAGTTTGGCGAATGTGTCGGTTTGGCGCTCGTGTTAGTTTGGCGGATGTGTTACTTTAGCACACGTGTTAGTTTGGTGAATGTGTTGGTTTGGCGCTTGTGTTAGTTTGGCGCATGTGTTGGTTTGGCGCATGTGTTAGTTTGGCGAATGTGTTGGTTTGGCGCTTGTGGTGGTTTGGCGAATATTGTTGATTTGGCGCACGTGTAAGTTTGTCGCATGTTTTAGTTTGGCGCATGTGTTGGTTTAGCACGTGTTAGTTTTGCAAATGTGTTGGTTTGGCGCTTGTGTTAGTTTGGCGGATGTGTTTGTTTGGCGCATGTGTTAGTTTGGTGAATGTGTTTGTTTGGCGGATGTGTTAGCTTGGCGGATGTCTTAGTTTGGCAAATGTGTTTGTTTGGCGCATGTGTTTGTTTTGCGGATGTGTTAGTTTGGCGGATGTCTTAGTTTGGCCGATGTCTTAGTTTGGCGCATGTGTTTGTTTGGTGGATGTGTTAGTTTGGCGTATGTCTTTGTTTGGCGCATGTGTTTGTTTGGCGGATGTGTTAGTTTGGCGGATGTCTTAATTTGGCGCATGTGTTTGTTTGGCGGATGTGTTAGTTTGGCGGATGTCTTAGTTTGGCGCATGTGTTTGTTTGGCGGATGCCTTAGTTTGGCGGATGTCTTAGTTTGGCGAATGTGTTTGTTTGGCGGATGTGTTAGTTTGGCGGATGTCTTAGTTTGGCGCATGTGTTTGTTTGGCGGATGTCTTAGTTTGGCTCATGTGTTTGTTTGGCGGATGTGTTAGTTTGGCGTATGTCTTTGTTTGGCGCATGTGTTTGTTTGGCGGATGAGTTAGTTTGGCGGATGTGTTAGTTTGGCGGATGTGTTAGTTTGGCGCATGTGTTTGTTTGGCGGATGTGTTAGTTTGGCGGATGTGTTAGTTTGGCGGATGTCTTAGTTTGTCGGATGTCTTACTTTGGCGCATGTGTTTGTTTGGCGGATGTGATAGTGTGGCGGATGTGTTGGTTTGGCACATGTGTTAGTTTGGCGCATGTGTTAGTTTGGCGAAAGTGTTGGTTTGGCGAATGTGTTGGTTTGGCACATGTCTTGTTTTGGCGAATGTGTTGGTTTGGCGCATGTGTTCATTTGGCGAATGTGTTAATTTGGGACATGTGTTAGTTTGGCGAATGTGTTGGTTTGGCGCTTGTGTTAGTTTGGCGAATGTGTTAGTTTGGCGATTGTGTTGATTTGGCGCATGTGTTAGTTTGGCAAATGTGTTTGTTTGGCGCATGTGTTGGTTTGGCGAATGTGTTGATTTGTCACATGTGTTAGTTTGTCTCATGTGATAGTTTGGCGCTTGTGTTGGTTTGGCGCTTGTGTTAGTTTGGCGAATGTGTTAGTTTGGCACATGTGTTAGTTTGGCACACGTGTCAGTTTGGCGAATGTGTTGGTTTGGCGCTCGTGTTAGTTTGGCGGATGTGTTACTTTGGCACACGTGTTAGTTTGGTGAATGTGTTGGTTTGGCGCTTGTGTTAGTTTGGCGCATGTGTTGGTTTGGCGCATGTGTTGGTTTGGCGAATGTGTTGGTTTGGCGCTTGTGGTGGTTTGGCGAATATTGTTGATTTGGCGCACGTGTAAGTTTGTTGCATGTTTTAGTTTGGCGCATGTGTTGGTTTGGCACGTGTTCGTTTTGGAAATGTGTTGGTTTGGCGCTTGTGTTAGTTTGGCAGATGTCTTAGTTTGGCAAATGTGTTGGTTTGGCGCTTGTGTTAGTTTGGCAGATGTCTTAGTTTGGCAAATGTGTTCGTTTGGCGCATGTGTTAGTTTGGCAGATGTCTTAGTTTGGCAAATGTGTTTGTTTGGCGCATGTGTTTGTTTTGCGGATGTGTTAGTTTGGCGGATGTGTTAGTTTGGCCGATGTCTTAGTTTTGCGGATGCCTTAGTTTGGCGCATGTGTTTGTTTGGCGGATGTGTTAATTTGATGGATGTCTTAGTATGGCGCATGTGTTTGTTTGGCGGATGTCTTAGTTTGGTGGATGTCTTAGTTTGGAGAATGTGTTAATTTGGCGGATGTCTTAGTTTGGCGCATGTGTTTGTTTGGCAGATGTGTTAGTTTTGCGGATGTCTTAGTTTGGCGCATGTGTTTGTTTGGCGGATGTGTTCGTTTGGCGGATGTGTTCGTTTGGCAGATGTCTTAGTTTGGCGCATGTGTTTGTTTGACGCATGTGTTAGTTTGGCGGATGTGTTTCGTTTGGCGCATGTGTTAGTTTGGCGAATGTGTTGGTTTGGCGAATGTGTTGGTTTGGCACATGTCTTGGTTTGGTGAATGTGTTGGTTTGGCGCATGTGTTAGTTTGGGAC
This sequence comes from Myxine glutinosa, assembly GCF_964187855.1. Classification (NCBI taxonomy): domain Eukaryota; kingdom Metazoa; phylum Chordata; class Myxini; order Myxiniformes; family Myxinidae; genus Myxine; species Myxine glutinosa. The sequence continues at coordinate 252,429,223 of NC_136261.1, forward strand.
ATGTGTTAGTTTGGCGAATGTGTTGATTTGGCGCACGTGTTAGTTTGGCAAATGTGTTTGTTTGGCGCATGTGTTGGTTTGGCGAATGTGTTGATTTGGCACATGTGTTTGTTTGTCACATGTGATAGTTTGGCGCTTGTGTTGGTTTGGCGCTTGTGTTAGTTTGGTGGATGTGTTTGTTTGGCATATGTGTTAGTTTGGCAAATGTGTTGGTTTAGTGCTTGTGTTAGTTTGGCGGATGTGTTGGTTTGGCACATGTGTTAGTTTGGCGGATGTGTTGGTTTGGCGAATGTTTTTATTTGGCGCATGAGTTAGTTTGGCGAATGTGTTGGTTTGGCACATGTATTAGTTTGGCGAATGTGTTGGTTTGGCGGATGTGTTCGTTTGTCGCATGTTTTCGTTTGGTGAATGTGTTGGTTTGGCACATGTGTTAGTTTGGCGAATGTGTTGGTTTGGTGCAATATTGTTGATTTGGCGCATGTGTTTGTTTCGTGGATGTGTTAGTTTGGCGGATGTCTTAGTTTGGCGCATGTGTTAGTTTGGCGCATGTGTTCATTTGGCGGATGTGTTCGTTTGGCGGATGTGTTAGTTTGGCGGATGTCTTAGTTTGGCGCATGTGTTTGTTCGGCGGATGTCTTAGTTTGGCACATGTGTTTGTTTGGCTGATGTATTAGTTTGGCGGATGTCTTCGTTTGGCGAATGTGTTTGTTTGGCGGATGTGTTCGTTTGGCGGATGTGTTAGTTTGGCGGATGTCTTAGTTTGGCGGACGTCTTCGTTTGGCGAATGTGTTTGTTTGGCGCATGTGTTTGTTTGGCAGATGTGTTAGTTTGGCGCATGTGTTTGTTTGGCAGATGTGTTAGTGTGGCGGATGTCTTAGTTTGGCGCATGTGTTTGTTTGGCGGATGTGTTAGTTTGGCGGATGTTTTAGTTTGGCGGATGTGTTAATGTGGCGGATGTCTTCATTTGGCGCATGTGTTTGTTTGGTGGATGTGTTAGTTTGGCGTATGTCTTTGTTTGGCGCATGTGTTTGTTTGGCGGATGTGTTAGTTTGGCGGATGTCTTCGTTTGGCGAATGTGTTTGTTTGGCGGATGTGTTCGTTTGGCGGATGTGTTAGTTTGGCGGATGTCTTAGTTTGGCGGACGTCTTCGTTTGGCGTATGTCTTTGTTTGGCGCATGTGTTTGTTTGGCAGATGTGTTAGTTTGGCGCATGTGTTTGTTTGGCAGATGTGTTAGTGTGGCGGATGTCTTAGTTTGGCGCATGTGTTTGTGTGGCGGATGTGTTAGTTTGGCGGAAGTTTTAGTTTGGCGGATGTGTTAATGTGGCGGATGTCTTAATTTGGCGCATGTGTTTGTTTGGCGGATGTGTTATTTTGGCGGATGTCTTCGTTTGGCGCATGTGTTTGTTTGGTGGATGTGTTAGTTTGGCGTATGTCTTTGTTTGGCGCATGTGTTTGTTTGGCGGATGTGTTAGTTTGGTGGATGTCTTAATTTGGCACATGTGTTTGTTTGGCGGATGTGTTAGTTTGGCGGAAGTCTTAGTTTGGCGCATGTGTTTGTTTGGCGGATGCCTTAGTTTGGCGGATGGCTTAGTTTGGCGAATGTGTTTGTTTGGCGGATGTGTTAGTTTGGCGGATGTGTTAGTTTGGCGGATGTGTTAGTTTGGCGGATGTGTTAGTTTGGCGGATGTGTTCGTTTGGCCGATGTGTTAGTTTGGCGGATGTCTTAGTTTGGCGCATGTGTTTGTTTGGCGGATCTGTTAGTTTGGCGGATGTGTTAGTTTGGCGGATGTCTTAGTTTGGCGCATGTGTTTGTTTGGCGGATGTGATAGTGTGGCGGATGTGTTGGTTTGGCACATGTGTTAGTTTGGCGCATGTGTTAGTTTGGCGAAAGTGTTGGTTTGGCGAATGTGTTGGTTTGGCACATGTCTTGGTTTGGCGAATGTGTTGGTTTGGCGCATGTATTCATTTGGCGAATGTGTTAGTTTGGGACATGTGTTAGTTTGGCGAATGTGTTGGTTTGGCGCTTGTGTTAGTTTGGCGAATGTGTTAGTTTGGCGAATGTGTTGATTTGGCGCATGTGTTAGTTTGGCAAATGTGTTTGTTTGGCGCATGTGTTGGTTTGGCGAATGTGTTGATTTGTCACATGTGTTAGTTTGTCTCATGTGATAGTTTGGCGCTTGTGTTGATTTGGCGCTTTTGTTAGTTTGGCGAATGTGTTAGTTTGGCACTTGTGTTAGTTTGGCACACGTGTCAGTTTGGCGAATGTGTCGGTTTGGCGCTCGTGTTAGTTTGGCGGATGTGTTACTTTAGCACACGTGTTAGTTTGGTGAATGTGTTGGTTTGGCGCTTGTGTTAGTTTGGCGCATGTGTTGGTTTGGCGCATGTGTTAGTTTGGCGAATGTGTTGGTTTGGCGCTTGTGGTGGTTTGGCGAATATTGTTGATTTGGCGCACGTGTAAGTTTGTCGCATGTTTTAGTTTGGCGCATGTGTTGGTTTGGCACGTGTTAGTTTTGCAAATGTGTTGGTTTGGCGCTTGTGTTTGTTTGGCGGATGTGTTTGTTTGGCGCATGTGTTAGTTTGGTGAATGTGTTTGTTTGGCGGATGTGTTAGTTTGGCGGATGTCTTAGTTTGGCAAATGTGTTTGTTTGGCGCATGTGTTTGTTTTGCGGATGTGTTAGTTTGGCGGATGTGTTAGTTTGGCCGATGTCTTAGTTTGGCGCATGTGTTTGTTTGGTGGATGTGTTAGTTTGGCGTATGTCTTTGTTTGGCGCATGTGTTTGTTTGGCGGATGTGTTAGTTTGGCGGATGTCTTAATTTGGCGCATGTGTTTGTTTGGCGGATGTGTTAGTTTGGCGGATGTCTTAGTTTGGCGCATGTGTTTGTTTGGCGGATGCCTTAGTTTGGCGGATGTCTTAGTTTGGCGAATGTGTTTGTTTGGCGGATGTGTTAGTTTGGCGGATGTCTTAGTTTGGCGCATGTGTTTGTTTGGCGGATGTGTTAGTTTGGCGTATGTCTTTGTTTGGCGCATGTGTTTGTTTGGCGGATGTGTTAGTTTGGCGTATGTCTTTGTTTGGCGCATGTGTTTGTTTGGCGGATGTGTTAGTTTGGCGGATGTGTTAGTTTGGCGGATGTCTTAGTTGGGCGGATGTCTTAGTTTGGCGCATGTGTTTGTTTGGCGGATGTGATAGTGTGGCGGATGTGTTGGTTTGCCACATGTGTTAGTTTGGCGCATGTGTTAGTTTGGCGAAAGTGTTGGTTTGGCGAATATGTTGGTTTGGCACATGTCTTGGTTTGGCGAATGTGTTGGTTTGGCGAATATGTTCATTTGGCGAATGTGTTAGTTTGGGACATGTGTTGTTTGGCGAATGTGTTGGTTTGGCGCTTGTGTTAGTTTGGCGAATGTGTTAGTTTGGCGAATGTGTTGATTTGGCGCATGTGTTAGTTTGGCAAATGTGTTTGTTTGGCGCATGTGTTGGTTTGGCGAATGTGTTGATTTGGCGCATGTGTTAGTTGGGCGGATGTGTTAGTTTGGCGGATGTGTTCGTTTGGCCGATGTGTTAGTTTGGCGGACGTCTTAGTTTGGCGCATGTGTTTGTTTTGCGGATGTGTTAGTTTGGCGGATGTGTTAGTTTGGCGGATGTCTTAGTTTGGTGGATGGCTTAGTTTGGCGCATGTGTTTGTTTGGCGGATGTGTTAGTTTGGCGTATGTCTTAGTTTGGCGAATGTGTTTGTTTGGCGGATGTTTTAGTTTGGCGCATGTGTTTGTTTGGCGGATGTCTTAGTTTGGTGGATGTCTTAGTTTGGCGCATGTGTTTGTTTGGCAGATGTGTTAGTTTGGCGCATGTGTTTGTTTGGTGGATGTCTTAGTTTGGCGCATGTGTTTGTTTGGTGTATGTGTTAGTTTGGCGGATGTGTTAGTTTGGCGGATGTCTTAGTTTGGCGGACGTCTTTGTTTGGCGCATGTGTTCGTTTGGCGCATGTGTTTGTTTCGTGGATGTGTTAGTTTGGCGGATGTCTTAGTTTGGCGCATGTGTTAGTTTGGCGCATGTGTTCATTTGGCGGATGTGTTCGTTTGGCGGATGTGTTAGTTTGGCGGATGTCTTAGTTTGGCGCATGTGTTTGTTCGGCGGATGTCTTAGTTTGGCACATGTGTTTGTTTGGCTGATGTATTAGTTTGGCGGATGTCTTCGTTTGGCGAATGTGTTTGTTTGGCGGATGTGTTCGTTTGGCGGATGTGTTAGTTTGGCGGATGTCTTAGTTTGGCGGACGTCTTCGTTTGGCGAATGTGTTTGTTTGGCGCATGTGTTTGTTTGGCAGATGTGTTAGTGTGGCGGATGTCTTAGTTTGGCGCATGTGTTTGTTTGGCGGATGTGTTAGTTTGGCGGATGTTTTAGTTTGGCGGATGTGTTAATGTGGCGGATGTCTTCATTTGGCGCATGTGTTTGTTTGGCAGATGTGTTAGTTTGGCGCATGTGTTTGTTTGGCAGATGTGTTAGTGTGGCGGATGTCTTAGTTTGGCGCATGTGTTTGTTTGGCGGATGTGTTAGTTTGGCGGATGTTTTAGTTTGGCGGATGTGTTAATGTGGCGGATGTCTTCATTTGGCGCATGTGTTTGTTTGGCGGATGTGTTATTTTGGCGGATGTCTTCGTTTGGCGCATGTGTTTGTTTGGTGGATGTGTTAGTTTGGCGTATGTCTTTGTTTGGCGGATGTGTTAGTTTGGCGGATGTCTTCGTTTGGCGAATGTGTTTGTTTGGCGGATGTGTTCGTTTGGCGGATGTGTTAGTTTGGCGGATGTCTTAGTTTGGCGGACGTCTTCGTTTGGCGTATGTCTTTGTTTGGCGCATGTGTTTGTTTGGCAGATGTGTTAGTTTGGCGCATGTGTTTGTTTGGCAGATGTGTTAGTGTGGCGGATGTCTTAGTTTGGCGCATGTGTTTCTTTGGCGGATGTGTTAGTTTGGCGGAAGTTTTAGTTTGGCGGATGTGTTAATGTGGAGGATGTCTTAATTTGGCGCATGTGTTTGTTTGGCGGATGTGTTATTTTGGCGGATGTCTTCGTTTGGCGCATGTGTTTGTTTGGTGGATGTGTTAGTTTGGCGTATGTCTTTGTTTGGCGCATGTGTTTGTTTGGCGGATGTGTTAGTTTGGTGGATGTCTTAATTTGGCACATGTGTTTGTTTGGCGGATGTGTTAGTTTGGCGGAAGTCTTAGTTTGGCGCATGTGTTTGTTTGGCGGATGCCTTAGTTTGGCGGATGGCTTAGTTTGGCGAATGTGTTTGTTTGGCGGATGTGTTAGTTTGGCGGATGTGTTAGTTTGGCGGATGTGTTAGTTTGGCGGATGTGTTAGTTTGGCGGATGTGTTCGTTTGGCCGATGTGTTAGTTTGGCGGATGTCTTAGTTTGGCGCATGTGTTTGTTTGGCGGATCTGTTAGTTTGGCGGATGTGTTAGTTTGGCGGATGTCTTAGTTTGGCGCATGTGTTTGTTTGGCGGATGTGATAGTGTGGCGGATGTGATAGTGTGGCGGATGTGTTGGTTTGGCACATGTGTTAGTTTGGCGCATGTGTTAGTTTGGCGAAAGTGTTGGTTTGGCGAATGTGTTGGTTTGGCACATGTCTTGGTTTGGCGAATGTGTTGGTTTGGCGCATGTATTCATTTGGCGAATGTGTTAGTTTGGGACATGTGTTAGTTTGGCGAATGTGCTGGTTTGGCGCTTGTGTTAGTTTGGCGAATGTGTTAGTTTGGCGAATGTGTTGATTTGGCGCATGTGTTAGTTTGGCAAATGTGTTTGTTTGGCGCATGTGTTGGTTTGGCGAATGTGTTGATTTGTCACATGTGTTAGTTTGTCTCATGTGATAGTTTGGCGCTTGTGTTGATTTGGCGCTTTTGTTAGTTTGGCGAATGTGTTAGTTTGGCACATGTGTTAGTTTGGCACACGTGTCAGTTTGGCGAATGTGTCGGTTTGGCGCTCGTGTTAGTTTGGCGGATGTGTTACTTTAGCACACGTGTTAGTTTGGTGAATGTGTTGGTTTGGCGCTTGTGTTAGTTTGGCGCATGTGTTGGTTTGGCGCATGTGTTAGTTTGGCGAATGTGTTGGTTTGGCGCTTGTGGTGGTTTGGCGAATATTGTTGATTTGGCGCACGTGTAAGTTTGTCGCATGTTTTAGTTTGGCGCATGTGTTGGTTTGGCACGTGTTAGTTTTGCAAATGTGTTGGTTTGGCGCTTGTGTTAGTTTGGCGGATGTGTTTGTTTGGCGCATGTGTTAGTTTGGTGAATGTGTTTGTTTGGCGGATGTGTTAGTTTGGCGGATGTCTTAGTTTGGCAAATGTGTTTGTTTGGCGCATGTGTTTGTTTTGCGGATGTGTTAGTTTGGCGGATGTGTTAGTTTGGCCGATGTCTTAGTTTGGCGCATGTGTTTGTTTGGTGGATGTGTTAGTTTGGCGGATGCCTTAGTTTGGCGGATGTCTTAGTTTGGCGAATGTGTTTGTTTGGCGGATGTGTTAGTTTGGCGGATGTCTTAGTTTGGCGCATGTGTTTGTTTGGCGGATGTGTTAGTTTGGCGTATGTCTTTGTTTGGCGCATGTGTTTGTTTGGCGGATGTGTTAGTTTGGCGTATGTCTTTGTTTGGCGCATGTGTTTGTTTGGCGGATGTGTTAGTTTGGCGGATGTGTTAGTTTGGCGGATGTCTTAGTTGGGCGGATGTCTTAGTTTGGCGCATGTGTTTGTTTGGCGGATGTGATAGTGTGGCGGATGTGTTGGTTTGCCACATGTGTTAGTTTGGCGCATGTGTTAGTTTGGCGAAAGTGTTGGTTTGGCGAATATGTTGGTTTGGCACATGTCTTGGTTTGGCGAATGTGTTGGTTTGGCGAATATGTTCATTTGGCGAATGTGTTAGTTTGGGACATGTGTTAGTTTGGCGAATGTGTTGGTTTGGCGCTTGTGTTAGTTTGGCGAATGTGTTAGTTTGGCGAATGTGTTGATTTGGCGCATGTGTTAGTTTGGCAAATGTGTTTGTTTGGCGCATGTGTTGGTTTGGCGAATGTGTTGATTTGGCGCATGTGTTAGTTGGGCGGATGTGTTAGTTTGGCGGATGTGTTCGTTTGGCCGATGTGTTAGTTTGGCGGACGTCTTAGTTTGGCGCATGTGTTTGTTTTGCGGATGTGTTAGTTTGGCGGATGTGTTAGTTTGGCGGATGTCTTAGTTTGGTGGATGGCTTAGTTTGGCGCATGTGTTTGTTTGGCGGATGTGTTAGTTTGGCGTATGTCTTAGTTTGGCGAATGTGTTTGTTTGGCGGATGTTTTAGTTTGGCGCATGTGTTTGTTTGGCGGATGTCTTAGTTTGGTGGATGTCTTAGTTTGGCGCATGTGTTTGTTTGGCAGATGTGTTAGTTTGGCGCATGTGTTTGTTTGGTGGATGTCTTAGTTTGGCGCATGTGTTTGTTTGGTGTATGTGTTAGTTTGGCGGATGTGTTAGTTTGGCGGATGTCTTAGTTTGGCGGACGTCTTTGTTTGGCGCATGTGTTCGTTTGGCGCATGTGTTTGTTTCGTGGATGTGTTAGTTTGGCGGATGTCTTAGTTTGGCGCATGTGTTAGTTTGGCGCATGTGTTCATTTGGCGGATGTGTTCGTTTGGCGGATGTGTTAGTTTGGCGGATGTCTTAGTTTGGCGCATGTGTTTGTTCGGCGGATGTCTTAGTTTGGCACATGTGTTTGTTTGGCTGATGTATTAGTTTGGCGGATGTCTTCGTTTGGCGAATGTGTTTGTTTGGCGGATGTGTTCGTTTGGCGGATGTGTTAGTTTGGCGGATGTCTTAGTTTGGCGGACGTCTTCGTTTGGCGAATGTGTTTGTTTGGCGCATGTGTTTGTTTGGCAGATGTGTTAGTGTGGCGGATGTCTTAGTTTGGCGCATGTGTTTGTTTGGCGGATGTGTTAGTTTGGCGGATGTTTTAGTTTGGCGGATGTGTTAATGTGGCGGATGTCTTCATTTGGCGCATGTGTTTGTTTGGCAGATGTGTTAGTTTGGCGCATGTGTTTGTTTGGCAGATGTGTTAGTGTGGCGGATGTCTTAGTTTGGCGCATGTGTTTGTTTGGCGGATGTGTTAGTTTGGCGGATGTTTTAGTTTGGCGGATGTGTTAATGTGGCGGATGTCTTCATTTGGCGCATGTGTTTGTTTGGCGGATGTGTTATTTTGGCGGATGTCTTCGTTTGGCGCATGTGTTTGTTTGGTGGATGTGTTAGTTTGGCGTATGTCTTTGTTTGGCGGATGTGTTAGTTTGGCGGATGTCTTCGTTTGGCGAATGTGTTTGTTTGGCGGATGTGTTCGTTTGGCGGATGTGTTAGTTTGGCGGATGTCTTAGTTTGGCGGACGTCTTCGTTTGGCGTATGTCTTTGTTTGGCGCATGTGTTTGTTTGGCAGATGTGTTAGTTTGGCGCATGTGTTTGTTTGGCAGATGTGTTAGTGTGGCGGATGTCTTAGTTTGGCGCATGTGTTTCTTTGGCGGATGTGTTAGTTTGGCGGAAGTTTTAGTTTGGCGGATGTGTTAATGTGGAGGATGTCTTAATTTGGCGCATGTGTTTGTTTGGCGGATGTGTTATTTTGGCGGATGTCTTCGTTTGGCGCATGTGTTTGTTTGGTGGATGTGTTAGTTTGGCGTATGTCTTTGTTTGGCGCATGTGTTTGTTTGGCGGATGTGTTAGTTTGGTGGATGTCTTAATTTGGCACATGTGTTTGTTTGGCGGATGTGTTAGTTTGGCGGAAGTCTTAGTTTGGCGCATGTGTTTGTTTGGCGGATGCCTTAGTTTGGCGGATGGCTTAGTTTGGCGAATGTGTTTGTTTGGCGGATGTGTTAGTTTGGCGGATGTGTTAGTTTGGCGGATGTGTTAGTTTGGCGGATGTGTTAGTTTGGCGGATGTGTTCGTTTGGCCGATGTGTTAGTTTGGCGGATGTCTTAGTTTGGCGCATGTGTTTGTTTGGCGGATCTGTTAGTTTGGCGGATGTGTTAGTTTGGCGGATGTCTTAGTTTGGCGCATGTGTTTGTTTGGCGGATGTGATAGTGTGGCGGATGTGTTGGTTTGGCACATGTGTTAGTTTGGCGCATGTGTTAGTTTGGCGAAAGTGTTGGTTTGGCGAATGTGTTGGTTTGGCACATGTCTTGGTTTGGCGAATGTGTTGGTTTGGCGCATGTATTCATTTGGCGAATGTGTTAGTTTGGGACATGTGTTAGTTTGGCGAATGTGCTGGTTTGGCGCTTGTGTTAGTTTGGCGAATGTGTTAGTTTGGCGAATGTGTTGATTTGGCGCATGTGTTAGTTTGGCAAATGTGTTTGTTTGGCGCATGTGTTGGTTTGGCGAATGTGTTGATTTGTCACATGTGTTAGTTTGTCTCATGTGATAGTTTGGCGCTTGTGTTGATTTGGCGCTTTTGTTAGTTTGGCGAATGTGTTAGTTTGGCACATGTGTTAGTTTGGCACACGTGTCAGTTTGGCGAATGTGTCGGTTTGGCGCTCGTGTTAGTTTGGCGGATGTGTTACTTTAGCACACGTGTTAGTTTGGTGAATGTGTTGGTTTGGCGCTTGTGTTAGTTTGGCGCATGTGTTGGTTTGGCGCATGTGTTAGTTTGGCGAATGTGTTGGTTTGGCGCTTGTGGTGGTTTGGCGAATATTGTTGATTTGGCGCACGTGTAAGTTTGTCGCATGTTTTAGTTTGGCGCATGTGTTGGTTTGGCACGTGTTAGTTTTGCAAATGTGTTGGTTTGGCGCTTGTGTTAGTTTGGCGGATGTGTTTGTTTGGCGCATGTGTTAGTTTGGTGAATGTGTTTGTTTGGCGGATGTGTTAGCTTGGCGGATGTCTTAGTTTGGCAAATGTGTTTGTTTGGCGCATGTGTTTGTTTTGCGGATGTGTTAGTTTGGCGGATGTCTTAGTTTGGCCGATGTCTTAGTTTGGCGCATGTGTTTGTTTGGTGGATGTGTTAGTTTGGCGTATGTCTTTGTTTGGCGCATGTGTTTGTTTGGCGGATGTGTTAGTTTGGCGGATGTCTTAATTTGGCGCATGTGTTTGTTTGGCGGATGTGTTAGTTTGGCGGATGTCTTAGTTTGGCGCATGTGTTTGTTTGGCGGATGCCTTAGTTTGGCGGATGTCTTAGTTTGGCGAATGTGTTTGTTTGGCGGATGTGTTAGTTTGGCGGATGTCTTAGTTTGGCGCATGTGTTTGTTTGGCGGATGTCTTAGTTTGGCTCATGTGTTTGTTTGGCGGATGTGTTAGTTTGGCGTATGTCTTTGTTTGGCGCATGTGTTTGTTTGGCGGATGAGTTAGTTTGGCGGATGTGTTAGTTTGGCGGATGTGTTAGTTTGGCGCATGTGTTTGTTTGGCGGATGTGTTAGTTTGGCGGATGTGTTAGTTTGGCGGATGTCTTAGTTTGTCGGATGTCTTACTTTGGCGCATGTGTTTGTTTGGCGGATGTGATAGTGTGGCGGATGTGTTGGTTTGGCACATGTGTTAGTTTGGCGCATGTGTTAGTTTGGCGAAAGTGTTGGTTTGGCAAATGTGTTGGTTTGGCACATGTCTTGTTTTGGCGAATGTGTTGGTTTGGCGCATGTGTTCATTTGGCGAATGTGTTAATTTGGGACATGTGTTAGTTTGGCGAATGTGTTGGTTTGGCGCTTGTGTTAGTTTGGCGAATGTGTTAGTTTGGCGATTGTGTTGATTTGGCGCATGTGTTAGTTTGGCAAATGTGTTTGTTTGGCGCATGTGTTGGTTTGGCGAATGTGTTGATTTGTCACATGTGTTAGTTTGTCTCATGTGATAGTTTGGCGCTTGTGTTGGTTTGGCGCTTGTGTTAGTTTGGCGAATGTGTTAGTTTGGCACATGTGTTAGTTTGGCACACGTGTCAGTTTGGCGAATGTGTTGGTTTGGCGCTCGTGTTAGTTTGGCGGATGTGTTACTTTGGCACACGTGTTAGTTTGGTGAATGTGTTGGTTTGGCGCTTGTGTTAGTTTGGCGCATGTGTTGGTTTGGCGCATGTGTTGGTTTGGCGAATGTGTTGGTTTGGCGCTTGTGGTGGTTTGGCGAATATTGTTGATTTGGCGCACGTGTAAGTTTGTTGCATGTTTTAGTTTGACGCATGTGTTGGTTTGGCACGTGTTCGTTTTGCAAATGTGTTGGTTTGGCGCTTGTGTTAGTTTGGCAGATGTCTTAGTTTGGCAAATGTGTTGGTTTGGCGCTTGTGTTAGTTTGGCAGATGTCTTAGTTTGGCAAATGTGTTCGTTTGGCGCATGTGTTAGTTTGGCAGATGTCTTAGTTTGGCAAATGTGTTTGTTTGGCGCATGTGTTTGTTTTGCGGATGTGTTAGTTTGGCGGATGTGTTAGTTTGGCCGATGTCTTAGTTTTGCGGATGCCTTAGTTTGGCGCATGTGTTTGTTTGGCGGATGTGTTAATTTGATGGATGTCTTAGTATGGCGCATGTGTTTGTTTGGCGGATGTCTTAGTTTGGTGGATGTCTTAGTTTGGAGAATGTGTTAATTTGGCGGATGTCTTAGTTTGGCGCATGTGTTTGTTTGGCAGATGTGTTAGTTTTGCGGATGTCTTAGTTTGGCGCATGTGTTTGTTTGGCGGATGTGTTCGTTTGGCGGATGTGTTCGTTTGGCAGATGTCTTAGTTTGGCGCATGTGTTTGTTTGACGCATGTGTTAGTTTGGCGGATGTGTTTCGTTTGGCGCATGTGTTAGTTTGGCGAATGTGTTGGTTTGGCGAATGTGTTGGTTTGGCACATGTCTTGGTTTGGTGAATGTGTTGGTTTGGCGCATGTGTTAGTTTGGGACATGTGTTAGTTTGGCGAATGTGTTGATTTGGCGCACGTGTTAGTTTGGCAAATGTGTTTGTTTGGCGCATGTGTTGGTTTGGCGAATGTGTTGATTTGGCACATGTGTTTGTTTGTCACATGTGATAGTTTGGCGCTTGTGTTGGTTTGGCGCTTGTGTTAGTTTGGTGGATGTGTTTGTTTGGCATATGTGTTAGTTTGGCAAATGTGTTGGTTTAGTGCTTGTGTTAGTTTGGCGGATGTGTTGGTTTGGCACATGTGTTAGTTTGGCGGATGTGTTGGTTTGGCGAATGTTTTTATTTGGCGCATGAGTTAGTTTGGCGAATGTGTTGGTTTGGCACATGTATTAGTTTGGCGAATGTGTTGGTTTGGCGGATGTGTTCGTTTGTCGCATGTTTTCGTTTGGTGAATGTGTTGGTTTGGCACATGTGTTAGTTTGGCGAATGTGTTGGTTTGGTGCATATGTTAGTTTGTCGCATGTGTTAGTTTTGCGAAAGTGTTAGTTTGGCGAATGTGTTGGTTTGGCATATGTGTTAGTTTGGCGAATGTGTTGATTTGGTGCATGTGTTAGTTTGGCGCTTGTGTTAGTTTGGAAAATGTGTTGGTTTGGCGCATATGTTAGTTTGGCACATGTGTTAGTTTGTCACATGTGTTAGTTTGGCAAATGTGTTGGTTTGGCATATGTGTTAGTTTGGCGAATGTGTTGATTTGGCACGTGTGTTAGTTTGGCGAATGTGTTGGTTTGGCACATGTATTAGTTTGGCGAATGTGTTGGTTTGGCGCATGTGTTAGTTTGGCGCATGTGTTAGTTTGGTGAATGTGTTGGTTTGGCACATGTGTTAATTTGGCGAATGTGTTGGTTTGGCGCACGTGTTAGCTTGACGAATGTGTTGGTTTGGCACATGTATTTGTTTGGCGAATGTGTTGGTTTGGTGCATGTTTTAGTTTGGTGAATGTGTTGGTTTGGCACATGTGTTAGTTTGGCGAATGTGTTGGTTTGGCGCATATGTTAGTTTGTCACATGTGTTAGTTTGGCGAATGTGTTTGTTTGGCGCATGTGTTTGTTTTCCAAATGTGTTAGATTGGCACATGTGTTACTATGGCGGATGTGTTGGTTTGGCACATGTGTTAGTTTGGCACACTTGTTAGTTTGGCGAATGTGTTGGTTTGGCGCTTGTGTTAGTTTGGTGGATGTGTTGGTTTCGCGCATGTGTTAGTTTGGTGAATGTGTTGGTTTCGCGCATTTGTTAGTTTGGTGAATGTGTTGGTTTGGCGCTTGTGTTAGTTTGGCGGATGTGTTGGTTTCGCGCATGTGTTAGGTTGGGGAAATTGTTGGTTTGGCGCATGTCTTGGTTTGGCGAATGTGTTGATTTGGCGCATGTGTTTGTTTGGCAAATGTGTTAGTTTGGCACATGTGTTAGTTTGGCGAATGTGTTGGTTTGGCGCTTGTGTTAGTTTGGCGGATGTGTTGGTTTAGCGCATGTCTTGGTTTGGCGAATGTGTTGATTTGGCGCATCTGTTAGTTTGGCGAATGGGTTGGTTTGGCGCATGTGTTAGTTTGGCGAATGTGTTGGTTTGGCGCATGTGTTAGTTTGTCGCATGTGTTAGTTTGGTGAATGTGTTGGTTTGGCACATGTGTTTGTTTGGCGAATGTGTTGGTTTCGCACATGTATTTGTTTGGCGAATGTGTTGGTTTCTCGCATGTGTTGGTTTGGTGAATGTGTTGGTTTGGCACATGTGTTAGTTTGGCGAATGTGTTGGTTTAGCACTTGTGTTAGTTTGGCGAATGTGTTCGTTTGGCGAAAGTGTTGGTTTGGCACATGTCTTGGTTTGGCGAATGTGTTGGTTTGGCGCATGTGTTTGTTTGGCGCATGTGTTTGTTTGGCAAATGTGTTAGTTTGGCACATGTGTTAGTTTGGCGGATGTGTTGGTTTGGCGGATGTGTTGGTTTGGCACATGTGTTAGTTTGGCGCATGTGTTGGTTTGGCACATGTAAAGATAAAAGGTGATATAATAATGAAGGTGATATAGATAAAGGTGATATAATATAACAAATATCATGAAACATTTACATTTTGTGTCCATTGTATAATTTAAATAAACATAAATGCAAATTTCGTATGTGGAAAAAGTAAGTACACCCTTGGCTCTAATAGGTGGTATTGCCCCCTTTCGCAGAAACAACCTCAAGTACGCGTTTCTTATAACTGTCTACCAGTCTCTGACATCGACTGGGAGAACTTTTTGCCCACTCCTCCATGCAGAATTCTTTCAGCTGTGCGATGTTTGAGGGGTTTCTTGCGTGCACAGCTCGTTTGAAATCCCCACACAACATCTCGATGGGATTTAGATCCGGGCTTTGACTTGGCCATTCCAGAACCCTCCATTTCTTTCTTTTCAGCCATTCCTTGGTGGATTTACTGGTATGCTTAGGGTCATTGTCATGTTGAAAGGTCCACCTGCGGTTGAGCTTCAACTTTCCGACAGATGGCCTCACATTATCCTCAAGCACCCTCTGGTACAATGAAGAATTCATAGTAGTGTGGTCAGATAAGGGAACAATATTTACCTGCTGGACAAAAGTACCATTTTTTGTGTGTGGGTTCCCTATCATGCCTACAAGCAATTTCAATGAGGAGACAATCGAGATCGGTTACTATACGCCCACAAGAGGGCGCTATGTACGGTAGAGGAAAATGGACATCGCCGCAGTGCGGAACCGACGGGAACGCCCTTTTTGTGCTTCATTTTCCGATGGAGGCAGAGCATTTCTTCGCAAAATGGCGGCGGTAAGTGCGATTTTGAATAATTTTGAATTGTTTTGAGTATTTATTGATGCAGTTGAGACATTTTGAAGGTTCCGATTTCGTAAAACTAGCTGTTTAGCTGATGTAGCTGATGTATTATGTAGTATTTGTGAGTCTTAATCCTAAATACACATCTGTTGTGGGCAATATGTGACGAACAAGACGTTTTTTTTGGGTTGGATTTTTTTCTCTTATTTCTGAAAAGAAACGATGTTGTTACACCCATAGCGAGCGGGTGTGGGTAGCAGGGAAGTAATTTGGCGAAAAGGGTCTGCACATGAGCCATTTCAGCTTTATAATATGCCATTTATGTGCTCTATGTGGAGTTATTCTCTGTTAACCTCCCTCCCACCACGATAAATTTTGGGCCCGAATGTAAAAAAGGGAGGGGTAAGGCAAGTCATCCTACCATTATTTTTTGCTCTTGCGACTCTCCAAATGGGGTTTTGAAAAAAATACAATCCCCAGAGAAAAATAGACTGAATGCTTAGAACACCCATCTTTCTCCTAGGCAAGCCTGCTGTGTATTTAGTAAAACAGACCATCCAGTAAACAGACCAGACCATCCAGTAAACAGACCATCCAAACAGTAAAACAGATTTTGTGACAGCAAACCTGACAGAAATTGCTTTTTTGATGGATATATTCTATATAGCAATTAGCTATTTCAAGTGAAGTAGTTAAATTACATAATTACATATTTCTATCAATTCTTCAAACCTTTTCATGGGTGGATAGGAACTTTTTATTATGAGGGGTGGCAGATATTTTATTCTTAGTAGGTCAGGGCGCCTCGAGCTGCTGGGGTTCGGGGGCATGCTCCAGAATTTTCACTATAACAAAACAAGTATTTTATTCAACAAATTTTTTTGGGATACAATTCTGTATTGAGATATTAATTGTATCTTTTGGTCTCTTTCAGTTACTCGTGGAGGCCGAGACCAGCCGGCCTACCGACTGGAATAAGTGCCTGATTTCTCAGAAGATAACTCAGGAAAATCTGAGATGCCCGCTGGATGCGTTCAACAGAAGGGATGAAAAGTCAGAAGCGTATACTAAATTCCTGGAGAACGTTCGCATATTCCGAGAGCTTGAAGCTATGCCAGTAAATGTGCCCTTCATCCCGGAGGACGTTAGCAAGCTGATCTCAAACACCGCGAAGTGGCACAAATCGTGCTACTCAAAATTCAACGATCAAAAGCTTGAACGAATTCGGAAACGGGCCAGCCTGGACTTCGACGACGCCGCCGCAACTGCAAAACGTAGCAAACGTCACGGGTCTGTGGACGACACAAAGCGACAATGTTTGTTCTGTGGCAGGGACGGTACAGTTGGAACTGATCTTCACGAGTGCATGACTTTTGGTGCTGATAAAAAAATTCGCCAAATGGCCACAGAATTGCAGGACGGCAATTTATTAGCTAGATTGACTGGAGGTTCTGATTTGATTTCAATCGAAGCGAACACGAAGTTTCGGAATCGCCATCGGTCGCTGAAAAGAAACGAACAAAAGACATCGGCAGATGAGTCGGAAATGATGTCCCAGTCGCGAGCTCGTGTTGAACTTTTCACGTATGTTGAAAACTCTGTTATGAACGGTCAAGTTGTGTTCAAACTCAGTGAATTGTATGACTTGTATCAAGCTCGCCTTAGTGACCTCGGTATAGACAAGCTGACAAACCGGAGCAGACTAAAGAATGAAATACTGGAATACTTTCCGGAAGCAACGACAGTTTCTGAAGGACGCAATTTGTTGATAGTTTACAGAGATTCGCTATCGTACTTGCTGAAGGACCATATGACGTCACTTGACTATGATGAAGAAGCACGTACACTCATGAAAGCTGCCAATATCATTCGCAGAGACCTGTTCGAACACAAGAAATTCACCTTTTCTGGAAATTTTCATCCGGGATGCCAAAAGGAAGCCATACCCACGTCTCTTCTGTCAATGATCGCAATGATCTTGAATGGGTCGGACTTGAAGGACCAAACTAAAGTGGAGTCACAAGCGTGTTTGACCGCATGTCAAACAATACTTCTTAATGCTAAGAAAAGGGGAACTGACACAGATCACGGCCACAGGCACACGTATCCTCCACCGCTGCCGATCTATATTGGCCTGAGAATTCACGCACAGTTTCGAGACAAAATACTCATTCAGGCCCTCTTCAAGTTAGGGCTCAGCATTTCTTAATCTCGTGTCCTGGAAATAGAGTCGGCAATGGCTGTGTCTTTGAGTGAGCGATTCATTGAGGACGGTGTCGTGTGCCCAGTTCAGCTCAGAAAACAGATTTTTACTGTCGCGGCTCTGGACAATATTGACCACAATTTATCCTCCACATCCGCTACATCTTCATTCCACGGCACTGGTATTTCATTGTTCCAGAAGATTTCAGAAACCAATCCCGGTGAAGTTAGAGAACCGATAGGATTTCCACCAAAGGGTACCCAGCCGCTGATGCTCAAGAGCTACCATGATGTCTTGGAAGTGCCAACAAACGTAACAAAATGTGAGTACATGCCTCCCGCTACCCAGCCATCTTTGACGCCAGCAGAAACGGAAACAGTTGGTGAAACCGCACCGGAGCTCAGCAAGTGGATAGATTACTGCATCCAAAAAATGCGAGAATGCGAAATTTCTCAGGGAGATATGGTAACATGGTCTGCCTTCCACGCCGCTCTCCAAGACTCCATAAATTGTACAACGATATCAGCTATGCTTCCACTGTTCTACAAAAAGTCTGCAACACCGTCGATGATCAAACATGGTATGGACGTCGTTAAAACGGCCATCAATTTCTTGAACCCTGGACAGGTCGCGGTTCTTACAGTCGATCAGCCACTCTATGCCATTGCAAAGTCAATACAATGGAAATGGCCTCTGGAATATGGTGCGGACCATTTCGTCGTCATGCTGGGAGGGCTACACATAGAAATGTCTCTCTGGAATATCGCAGGAAATCTCCTTGACCATTCTGGGTGGACAGACGCTCTGACGAAGGCAAACATCACGGGGTCCGGTACTGCTGAGTCATTCTTGAATGTCTCTCATCTGAAGAGAACCAGGTGAGTTTGCTCTGAGTATGTAGGTTGTAAAGTGACGACACTGACGATTTTTTCCATCTTAACGATTTTTTCTATTATTATGAACACATAATCAATTTCCTCATCTTTATACTTACAGACACGCACACCAGGTTACTGTCATCTGCTTGTCTCTGCTGGAACAAGACGCCTTTATCGCTGATGGGGCTTCGGACGACGACACGATTACATTGGAATCCTGGCGAAAACTCATGTGCAGGCAGCACCCGACCTACTATTTCTGGGATTTGGTCCGATGATATGAGGTACTCGTTTTGACCATGGTGAAGGCGCACAGGGAGCGTAACTTTCAACTCTTTCTGAGAGTTTTGGAGGAGGTAATCCCATTCGCTTTCGCATTCAATCAAACAAACTACGCTCGGTGGCTGCCCGTGTATCTGAAGGACATGAAACTGCTGCCGGACGAAGTAGCGACGGAATTCCAGAATGGCGGATGGGTGATTGCAAAGACTTCGAAGAAATTTTCAACAATCCCGATCGACGTAGCGCACAAACAAATGAATAAAATCGTGAAGGGATGTGGCAGTGCCATTGGTCTCCTTCAGAACCCGGCAATGTTGAGACAATGGCTCTTATGTGCCCCGGAACAGTCACGCTTATTAATGCAATTTGAAGCGGATCTGGGACTGACTACGGACTTATCAGATGAGAATTACGATTCTGGATTCGCCAGTCAGAAAACTTTTCATAGACAAGTTCGGCTTCTGTACCGAGCTATTGCAGATATGGGGAATCTGTTTTCGGACCATTTCCCTGAGCTGATCAGTCTGAATCGAACATGTGCCACGGAGACCGCCATTGACTGCCTACGGACGCTAGGGAAGATCGGAACTGAGAAATTCCAGTGTTTCATCAAGGATGTACTCACCGAAAAGTCGACATCTATTCATCAAACCATCAAGAGGAATAACATCCAGCTCTTCAAACCTACACCGAAAGCGGCTTCCAAGACAAAAATAAAGATGGCAGAACTGAAAGATGATATTTCTGTGTTTGGACAGTTGTACGTGTCAGTCCAGAATCGATCAGGAGACATGGCGGAATTTTTTTTCTCATAAAAGCAAATCCTATCCTCCTTCGATTTCTGATCAGGGTAAGATGTTTTTTACCACGAAATCCCAGCTTCTCGAATGCCTACTACCGAAAAATGACAGTGAGGAACCACCGAGCGTCTATGATTGCAAAATAATCGATGGAGCCGTAATGATTCATTCGCTACCCAGAAAATCGGCGTCAACATTCCAAGATTACGCTCAGCACATATTCAACCCATATCTATGTCAACAACTCCGTACATCCAACCGCCTTGACGTCGTTTGGGATTGATTTCTTCAAGACAGTCTGAAGGAGGCAACTCACGAGAAGCGCGGTACAGGCTCCTGACTCAAAGTTGGTAACCAGACTAAGATTCCCGCCAAGTGGGAGGAATTCCTGAAAGTTTCAGAAAACAAAAAGGAACTATTTGCCTACCTCACGGCTGAAGCTACGAAGATGGTGCTTCCACCTGGAAAACGACTTGTTATGACAGGTTAGGAATTCTGATGAGAAACCATTATATGACGATTTCCTACCAACTACATTTTGTGAAAGCGTTCTCGTTTCTAATTTTGCATTTCTGTGTTCATTTCAGGGCAAGATGCTGAAAGCGATTTAGCCAGATGTGATCATGAAGAGGCCAATACGCGCATTGTGGTTCACATCCTGGACGCCCTGCAAAGTGGACACAGCCTTATTCAAGTATGCTCGGTGGATACGGATGTGGTTGTGATTCTTCTTGGCGTGTACAGTAAACTGCGGTCTCAACACGATGACCTTCAGCTCTGGGCAGCATTTGGCATGGGTGCCCACTACACTTGTGGGGACATAGGATCGCTCTCTGCTACTCTCGGAGATCGTGCTGAAGCGCTTACAGCCTTCCATGCCTTTACTGGATGTGACACCACTTCTGGGTTTCACTGGTCGAGTAAGAAGAAAGCCTGGCGCATATGGGACATGCTACCCGAATTGACTGATGCCTTTCTGGCTATAGCACGAGAACCGTTTCTGAATGTGACAACGGAATCGCCAGTCTTTGCCGTCCTGGAAAGGTTTGTTGTCTTATTGTACGACAGCAAACTCAGTACAACTTCCATCAATGAAGCCAGGATGATGATGTTCAAGACCAAACCAAGACCACTGAACAAACTGCCACCAACACAGGTAAGATTGAAAATATCAAGACAGCGACTAGACAGACGCGTAATGAATCCTCAATTTTTCGCATGCACATTCTCAATTTCATTTCACTTTCTGACTTTCTTATCTTCATTGCCTCTTTTCAGAACGCGTTGCTACACCACACCAGACGTGCCGTATATCAGACAGGTATATGGACAATGAGCACAACCCCAACAAGACCAACAACGTGCCCCTCGGAATTCGGATGGGTCAGGTGTGATGGCGGGTGGCAGCCTCTGTGGATGACGCAGCCCGAGGTCTCCTTGGCATGTCGGGAGTTCATCAAGTGTGCCTGTGCTATGCCATGCAAAGTCTGCCGCTGCTTCCGTGCTAATTTGAAGTGCACCAGTCTCTGCAAATGTGCGTGCCAAAAAAGAATCCTATTGCATAATTGCAATATTCCTCAAGCATCCAGTCTTGTGGTATGTACAGTAAAACTCGCCAAATTTCACCCTATTGCCTGTTAAACCTCATGGTGAACACCGATTGTCATGTACGAAACATCTTGTAGCCACTCATGGCTTTGGAGAAACATTTTCGAGAAAAGTAGACTTTTTCGTCGGTGACGTAACGTTTTTTCAATTAAATTGCCATCTTTAACTGCTCACAAATGAGCAATAACTAATTAGATTTTGTCAGGATCTTCGTTTTTTGAAAGACCCGGTTTGTAGCTAATGAATAATACGTTTCTTTGAAAACGACCAAATTTGACCTTTTGACCTTGACCTTGACCTTCACGGTCAAGGTCGCGATTGTCTCATAAAAAATTATTCTTGGGTACATATAGAAGACACATGCCAAGATTGGTGCTTTTGTCCAGCAGGTAAATATTCGTTGGGTATTTTGCCATAACTGACCACACTATAGTGGATTCTATGATGGTGAGCTGCCCAGGCACTGATGCAGCAAAGCTTCCCCAAACCATAATATTTCCACCACCATGCTTTACAGTTGGTATCAGGTTCTAGTGGTCAAATGCTGTCTTTGGTTTTCGCCAAACATGTCTTCTGGTGCTGTGGCTAAATAGCTCTACCTTTGACTCATCTGTCCAGAGCACATTGTTCCAGAAATGCTGGTCTTTGCCTCGGTGTTCATTGGCAAACTTTAGTCTTGCCCTGATGTTCTTTCTGGACAGCAAAAGTTTCCTCCTGGCACACCTCCCATGTAGATCAAATTTGTGCAGCCTCTTTCTAATGGTAGACTCGTGCACTTTGACATCAACAGTGGCAAGAGCTACCTGTAGGTCCCTTGATGACATTCTGGGGATCTTCGAGACTTCTTTCAGCATCTTGCGGTCTGCTCTCGGGCTGAACTTGCTGGGGCGGCCTGGCCTGAACAAGTTGGAAGTTGTTTGGAATCTTCTCCACTTGTAGATGATCTTCCAGACAGTCGAATGATTGATTTCAAATTGTTTGAAGATCTTTTTAAATCCCTTTCCAGACTCGTAGGCATCTATAACCTTCTTTCTGAAGGCCTCAGGGAGCTCTTTTGATCTAGGCATGGTGACGCCGCACACTTCAACAACAAAGAGCAAACCAAACTAAATGTCTGAGGTTTAAATAAGACAGGTTCCTCCAAGATCCTCTCTAACGATGTTCTAATCATTTGCACCTGAGCTGGTGCACCTGATTCGAATTTTCGGTTTTTGAAGTAGTGATAAATGTAGAGGTGTACTTACTTTTTCCACATGGGAAGTTTGCATTTATGTTTATTTAAATTATACAATGGACTACAAAATGTAAATGTTTCATGATATTTGTTATATTATATCACCTTTATCTATCAATATTGTTGAAATGAAGATCAAATAGCTGTATGTTGAAAAAGTCAAAACTTTACATGGGGTGTACTTACTTTTTCACGTGACTGACTGTATGTATGTATGTATGTATATATATATATATATATATATATATATATATATATATATATATATATATATATATATATATATATATATATATATATATATATATATATATATATACTGTATATATATATATATATATATATTGTTGCGGATCCCGGGTTCGTCGATGTACTAAGGGGAGTTTATGCCCTGCTCCCCCTCAAACTCCGGGCCCACTGAGGCTGCGGTCCACGACTAAGTTCATGGTTGACGGATTGCTAAGCAATTCCGATCGCCAATTTCCCAGTCACGCGTCGAAGAGTTTACTGGTCAATATTTCCAAATACCTTCAAGACACGTGACCGGAGAAACCGGGGATCGAACCCTCACTTTCACACACCTTATTCAATTGCGTGCCGAGCGGATTTGCACTGTGTGGAAAGCGGTGTTACCTGACGTGATTTATGAACCCGATTCGAGCCAAATTCGGTCTCGGATGATGCTAGGCCAATGGAGAAAAGACGTATCCGAACAGGTTGGAAAGTAACCAAATGTACAGCCTTTTATTTTGAAGGCACAGAGAATAGACAAAAGAAACAGCTTATCCATTCTTACCGAATAATAAACCCCACTGGCGCCTTCACACTCTGACACACTCACTTAGGGAATAACACTCTGGTTAAGGGCGTACCGATGTACGTGCTGGGATTGCCTCACAATTATCCACGTGGTCTGGTGTGCGCAGTTCGGTCCTCCCGTGCAGCCTGGACGAGGTCAGGTCCGAAGGACGAACCGCCGCCTCGAAGTTGGCACAGACGAACTTCAGTACAGGTAGATGAACTTCAGCGCAGGTTTACCTAGATTCAGCGCAATGGGGACGAGCTTCAGCTTCAAGGTGAGTCACGGGAGAAACCAACGCGTGCGGGTCAGCCTGATCAGAGCGAGAGATCAGTGAAGAACGATCGGTGTCGACGAAGAACACAGAGGCCAAACAAGTGTCGTTGGAGGAACGAAAAAGCAAGCGAGGTCTCATCGTGGGCATGGCGAAAAGGGCAAGAGCTCAGGTGTGTCCTCGGCGAAGTCCCAAAAAGCAAGAGAAAGAAATGCGATCTGCACGGGCTTTTACCAGATCCGCCCACGCCTCCAAAATGGTCCACAGCCTCACATTGGCTGAGGTTTGCCGCATCCTGGCTAGGTGTTCCCGCCTCCTCACTGGTCACGTGGGCCTGTGCTTCTGGCCACGCCTTCCTGCACATTAGTAATGGCTTCTCCCAGCCACACGAAGGCTTGACATCCTGCTTAACTTCAATGCATATTGGTCTTGATTACTACACAATATACATGGATATCTTGAGCTGAGTTGTTCTCCTTCGTGAGGAATTCAATCACTGCATGTTGGCGGAACGATATGTCATTGACTTCCACTTTTTTTTACAATGGATTGTGGGAACACCAGTGATATGCATGCACCGAGCCTGTGTTGATAGCAGAGTGGATAGATGGATATAGATGTCGCTAATAACTCGTGCTCTACTATATTCGGCACAAAAGTGTGGATTCTATTGAGGCTTATGACTTTTGGTATGGGTCTCATCGTAGTAGATATAGTCATATCGTTTTTACTTGATAGAAGTTGCTATGCAAGTTTGCTGCATCCGTTTATAGCATACCGTAGTTGTCTGCAGGTAAATGTATTTTGTCTGGATCTTTACATTCAGTGACTGAAAACCAATACCCAAATACAGAAATACTACAATGGCTGCTACTACTACTACTACTACTACTACTACTACTACTACTACTACTACTACTACTACTACTACTACAAATACTACTACTACAAATACTACTACTACTACTACATTTAAAGCCACTAGTTTACCCGCACCTTTTTGGTCCAAGTTCTTCACAAACTGGCTGGCCAGGTCTGATGTTCAACTGAAGCTGATTTGGGTAGGAATTTGGAATTAGTTCAGGATCTCCTGATGCAGAACTCCATTCATGCTTTTCTAGTAGCTGGGTAAGGAAATGCCTCGAATGTGAAGCATTTTGGATTATAGTGCTGGATGCAGTAGGCATTGTTGAAATACCCGTCTGGATCCGATTCTAACTGGATGGGATTACTGCCAGAGCGTAATCTATTGTTTCAAAACCATGGTTGGAATAATATATTTGCATTGGGGATGCATTACTCAGCATCAGGCTCGGTTGTGGTTTTGTGGCAATATGGCTGCAGTTGAATTGTGAGTACGAGTTTGACTTTTGAGTTTGACCACCTTGTGGAAGCCCCAGAAGGCATATCAAACAAGTCCATGTATTGCAGCCAGGGATAGGTCATGATTTCACCTCTTAAAGAGAAACTCTAAACTGTCTTAACTTGTTTGTTACCAAACAACAACATGATTAACTAGAACGGGACACATTAGAGAGCATACCTCCGCCTGGTTAGCAATATCACTCAATGGTGAAGAATCACTTTAAAAATTCTTCTAGCTGGATCCGGATCCAGATCTTCACCAACATTGAATCGATTCTTCCTTGTCACACACACAACCTGTCCAACAAGTTTCGTCCAAATCCATCCATAACTTTTTGAGATATCCTGCTATGTATCGTTTTTGGCCCTATCTCCCAATGGTGAAGAATCACTTAAAATATTATAGTAGCCGGATCCGAATCCGGATCTTCACAAAATCTGATCATCTCTGCCAAATTTCGTCTGAATCCGTCCACAACTTTTTGAGATATTTCGTTCACAAACTGACAGACAGACAAACGGTCAAACAGACAGACAGGGGTGAAAACATAACCTCCATCCACCTTTGGTGGTGGAGGTAATGAGTTGAAATTGAAGCCTCTGTCAGCCAGCTTGGTTCAAGTGGAGGGTATAATTAACTTATAAATGGAGCTCTGATGTTAAATTTCACTTGTCTTTATCGTTTTTTTATACATTGCGCTGCATGTTTTATTCCTCTTCACACACACGTACATATATATATATATATATATATATATATAGACAGTTGTGGCCAAATATATTGGCACCCTGGCACTTTTTTCAAATAATGCTCCATTTCTTCCGGAAAATTGTTAAAATGAAAAAAGGTTTTGGCATCCACATATGTATTTATTTGGTTTGCAGTGGAACAAAGCAAAGAAAACTAGAACGCCACTCAGTAGAGCGCATACTCCCGCCGTGGGTGGCCGCTGCTGAGCCCTATTATTCCAATGGTAAAAAATCCTTCAAAAAATTCCTGGATCCGGAATAATATCCTGAGCTTCACCAAAAACTAATCAATTCTTCCTTATCCCAAGGGCAATCATCCCACCAACTTTCATCCAAATCCGTTCAGAACTTTTCTAGATATCATGTTCACAATCACACGAACATACAAACAAACACACGGACGGACACGATCGAATGCATTACTCCCTGGCGGGAGTAAAAACAAAAAAATGCTAAATCTTAGCTTATTCCACACAGAGATCCTAAAATGGCCCAGACAATATTATTACGTTTGTGAGGGGGTAGGCAATGCAATACCTTAGTCCAGGTAGAAGTGTATAGATTACCATGCTCCGAATGCCGTGTAAGAACACCTTGATGTAAATAAGTCAGCTCCGTGTGTTCGGATTAAGTGTGACATGTGGCCATATGGAGGGTGGCTCTTGTACTATGTAGCTTAGGGAATAAGAATAAATCCCCCTGTTCGTCCTACCTCTTGTGATCTGACTTTCGTGGTTATAATAAATTCGCCTGTGATAAGATGAAGGCTGTCAGGAAACGAATTCAGGCACATTACAACACCGACAAGCCCAACAGAAACCCACCACATTTGCCGATCGGCAAGGGAGCCCCGCCCCCCAATGTTCTCGATGGGCGTCCAGAAGGGGCATAAGATCCCACCCCACGGGGTAGTGATTGGTCGGGACGGCCATAGAGCGATGAGATGGACTCGCTGATTGGAGCACACGCGGACGTAATCAGATGACGTAAGAGCCTGGGGAACAAAAAGAACTGTGTCGCGACGTTTTATTTCTCTCTTGGTCCTGGCTTTTGTCGTGGGCAGTCATGCTTTGTTTCGGGTGCGCTTGTGAGGAGAACTTGTGGAGCTCGGGAAACCTTTGCCAAATCAGAGGAGGGGGTGTTGGTTGACGGTGGTGCTCTTCGGAGACAGAGGAGATAGCGAGCAAACAAAAGTAGGCTATCCTGTCTGCTTGCCTCACGCCGGCGGCTGGCTATGGGCGTGAATCCACGCCATCTTGTGTGCTTCCCGCGCGGGGTGATTATACCGGGGATACGACCATCAAACTCCTAAATCCTCATAGACCAGAGCTGAGTGCCGGCCGATACAAATACAAAGAACATTTTTTTTTTTCTTTATCATTCCCTTGTCTGTATACGAGTCTGTATGGAGGGTCCCTCTGCCATGGTAACCCATTTCAAGAAGCTGCCTACGAACAGTTTTTGTGCTGACATTGCTTCCAGAGGCAGTTTGGAACTCAGTAGTGAGTGTTGCAAACCAGGACAGACGATTTTTAGGCGCTTCAGCACTTGGCGGTCCCTTTCTGTGAGCTTGTGTGGCCGACCACTTCACGGCTGAGCTGTTGTTGCTCCTAGACGTTTCCACTTCACAATAACAGTACTTACAGTTGACCTGGGCAGCTCTAACAGGGCCGAAATTTGATGAACTGACTTGTTGGAAAGGTGGCATCCTATGACAGTGCCAAGTTGAAAGTCACTAAGCTCTTCCGAACGGCCCATTCTACTGCCAATGTTTATCTATGGAGATTGCATCGCTGTGTGCTTGATTATATATACCTGTCAGCAATGGGTGTGGCTGAAACAGCCGAATCCACTAATTAGAATGGGTGTCCGCATACTTTTGGTCATGTAGTGTATTTCCAAACGTTATGGACGAGTTATGACCAAACTTGGTGGATGAGTTGGTTTGGTGACGATAACAAGTCGATTCGATTTTGGTTCAAGTCTGAATCCAGTTCTGCCCTATCAATACCTCGGCCAAGCTGAACAGTTTACGTTTTGCATCCCACTGATAGCCCGGGTCTGCTTTTGATTTTGTCTGGGTTTGATTTCTGATGGCACTGGAATCGATTATAAACTGATATATTAATAAAATGGAATGACATAGCATTACAAATTACAACACCCTTCCAAAGGGGATGTTAATCCAATTATCTCATCTGATTTCACTAGTCTGTGGATGTTAAAGACCAAAGGAATGACCAATGTGTGCCTGCTCCCTGATGAAGTCATACATTACTGTCCTGTTGACAGCTTGACAGGATAGATGGGCAGTGACACGTGTCATTGCCAACAGAAACACCAAGAGTGCTATATTTCGTTGTCACAGGATAGTGGAGATGCAGGACGGTGATTTCTTTACGGGAGGGGTGAGGTAGGGGGGAGTGGTAAGATGTATTCAGATGGTTTTGTGTACCTATAAATATCTAGGTGGCCTATGTAAAAGTTTATATTTCCACATTTAAAGGCGTTTTCCAAAGGCATCCAATTGTCTTACACTAATATGAATAACAGACATACTCTATCGTATGTCAGTATGTGTTTTAAAAGGGAAATTAAACAATTTTCACAATGTGATTATAACTAATGAGGGGCCTTCACAAAGTTCTGCGAATAAGGTTCAATAACCCAAAATGCATCAACTTTTTCTATTTTTCAATACATAAGTGTATTTCATATTTATATATGGACACCTCATTATAGTTTTGATATGTCTTTCACAATTCTGAGTATCTCGTTAGTAGAACATTGTGAACACCAAACATATATCCTGGTCAATAACGAATATGCCTCTTTACATCCATTACATATGAAATATTATGCATAACTCGGCCTTGCTCAACACTTTACGTTTTGTATCCACTGATAGGCCGGATCTGGATTCGGACCTGAACCAAAATCTAATCGACTTGTTCTTGTCGCCTAACCAACTCATCCACCATGTTTTGTCATAAGTCGTCACAACGTTTTGAAATTTAATGTTATATGTCGTTTTTGGCCGTATCACTCAATGGTGAAAATCACCTAAACAATTAATAAAAAATTCTCGGATCCAGATCCGGATCTTCACCAAAATCGAATCATTTCGTCCACAACTTTTTGAGATATCTTGTTCACAAACAGAGAGACAACAGGGGTGAAAATATAACCTCCATCCACCTTCGGTGGCAGACGTAATAAATAGCACCGCAAAGCGGGCGTAACTCCCCAGCCCATGCATGGTGAAAGGAAGCATTGATGATAATTTGTTATTTGAAGCAAAGTTGTATAACGAGAAGGATTTTGCAGTAAACAAATTTTCGCCCATGAACCCATGAACCCATTTCGCGCCCATGAACCTTCCTCTACTCAACCCCAACACACACTGCAAAAATGGATTTAATTGGACAAGCCGTTCTGCTCGAAATTGACAGAAACCAATTTCAAGATGGCTGCCGTGGCGGCCATATTGTAAATCGTAGCGCGCCCATTTTTGAAAGGCACCTTCCTCTACTCAACCTCAACACACACTGCAAAAAGGGATTTAATCGGACAAGCCGTTCTGCTTGAAATTGATGGAAACCAATTTCAAGATGGCTGCCATGGCGGCCATATTGAAAATCGCAGCGCGCCCATGAAGCTTCCTCTACTCAACCCCAACACACACTGCAAAAATGGATTTAATCGGACAAGCCGTTCTGCTCGACATT